>NC_136486.1:76976747-77369247 GCF_053919585.1 Euprymna scolopes
ACCTGAGTGTGGTTATTGACTATCCAGAAAAGAAGTGACGTCTTTATATATATATATATATATATATATATATATATATATATATATATATATATATATATATATATATATATATATATATATAAATGTAGATACATATGACAAGTATTTACTCGTAAAATAATTGATGAAAAATAAATCAAGAGGGCGAAAGGAGAGGAGTGCAGAGGCGAAGAGGGATGATGATGATGATGATGATGATGATGATGATGATGATGAGGAGGAGGAGGAGGAGGAGGAGGAGGAGGAGGAGGAGGAGGAGAGAAATTAAGTAAGAAAAAGTTACTTGCCCCTTTGGGTAACTAAACGTTCTTATTCTCTTCACTTTTCTCAAATGAAAATTCTATCATATATATTTAAAATCTATCACTGCGCACATACCATACGCTCATATATATATAAAGAAACTTTGTATGTGTGTGAGAGAGAAAGAGAGAGTTACTTATAGACTCTGAAACGGCTGGTATGATTTTTATGAGATTTCACACAAATGTATTTTATATATATAGGAGTGTTTTTAGATAGGTAATGTATCGGAATGTCTTCGATAAGTATCGATAATCGATAATCGACAAAGTCCGATGAAAGAAGCAACACCTTATACAAGTGCATTTGAGAAGTTTTATTATCACACAAGCAGAAAGGCTCGGCATATAAATCAACAGTAGGTCCTTTGATATGACAGGAGCGCGTTCGAAATGAATGAGCACAATTGAACGATGATACTTGACTTCATCATGTAAAACTTACATTCAAGCCATTATATAAAAATAATTTTATCAAATCAAAAGTAGGTTGTCTACAGTGCAATGGAGATTGCGGGGGGGGGGCATATCAAGCTTCCTCCCCGTGCACCGCGATGGGTCCTCCATAAGAGCAGGAAATCAATCGATTTGATTGAGAAATGGGGGATTTCACCGATTTCGATGAAAATATGTGAAACATTTATTGATCACCATTCAATCCCGGCAACGTCAGGTCTCTCTGCTAGTATATATATTCGCATAATTTTAATTTCTTTAGTTTTTTATGTTGCGTAATATAGACACATCCTCTCATTGAAAAATTCAAATATTTCAAAGATGCATAAAACTTAATGGATAGTCATTAGATAACATTTTTTTATGGAAAATTGCTCCAGACAAGGCATGAAGCTATTTAATGTAAAGAGCTGAAAAATAGTACTTCAGAAAACAGCAACATCGTCAGAAACATCGCTCCTGTAATGTGAAAACTGAAGGACAAAATAAGGGAAGCGAAAGTTACGCGACTGCCAATCAAGCAAGATTCCCTGAATTTCAATTTCGTAATACTGCTTATATTTTATACATTATTTAGATTCAAAATCATGTAATGGATATATATATAAACACATACTTAATTCATTCGTTGACATCTATGATGATGACACGACCATCTACGGCAACACATCAAAGGCTGTAAATGATAAAGTTCTCTCTGATTCTCTCTCCTCTGATCTCGAGCGCGTGGTTCAGTGGGGGAAGATGTGGCTGGTTACCTTTAATGCATCCAAAACAAAATTCCTATCCTTACATCATCAACGCTCTGATCCCCATCTGGCATCAATTGTGATCGATGGTTCTCGTCTGGGTGAGGCCCCGTGTTTTGACAACCTTCTGGGTTTGACCTTTACTCCTGATCTAAAATGGAACACGTACATCAAGTCTGTTGTTGGCAAGAAAGATGGTGGGATCCTTCTACCGCTCCAGAAGATATCCCACTACTGATGCAATTCTCTATCTATATAAAAGCCAAGTACGTCCAAGGATGGAATACTGTTGCCATATCTGGGCAGGAGCTGCTAAAAACAACCTATCCTGCCTTGACAAAGTACAAAATAGACTTCGTGGCTTAGTGGGGGTACCCTTTTCTCTACCCTGCAACCTCTCTCCCACAGAAGAGACGTTGCGAGCCTATCTTTGTTTTATCGTTATTTCCATGGCAGGTGCTCGTCTGAACTCCAATCTCTGGTCCCCTCTCGCCAATCTTTCACGAAAAACATCCGTCTAGCTGAATCCACTGTGAAAAATTTCCCCCACTCTATATCTGTGCCTAAATCAAAACGCGGATTCCATGAACAAAGCTTCTTTCTTAGAACTGCACGCCTGTGGAACTCTGTTCCGTCTGCCTGCTTCCCTCCGGACTACAACTTGGATGTCTTCAAGTCCAATGTTAACAAATTCCTAATGAACCGCCCCTTAAGTAAACACTTCATCAAATCTCCACACTAACGTAATGTAATTGCAATAACCCTTATCCCTGAGTGGCTTCCGGGCCTTGATAAGTGGTGATCACTGTGTAATATATATATATATATATATATATATATATATATATATATATATATATATATATATATAGCGTTTAGTATAATTATAAATGTTCAGTTCGTAACAATGAAATTTAGCCATCTAGTATATATAAAGATGTCAATATATTTGCTTTTAGTATATATATATATATATATATAGGGTGACCCCCCCCCCCAAAAAAAAACGGACCCCAACTCTAATTAGGCCCCGTTTTTCTTGTGTGTTGTCCGGATGAAATGGAACTTTGGTCATAACTAGTTTATTATATTCAAAGCATCACATCAAAACACTAGGGTATTGGCCTTTTTTTCTCCGTTGACTGTAAAATGCTCAGAAAAACAATTGAATGTCCTCTGTTTTTTTTGGGGGGGTCACCCTGTATATATATATATATATATATATATATATATATATATATATATATATATATATATATATATATATAAGCTGAATGTGTGTATGTGTGTGTGTGTGGTCACGAATAGGTTCCTATATGGTTGACTATTTTAAAAAACTGATTACATATAATGATAGAAGATGTATCGAGGATCAGGAATGGGTATGTTTGATCTGGCGAACTGTGGTTTATAAAAAGTGTGGGGTCTGCGTATGCGCCTGGTCCACAAAGTATGGAAATAAAAAATTTACAAATTAAAAAAAAAAGCGTTTACAAGTGTTTTTAATATAGATGTACATAATAATACTTTGATAAGTATGTTGTAACTTAAATAGGGATAGTTTAATAAAATTGCGGGGTCTGCGTTCGCGCCTGGCCTCCATAGAATGGAAATACGCACAAACTTTAATAAAGACTTTTCATATCTATCTGCGTAAGTATACTTTGATAATTATGTTTCAGTTTGAAGAAATATGGTATAATAAAATTATGGGGTGTTCGTTCGCGCCTGACCTCCATAGAATGAAAATATCTCACAAAATTTAACAATGTTTTTTAATATAGATCCACAGAATATTATGATGTGTTTCAGTGTGAACAGGTATGGTATAATAAATTATGGGGTTTATCTATTTTATTTTTACTTTCATCATATTTTGCTTTGGTTTTGATACACCCAAATTCGGAACTATCTCTTTACAGCCCTTCCTTTTCATAATTTATCATACTTTCATAAATCAGAGTCCATTTTCTGTAGGCTGTTTTTTTACCCAAGTCAACGACGGGTACTTTTGCTAGTAAAATATAAAGCTGAACGTCTGTGCGTGTGTCTGGTCACGAATAGGCTCCTATAGACTATTATAGAAAACTGATATAATGATAGAAGATGTATCAAGACACAGGAATGGCATAATGATGATTCATTAAAATTGTGGGGTCTGCGTACGCGTCTGGTCCACAAAGTATGGAAATAAAAAATTTAAAAAAAAAACATTTACAAGTGTTTTTGATATAGATGTACATAATAATACTTTAATAAGTATGTTTTAACTTAAATAGGGATGGTATAATAAAATAGTGGGGTCTGCGTTCGCGCCTGGCTTCCATAGAATGGAAATAGGACCAAACTTTAATAAAGACTTTTCATATCTATCTGCGTAAGTATACTTTGATAATTATGTTTCAGTTTGAAGAAATATGGTATAATAAAATTATGGGGTGTTGGTTCGCGCCTGACCTCCATAGACTGAAAATATGTCACAAATATTTAACAATGTTTTTTTTAATATAGATCCACAGAATATTGTGATAAGTGTTTCAGTGTTAACAGGTATGGTATAATAAATTATGGGGTTTATCTATTTTATTTTTACTTTCATCATATTTTGCTTTGGTTTTGATACACCCAAATTCGAAACTATCTCTTTACAACCTTTCTTTTCATCTATAACCTACCATACTTTCATAAATCAGAGTCCATTTTCTGTGGGCTGTTTTCGAACCCAGTCAACGACGGGTACTTTTGCTAGTATATATATATATATATATATATATATATATATATATATATATATATATATATATATATATATATATATATATATATATATACTAATTAAAATTATGAAAATAATATAAAATACTTTATTTGAAGGAAAAAAAAATAACACAAGTATAATATTTAAGAATTAGTATGTGAACCACGGGATTGACACACTAATTCTTAGATGTTTTGTGAATAAAAATGTGCCGAAGTCTCAACTTTTAAAAGATGATCAGTAAAATGAATCAAATTTTCGTCACTCTTATGTTGCCTAATAATATCGATTTATAATATGTTAAGAATCATTGAGCTTTTGCCTTGAAAAGTTAGTCAATAAAAAAAGTAAACACATATACACATGTATATATATATATATATATATATATATATATATATATATATATATACACAGAGAGAGAGAGAGAGAGAGAGAGAAAGGGGGAGAGAGAGAGAAAGAAAGATTCTTTCAATTGGTGAAGTACTCCTTACAATATTACTTTCATAAAAGGCATTTACTTTCACAGCGAGTGAATACATTGCAACTTAGTTTTAGGTGAACTCGCAATCGCAGATTGTTTTCTCATTATCTTCCACTTCCTATTTTAAAAAGAAGAAAACAAACATTAAAACACAAGATTTCTTTCCTTTTTACTAACAATCGTGTGTACTAAATGAAACCCAGATGATTTATTTTAATAGAAAGGACAGAGACAGTCGCAAACCGTTAAGCCCTGGATAAAAGAGCCCTAAAAGATCATACCGAACAATGGGAAACGATTTGTCAATCGATGAATGACTTTTGCAAATAAAACTATTCAAGTGATAAATGGTAACGTCCATGATGTTGGTGCTTTGAGGAACAAATATTTTCATAGCAATGTTATAAAACTACAATATAAACAACGTCCTGCTATCCTGTCCCCTTCAATAATCAAATTCTGCCCAATTTCCACCAAAAACCATCACTGAGCTGTTGTCTCACTGACCAACCTATACTTATTAATCCTTATGTTCGAGTGGCCTTCTGGTCCTTAATAAATTGTGTCCCCCTTGTAACAAAAAAAAAATCTTCCTCGATTTACAGACAAAAGAGTAAGCGAGTAATGGTGACACTGTTGGAAGTCCAATAAATCTTGTCTTCCTCGTTTGTAAATATCACATACTCCTTTGTTTGTGTTCAATAAAATGTCTTCTCTCTATATGTCCACACGTGTCATAATTTTTCTCTTTTCTATTTGCAACTCGCAAAAGGCACTGAATTGCATTTGTTATTACAACCAGACCGCGTATAACTAGCAAATGTGAAGATGTCAGAAACTGTTTTTTTCTTCTGATTGTCGATATGAGACTATAATTAAATTTGACAAAGAAAAATCGAGAAAAATTTATACGACTTTTAAGTTCGAACGAAGGCCATTACAATTTCGATTAACCAATAAGACATAATATTATCGAAATAAATGACAAAAAGGTGTGTCAATATAATGTGAGAAATATCTTGCATAGATAGATTTGCCTTAGCACATCAGACATAGAACTACAAAAAAAATATCTTGCATGACAAGATACACAAAAGACAGTGTAATTTTTTCAATATAAAAATCTAAGTGTATATTTTTTAAACTATTTTAAAGACAGTCAAAATGTGTTTCATGAATTGAAAATTAATTTAATTCAAGTCTGATGTAAATAAATTCATATTGTGTAGCCCACATATATAGTATGGCTCTATTCAAGTTCCACCACGACTGATTTTTGTTTGGACATCTATCTAACACTTAACCTTATTATTTCATGGTTTTGTTTTGGTAATTAATTATACAGAGAAATGACGATGAAATTTAATTTTTACGGTATTTTTGTTTGTTGGAGAAAAAAATTTAGTTATTTCATTTCATTATTAACATATTCATAACAAGTACAGATTAGTTAACAATTAAAGCACGCTTATTATTAGTTGTTGTTATCCGCAGTCGAGTAGTTTTTTTTTTTCTTTCTTGCTAGGGTGTACAGTCGACTTGCTAATTTCGTTTTTCTAAGATTTGCGTTCAGTTTCATTTTTTATATCCGTTCGGAGCTGCCATCTTCCGTACGACTTTTGTTAACATTGCCACAAACACTCATTCATATATATGTATATATATATATATATATATATATATATATATATATATATATATATATATATATATATATATATGGCAATCTTGAGAGGAGGAGTCGGGAAGATAGCGGCCGTGAACGGATGTGAAAAATGGAACGGAACGCAATTTTAGCGAAACGAAATTAACGAGTTAACTGTATAGCCTAACAACAACAACAACAACAACAACAACAAAAACAACAACAACAACAACAACAAAAACAACAACAACAACAACAACAAAAAACAACTCGATTGTTGATAACACAAACGTGTTTTTATGTTTAACTACTCTGTATGTTGATAATGAAATGAAATAATTAATATATATATATATATATATATATATATATATATATATATATATATATATACTAGCTTGCTCAAATTGGCGCAATGGAAAAAGTTCCAAAATGAGAAAATGTATGTTTCTTATAGGTTTAATTTCCCATTTAGTATGAGTACACGGGTTTTGTTGTTCCATTTCCTTAGCTGATATAGAGATTTTCTGATTCGGTGACTCTTGAATACGTAACATAAATTGTCCATGTGAAAAAAACAGTCAGTGCGTAACTGTAAGCCACACAATTGTAAAGATTGTTCCCTGAGCTTTGTTGCTGGTTATTGCAAACGACAATGAAATTGGAAAGTGCAATTTCACAAAGTGCAATGGTGTATCTGTTGGAATCATATGAATGCGTGGAATGAAGATATATTCATCTGTGAAAGCTTATGTTAATATTGTTCTTTCTATGATATTGTGTGTTAATTTTTTTTTTACTGCAAGCCATGTGCCTTTGCCAAGCTTGGAATGGTTTATATTTCACAACATGATAATTAGTACACCAATTTCAGTTGCATTATATGCGGTGGCTTCTCTAGCAAATCTAGCTGTTGGATAATTAACCACTTTATCTGCTTCCACAACTGTGTCGATAGATTTGTATGTAACTACCTCACTTGGAATCTTGCGTTGAATAATAGCGTTAAGTTTATGGGCGTCATTGTATTGAGCTTCAAGAATAGCTGATTCACTCACCCAAGTGAAATTCGTATAATTAATTTGAACCCTTTTTAACCAACTCTTCTTTTGATGTTATGAAATTACAGAAGCTAGAGTTAAATAATTTCGCCCTTAACTCGGATTAGCAAGCACTTTTACGTATCCAATTTCCCATAAAAAAATTATGTGTGGATCGAGCAGTCTGCAACTGGACACGCATATTTGGAGTTAAGTTTAATGTCTTCACATAGCACCCAAAAGTAGAATATTTGAGATAAGCATTTATTTCATATGCTGGTGTTGATTGAGGAATTGCAGGTAACATTTGTATGAAATCTCCTGCAAGCAAATGGTCTGACATTACCATGCTAAGCTTGCAGGGACCGACCAAGAGCTTCAAGCGATTTTTTGTGGGCATTCATCGAAAACAATAAGTTTACATTTTTGCAATATTTTCCCTATACTGGATGTTTTGGAGATGCTGAACATGAGATTTTTGAAAAACTGAATGTTTAATAGTAGTTATAAAGTAGAATAAGTAGTTCTACTCGGTAGCAATGTCGCAGGTATTCTGCTTGCAGGCTATGTCATTTTGTCACCGAATAGCTGCCAAAATAAATTTAAATAGAAATGTTTTACCAGTTACAGGTGCTGTTCAAGGTAAGTAAGTTAGGTGATTAAAATAGGATGAGGGATTAGGGATGAACAGATAGAGAGGAAGATATATAGATAGAAAAGAGAAAGTGAGAGAGAAATAGAGATAGAAAGAGATAGAGGGATTGAGAGGGAAGAGTTAGAAATAGAAAGGGAGCGAGACAGAGAAAAGGAGAGAAGAGGAGTGAGAAAAGGGAGTTAGAGAGAGAAAGAGGATCAAAGAGACATGGATAGGGTGATAGATTGAGAGAGAGAGAGAGAGAGAGAGAGATGAATGGAGAGAGATATTAAGAAAAAGAGAGAGGGGAGAGAGAAACAAAGGGTGAACTACACTTCACCGTTTTTTTCCTCGATCAGTACAGGAGAATCCTTCGAGACCGAGGCAAATTTTATTTTTGTTACTATCCAGAGTACCCTTTTTTTTTTTGAAAGCTAGAATTTCCACACAATGGAAACCGACCGAGTAATCTGTACTTTCACCTAACAATTTAATAAACAAAAAAAGGGCGGAGTTGTACAACCATCACCCCCTGCGTAATTTCTATACTGATAGGTTTTTAAAAAAAAATTTCACTGGATTATTATTGATTGGACACTAATTAACAAGATTATGAAAAAAAAATCATTATTTCGACATTTGGTGATCAATAAAAACGACATTTTCGGTCACCAAATCAATAAAAACGACATTTTGGTCACCAAATCAATAAAAACGAAAGTAAAAATGACATGAGTTTACCACATTTGTAAGTCAGAAATATTTATTTTGTTTCTTAAAGAAAAAAAAAATAGAATGAACATGATTTTTATTTTTGATTTTGATTTTTTGATTTTTAAGTTTCGAGTTTGTTTGTTTTTTTAACTTTAGTTTTTCGTTGATGAAAAGTGATTTTGTGGGGTCTTTTTAAAATAATTTATTTGTTTTTATGAAAAGTGAGTTTGTGGGTGTTTCTTTACAGTAATTTATCTGTTTTTATGAGGGTGAGGGTTTTTATTTTCAAAACTGAGTTTGTTTTACTGGACACATAGATTCGCAAAAGTTGTCAAAAAACAAATATATACAAATAAATGTTATCAAAGGCAAGATAAGTTACTTTTCTACCTAACTGGATATATTTTTTAGTGTTTTTATTTAATATAAAATGTTTATTCAGCTCGAAAAACATGCAGTGTTTATCGATGTATTATAAAATTAAAAATGACGCCCGACTTTCTCTTTTAGATAAGTTTGGGAAAAGGAATTATTGGTTACAATATGGGTGACCGATTTACCAGAACGTTGTAATTAAAAAGTGAACACCCCTTTCAAATGTCGAAATAATGATTTTTTTTTCATAATCTGGTTAATTAGTGTCCAATCAATAATAATCCAGTGAAAAAAGTTCAAAAAACGTATATAGAAATTACGTAGGGGGTGATGGTTGTACAAGAAGATATTGTAAAATATGACGTCAACAGCCGGACAAAGCCGAGCATTGCAGATGTAAGATACGTTACAACAGAACACCGACCACTCTAATTTTTTTTTTAGTGGTAATCGAGGTCGCTGATAACGAATCTGATAATCAAACACGGGGCAAATTTACCGTTTGCATGGTATTAACCCCTGAACCCACAAACTACCTTCCGCCATTTTACAGCTTCCGCTAACGCTACGCGCGGTAACATAAACGACGGTTGTGGAACGTGCCTTCACGTAGCAAACTGCCTTTTCTGAAGGTGTACGAATCTTTTGTGGAACATTTAAACTTATACAACAAAGAAGAAAAGCACTCCAAGTGGCGGCGGCGGGGGGGGGGTAATGTCGGAAAGACTTTTTTTCTGAATAGAATTTAACAAAACTTTTTTGTTTTCATTGGCGGACAATTTAAAATTCGAAGGAAAAATTGTCTAAAACAAAATATTAAAAACAATACATTACAGTACTTTTGGGGGAATTTTTTTTGTCTTACGTAGTTTTTAATGCGGTTTACAAAAACATAAGCACTAAAAATTTTCATGTTATATTCTTATATTTAGAGTGGTCGGTATTCTGCTGTAATGTATCCAAATATATACCAGATATAATAATAACAAAGCTATGCGAAAGAAATTGCAAAGTAAAATTGCAAATGTAGAAAGAAACATCAATAGAAAAAAAAGCACAAAAAACCTAAAAACCTACTGTAGTGTTATCATAGAACTACTTTCATGCGCGTAACAAGGAAATCATGGCGTATGAATATTGATGTAAACCGCCTAATACATATCGTATTCGACAACATGGCGTAGACCTATACACACGTACCTTCAATCTCTCTTCCTATGTAAATATGTAATAAAGTTCTATATCAAATAAAACCACAACTTGGTTATCAATTACTTATAATAACAAACATAAATTAGCGACATGGTGGCAGTGAAATGGATACCGAACATTTATAACAGTTGAAAAAAAAAAAAAATTCGGCAACAGATACGAGAGGAAAAATACGTTTACAGAAGACAAAACAAGGCATGTAAACCAATTTTCATTAATTTACCATTAATGTGCATTTTATAAAACTTTTCTGTCATTCTTGTATATGCTATAAACACGTGTGAATTTTTGCACAATAGCAGACATTTTGAATTTTTGTCAACTGTTGTTATCGTATGTGTTCTCGTAAACACGTGTGGATTTTCGCACATTGGCAGACATATTGAATTTTCTGTTTATTGAAAAAATACATAGCCGTTAATAATAATGTCTACCAATAATGACATTATTCCGTTTATGGACTGGGAAATGCCAAATCCAGCGGAAACATTTAAACTTTTTAAACAGAGGTTAGAACTATATTTTGCTATAAACAAAATAAAAACCGACCAACAAGTGAATTACATACTGCTAAAGACCGGCAACGAAGGTCTCAAAAAATTTATCACTTGGAAATTAACAGATGAGGAAAAACGTTCTCCCGACACTATTTTTAATAAATTCTTGGAGCATTTAGAACCTAAAGAAAACTTTAGGATTAATAGACTAAAACTTATGTCTTATAAACAAAAACAAAATGAGACAATAGACGACTTCGTCAATAGATGTCGTCAACTTACGTTAAAATGCTCACTAACCGACACTGAACAAGAACAGCGAATTATAGAACTAATTATTGCGAGTACCCCAATTGTCGAATTCCAGAAAGAACTATTACGAAAAGATAATACGCTAACACTGGATGAAACCATCCGAATTGGTAAAACGTATGAGGCAACAAACGCACATATTAAACAGCTTAGAGAGATGTTAAACACCAATAACGGGGAGGACAATAGCGCCAATACTGACATACAAGCAATTAAAAAATATAAACAAAATAGAAAGACAAACAACTGCCTTAATTGCGGAAAAAGTCACGAACGTCGACGTGAAACATGCCCAGCATTTGGTTCCAAATGCAAAACGTGTGGGAAATATAACCACTGGGCGACAGTATGTTTATATAACAGAAGATCAAGGTCAAGATCGCAAAACAGAGACTGTGGAAAACAAAAACCATTAAACATGAACCATACCAAGAAAAAACACTTCATCCAAACTGATATATTATCCAGGAACAACAGCCAGGAACTAAATGAACAATTCGAAAATTTAACTTTTTCCACCATTAACACACCCTCTCAAACACAGAGAGATGAAGCCTTCGCTTATATAAATATAAAATTACCTAATCGAAACGGGACTCACAGACTACGAATTAAAGTCGATACTGGAGCCCAAGGTAATACATTACCAATTTCTACATTCCGTAGAATGTTTCCTGAGAAATTAACTACTGATGGCTGCCCAAAACTAAAAAAACAAAGTAAGGACAAAAAATTAATAGCCTACAATGAAACACCGATAAAGTGCTATGGCAATATCAGTATACCATGCAACTACCAAACCCCTGATTGGCACGAAAGCACCTTCTATATAGTAGATGTGAATGGACCAGCAATTCTAGGATTACCATCACTGGAAATACTGAAAATGGTCACTCTTCACTGCACGGTGAAAGAACAAAATATAGTCAAACCAATCAACAAAATTGAAGACTTGGTACAGATCTATCCAGATCAATTCGACAAAATAGGCTCTATGCCTGGACATGTCAGGTTAACAACGAGCAAAAACGTACAACCTCACATTGACCCACCAAGAAAACCCCCAATTGCCCTAAAGGACAACATAAAACAGGAACTAGACAAAATGGTCAGCAACAAGATCATTAGAAAAGTCACAGAGCCAACAGACTGGGTTTCCAGCCTAGCTTATTCACACAAGAAAGATGGAAGCCTGAGAATCTGTCTAGACCCAAGACGCCTTAACATTGCGCTAAAGAGACCACACCATGCAACCCCTACAGTGGAGGAGCTAACACACCACTTTGCAGGTGCCAAGCTGTTCTCTAAACTTGATGCCAAAGCTGGTTATTGGTTCATACATTTGGATCAGGAATCTCAGCTGCTAACGACATTCCAATCCCTTTTTGGCAGATACTGTTTCCAGAGATTACCATTTGGGTTAAGTGTATCCCAGGACATTTTCCGAATGAAAATAGACCAGATACTCGAACAAGTTGACGGAGCAATTGGAATTACAGACGACATTGTTGTCTACAGTAAAACGGACAAAGAGCATGATAAGATCTTATACAGGCTCATGCAAGTAGCTGCAAAAAATGGTCTTGTGTTTAATTCAGCAAAATGCAAAATAAAATCAAAAAATATATCTTTCTTTGGAATGATATATAGTGAAAATGGTGTTAGCCCAGACCCAGAAAAACTTAAAGACTTACAAGACATGCCATATCCAACATGCAAAAAAGAACTACAAGAATTATTAGGCCTTGTCACATATTTATCACCATTCATACCAAATTTAGCTGACAAGACACATACATTAAGAGGCTTGTTGAAAAAAGACGTACCTTTTCTCTGGGAAGAGCATCACAAGGTATGCTTTGAGATTCTTAAAACAATAATCACCAAAGACTCCACACTAACATACTTCGACACGAATGAAGTACCAATACTGCAAACTGATGCGAGTTTAAAAGGACTTGGAGCAGCATTAATGCAAAACAAAAAACCTATTGCATACGCGTCAAAATCTTTAACAGACGCCAAGCAACGGTATTCGTGCATAGAAAGGGAACTTCTAGCAATTGTATTTGGTGTGCACAGGTATCATGTCTACCTATATGGACGGAAGTTCAAGGTACACACCGACCATAAACCCTTGGTCATGATACTACAGAAACCACTGACCAGTGCACCTCCTAGGCTACAAGGAATGATGACCAAATTACAGGAATACCAGATACAAATAGAATACATACCAGGCAAAGAAATGACTATAGCTGATACACTAAGTCGTCTCCCCAGTACTCAAAACACTGACATGATCGACTTAGATATTCGAGTTGACTTGGTGAGATTCAGGAGCGAACGCCTGAATGAAATAAAAAAGGAAACAAAGTCTGATCCAATGCTCAACCAATTACATGAAACCATAACAACAGGATGGCCAGACTCAATTAAGGAAGTACCACCGACAATTCGGTCATACTGGTCATACAGAGATGAGTTATCTGTCAGTGATGGCATAATCATGAAAGGCTCAAGGATTATTATCCCTGAAAATCAGCAGAAAACTATCCTGGACCAACTACATTACAGCCATCAAGGTATCGAAAAGACACGTCTGCAAGCTAGAGATACTGTCTACTGGGAGCGAATTAACACCGATATTGAGAACATGATCAAAAAGTGTTCAATATGCCAGGAAAACCTCCCAGCATAATCAAAAGAAACGTTACAACCACACGACATACCTAGCAGAGCATGGGAAGTTGTTGGCACTGACTTGTTCCACTGTAACGACCAGGAATACCTCATAATTGCTGATTATTATAGTAAATTCCCAATCATACGGAAAATGAATGGCATGGCCACAAGCAACATGGTCATATCAACAATGAAGCAGATATTTTCAGAACATGGTATTCCCACCAGAGTTATTAGTGACAACGGACCACAGTACTCCAGTGAAGCATTTAAAGAATTTGCTCAACAATGGCAATTCGATCATATCACATCATCTCCAAGGTTTCCTAAATCAAATGGTTTCATTGAACGACAGATTCAAACCATTAAAAGAACAATAGTCAAAGCAAAGCAAGCAGGAAGAGATATTAACATTGCAATGCTGTATATATATATATATATATATATATATATATATATATATATATATATATATATATATATATATATATATATATTATAGTAAAAAATAATTATATATATATAGACGTTGTTTTGTTTTGTTATTTTAGCTATATGTTTGGAATGAATTTAATTATTTACAAAAGTGCATTTTTTACCGAAATGCGAGTTGGGAATAATTTTCCCTTTAACCAATTTGGTCCCTCCATATGGGGAGTGGTATATGTTATTTTTAAAATATAATTATCCACTGACACGTGTTTCGTCGTCTACGACTCCTCAGAGTGGCTGAATCTAGCGAGATTTGAAATCGAGACCCAACGGTAACGAGCCTAAACCCTTACGCCTGAACCATCTCGCCAACTGTCTGCATATATTGCGATTTACTTAGATGTTGTTTTGTTTTGTGTTTCATTCAAAACATATCGCTAAAAAAACAAAACAAAAACAACATCTAAGTAAATCGCGATATATCCAGACAGTTGGCGAGATGGTTCAGGGGTAAGGGTTTAGGCTCATTACCGTTGGGTCCCGATTTCGAATCTCGCTAGATTCAGCCACTCTGATGAGTTGTAGACGACGAAACACGTATCAGTGGATAATTGTATTTTAAAAATAATATATATATATATATATATATATATATATATATATATATATATATATACTAGCAATCGGTGCCCGGCGTTGCCCAGGTGTTTTGAGGTTAATGCTGAGAAAAAAAAAACGGTCAAGTTTTTAAAACTTTGACCCCTATTATGACCTCTTAACATTTATTGTTTAGGGATCAAGTAAAGTTAATAAGTTAGATCCATGTCCAAGGAATCTATATCTAAAATATCACGTGTTTACTGTTTAGACCCAAAATTGTAGGAGGAGTTTGGTAGAGTTCTCAAAGGTCAAATCGTTGAATATTGACCACTTAATCGCCAAATTTCTGTCGAAAACCTATCACATCGATTTTCCCAAATCTCAGTACCCTGTATATCAAATTTCGAATCTCTAGGCTTAAAATTGACAGAGTTTTAGCGTAGGGAAATGCACACAAACGCACAGACACACACAGACACTATCACTTATATATATATATATATATATATATATATATATATATATATATATATATAAACATGTGTGTGGCTTCCGTCATTCGAAACGACTATGGATCAGCGCCGTATTAAGATGTTGTTATAAACATAAACATCATATATATAAGGATAATAGTACGCCATATATATAACAAAAGACCATTATTTACTCAAGTGAAAGGAAAACCCGGGGGAACTTTACCCAAAAATAAATCTATATTTTTTTGTGTGTATTGATAGTCTTATAAGCGAGTAATTATTAATTCAGCCATCTTGATTCTTAACCAAACAGAAAGTTCAAGTAGGGGGATTTCCCTTTTTTTGATAGCGAGGCCAAATTTCGCGAATTTGGCCTTTTTTTAAAGCAGTTTGGCCTTCAAAATTTCTGTTTGGCCTTTTTCTTCACAAGAACAACAAAAGTGTGCCTTATTTTTAAAAGTTTTATTGCGTTGTTTTTATTTGCTTTTTTTATTTCATTGGTGAAGAAAAAGGCCAAACAGAAATTTTGAAGGCCAAACTGCTTTAAAAAAGGCCAAATTCGCGAAATTTGGCCTCGCTATCAAAAAAAAAAAGGGAAATCCCCCTACTTGAACTTTCTGTTTGGTTAAGAATCAAGATGGCTGAATTAATAATTACTTGCTTGTAGCGTTGATTTTTTTTCTTTTTTCGCTATAAAAAAATAACTACTTGATGAAATTACGTGATTTTTTCTGTAGGAAAACTGTATCCCATGACGAGTACGTACAATATATTTTTTTTTTAAATATTTCCATTTTTTAATGTCAATGGAAAACTGCACACGTACCCAAACCCGAAATGAAAAGACCACGAGTGAACGCGCATTTTTTTTTTTTATAGTTTAATTTCAAAATGGCGGCCGTGATGTCGGAGGTTCGATTGTTAGATTGTAAGTTTCGTATTTTTGTAATTTGTAAATCGCAAGTTAGGAAAAAATTAAACCCTTCCAAGATGGACAATAAATAAAGCCATAATATTTTATGGTAAAGTTAAGAGCCTACGAATCATAGTTTTTTAGGAGATGTGATTATTGGATTAACCAATCAGAAGTCGTCTGTGGCACACACATCTCTGTTTATATATATATATATATATATATATATATATATATATATATATATATATATATATATATATATATGTACATGACCATCCTAATATTCTTGAATTGGAATAAAATATTCTATTTTAAGGTAATATTGTTGCCACTTCAAGAACGAATGTCAATTACTGTCGAGTTTCCTAGGTGCACATTAGTGCCAGGTTTTCTGAAAAAGTGTGCATTTCATTTATTTTAAGAACTAAAACCTGTATAATCATGAAACGATAAAACCGTTGAAGCGGCTATCAGCAACGCCTGTCTACAGAAGCAGCGTTAAACGACATTACAGGATTTTTGCTGAAGTGGATACAAACAAAAACAGAAATTGTCAATATATGCAAATGAGACGCTTCCGGTTGGATATAAAAGAAGAGACTGATATTTCAGAAGAACAGAATTTTGGACTTGACTTTAGACTTGTGTTACAAGCGGATTATGGATTTGACTGTTAAAGTGGCAAATCTTGTCAGCTGTGCGTCGTGTTTTGCAGTTGACGAAGTACAGAGTACTACAGAAATCATCGGTGAATGAGACAGCATATCTGCTTCTGTTAAAATCTGCCGGGTCTATGAGTCCGACTAGATTTGAATGGACGAAATGTAATATAGTCGTCGCTGGTTCGTCAGGGTGTTTATTCCTACTTTGAGAAAATTTCCATTGAAGGTAAATGTCACCATTTTTGTTTGTCTTTATATTTTTTTTCATTTAACCGACAACAGCTTACAGTTTTCATATGTCATCATGGTTACAGTGCCAGAGTATTTTATGCCACATGTAAATATTGTGACATTGATGACAGTTGCTTCAGTAATTTCGTCTTCCGCAGTCATAAATTATGTATACATATTTAAAATTTTATAGTTTTTATCTATACAAATATATAATTTTATAGTTTTTATCTATACATATTTTAAATTTTATAGCTTTTATGTATACATATTTTACATTTTATAGTTTTTATGTATACGTATTTAAAATTTTATAGTTTTTATGTATACGTATTTAAAATTTTATAGTTTTTATGTATACATATTTTACATTTTATAGTTTTTATGTATACGTATTTAAAATTTAATAGTTTTTATGTATACATATCTTAAATTTTATAGTTTTTATGTATACATATTTTAAATTTAATAGTTTTTATGTATACATATTTTGGATTTTTTAGTTTTTATGTATACATATTTTAAATTTTATAGTTTTTATGTATACATATTTAAAATTTTATAGTTTTTATGTATACATATTTTACATTTTATAGTTTTTATGTATACATATTTTAAATTTTATAGTTTTTATGTATACATATTTAAAATTTTATAGTTTTTATGTATACATATTTTACATTTTATAGTTTTTATGTACACATATTTAAAATTTAATAATTTTTATGTATACATATTTAAAATTTTATAGTTTTTATGTATACATATTTAAAATTTTATAGTTTTTATGTATACATATTTTACATTTTATAGTTTTTATGTACACATATTTAAAATTTAATAGTTTTTATGTATACATATTTAAAATTTTATAGTTTTTATGTATACGTATTTAAAATTTTATAGTTTTTATGTATACATATTTAAAATTTTATAGTTTTTATGTATACATATTTAAAATTTTATAGTTTTTATGTATACGTATTTAAAATTTTATAGTTTTTATGTATACATATTTTAAATTTAATAGTTTTTATGTATACATATTTAAAATTTTATAGTTTTTATGTATACATATTTTACATTTTATAGTTTTTATCTATGCATATATTTTCAATTGTCATGTTTTTATGTATACATATTTTAAATTTTATATTTTTTATGCATACATATTTTAACTCTTACAGTTTTTATGTATAAATATTTTAAATTTTATAGTTTTTATGCATACATATTTTAAATTTTATAGTTTTTATGTATACATATTTTAACTCTTACAGTTTTTATGTATAAATATTTTAAATTTTATAATTTTTCTGCATACATATTGCAAATTTTATAGTTTTTATGCATACATATTTAAAATTTTATAGTTTTTATGCATAAATATTTTAAATTTTATAGTTTTTACGTATACATATTTTATATTTTATAGTTTTTATGCATACATATTTTTACTTTTATAGTTTTACTGGATACATATTTAAATTTTATAGTTTTTATGTGAACATATTTTGAATTTTATAGTATTTATGGCTACACATTTAAAATTTTATAGTTTTTATGTATACATATTTTAACTCTTATAGTTTTTATGTATAAATATTTAAAATTTTATAGTTTTTATGCATACATGTTGCAAATTTTATAGTTTTTATGTATACATATTTAAAATTTTATACTTTTTATGTATACAGATTTTAAGTTTTGTAGTTTTTATGTATACATATTTTGAATTTTATGGTTTTATGTAAACATATTTTAACTTTACTAGTTTTTATGTACACATATTTTCAATTTCATAGTTTTTCTGTATACATATTTTAAATTTTATAGTTTTTATGTATACGTATTTAAAATTTTATAGTTTTTATGTATACACATTTTTAATTTTCTAGTTTTTATGTATACATATTTTGAATTTTATTGTTCTTATGTATACATGAATTAAAATCTTATAGTTTTTATGGATAAATATTTATAATTGTATGGTTTTAATGTATACATAAATTGTATTTTATAGTTGTTATGTATACATATTTTGTAATTTTTTTTGTTTTTATGCATACATGTTGCAAACTTTATAGTTTTTATGTATACATAATAAAAATTTTATAGTTTTTATGCATAAATATTTTAAATTTTACAGTTTTTACGTATACATATTTTATATTTTATAGTTTTTATGTATATATATTTTAAATTTTATAGTTTTTATGTATACATATTTAAATTTTATAGTTTTTATGTGAACATATTTTAAATTTTATAGTATTTATGTATACATATTTAAAATTTTATGGTTTTTATGTATACATATTTAAAATTTTATATCTCTTATGTATACAGATTTTACGTTTTATAGTTTTTATGTGTACATATTTTGAATTTTATAGTTTTTATGCATACATATTTTTAATTTTATAGTTCTTATGTATACATGAATTAAAATCTTATAGTTTTTATGGATACATATTTATAATTTTATGGTTTTAATGTATTCATATATTGAATTTTACAGTTGTTATGAATACATATTTTGTAATTTTTATATTTTTATGTATATATATTTGTAATTTTATAGTGTTTATATATAAAGATTTTAAATTTTATAGGTTTTATATATACATGGTTTGAATTTTATAGTTATTATGTATACATATTTTACATTTTACAGTTTTTATGTATACATATTTAAAATTTTATAGTTTTTATGTATACATATTTTAAATTTTATAGTTTTTATGCATACATATTTTAAATTTTATAGTTAGTTTGTTACATATTTTTTATTTTATAGTTTTTATGCATAAATATTTTAAATTTTATAGTTTTTATGTATACATATTTCCAATTGTAAGGTTTTTATGTATACATATTTAAATTTTACAGATTTTATGTAAACATATTTTTTAATTCCATAGTTTTTATGTATACATATTTTAAATTTTATAGTTTTCATTTATAAGTATTTAAGATTTTATAGTTTTTTGTGTGGATACTGTTGAAGTTTATAGTTTTTATGTATACATATTTCAAATTGTCATGTGTGTATGCATACATATTTTTAATTTTATAGTTTATATGTATACATACTTGGAATTTTATACTTTTTATGTCCACATGTTTTAACTTTTATAGTTTTTATGTACACATATTCAAAATTTTCATTTTTTATGTATACATACTTTAAATTGTATAGTTTTTATGTATACATATTTTGAATTTTATAGTTTTTATGTATACATATTTAAAATTTTGTAGTTTTTGTGTATGCATATTTTGAATTTTATAGTTTTTATGTATACATATTTAAAATTTCATAGTTTTTAGTTATAAATATTTTGTAATTTTATAGTTTTTATGTATACATATTTTTAATTTTGTAGTTTTTATGTATATATATTTTGAATTTTGTATTTTTTATGTATACTTGTTTTGAATTTTATAGTTTTTATGTATACATACTTTGAATTTTATAGTTTTTATGTATACATATTTTCAATTGTCATGTTTTTATGTATACATATTTTAAATTTTATAGTTTTTATGAGTAGATATTTTTACTTTTATAGATTTTAATATACATATTTTGAATCTTATAGTTTTCATGTATACATATTTTAAATTTTGTAGTTTTTTGTATACATATTTTGAATTACATAATTTTTATGTATAAATGCTTTAAATTGTCATGTGTGTATGTATACATATTTTTATACTTTTTATGTGTACATATTTTAAATTTTATTCGTTTTATGTATACATATTTTGAATTTTGTAGTTTTTATGTATACTTGTTTTGAATTTTATAGTTTTTATGTATACTTGTTTTGAATTTTATAGTTTTTATGCATACATATTTTAAATTGTATAGTTTTTATGTATACATATTTGGAATTTATAGTTTTTATGTATACATATTTTAAATTTTATAGTTTTTATGTATACATATTTTAAGTTTTATAGGTTTTATGTATACATATTTTGTAATTTTATAGTTTTGACGTATACATATTTTGAATTTTATAGTTTTTATTGATACATATTTTGTATTTTATCGTTTTTATGTTTACTTATTTTGAATTTTATAGTTTTTATGTATAGATATATTTTAAATTTTGCAGTTTTTATGCATAAATGTTTTACATTTTATAGTTTTTATGCATACATGTAGCAGATTGTATAGTTTTTATCTATACATATTTAAAGTGTTATAGTTTTTATTGATACATATTTTACATTTTATAGTTTTTATTTATACATATTTAAATTATATCGTTTTCATGTATACATATTTTAAATTTTATAGTATTTATGTATACACATTTTAAATTTTATAGTTTTTACGTATACTATAAAATGTTAAATCTTTATATATAAACACTTTTATATTACAAATATATATACATTAAAATATTAAAAATACAAAATATGCATACATAACATCTATAGAATTCAAAATATGTATACATAAAAACCATAAAATTCTAAATATTTATACATAAATCCTACAAAATTTTAATTTATGTATACATAAAAACAATAAAATTCAAAATATGTATACATAAAAACAATAAAATTAAAAATACGTAGACATAAAACCTATAAAATTTAAAGTATGTATACATAAAAATATGAAAATTTGAAATATGTATACATAAAAACTATAAAGTTTAAAACATGTATGCATAAAAACTACAAAACTAAAAATATGTATACATAAAAACTATAAAATGTAAAATATGTATACGGACAAACTATAAAATTCAAAATATACATAAATAAAAAGTACATAAAAACTATAAACTTTAAAATTTAAAATATGTATACACAAAACTATAAACTTTAAAATATGTATACAATAAAACTATAATTTCAAAATCTGTTTACATAAGAACTATAAAATTAAACATTTGTATACATGAAAACTATAAAAGTCAAAATATGCATGCATACAACTATAAAATTTTAAAAATGCATACATAAAAACATGAAAATTGAACATATTTTTACATAAAAACTATAAAATATGTATACATAAAAAGTATAAAATTTAAAATATGTATCCATAAAAACGATAAAATTTTAAATATGTATACATAAAAACTATAAAATTTAAACTATGTGTACACAAAAACCATAAAATTTTAAATCTTTATATATAAACAGTATAATATTACATATATATATACATAAAAATATTAAAATTACAAAATGTGCATACATAACAACTATAAAATTCAAAATATGTATGCATGAAAGCTATAAAATTAGAAATATTTATACATAAAAACTAAAAAATTTTCCTTTATGTATACATAAAAATTATTAAATTCAAAATATGTATGCATAAAAACTATAAAATTAAAAATATGTATACATAAAAACTAGAAAATTCAAAATATGTATAGATAAACAGTATAAAATGTAAAATACGTATACATAAAAACTATAACATTTCAAATATGTATACATAAAAACTATAAAAGGTATATTATGCATACATAAAAACTATAAAATTAAAAATATGTATACATAAAAACTAAAAATTTCAAATCTTTATATATAAACACTATAAAATTACAAATATAGATACATAAAACTATTAAAATTACAAAACAGGTATACATAAAAACTATAAAATTTAAATTTATGTATACATAAAAACTATAAAATTAAAAATATTTATACATAAAAACTGTAAAATATAACATATGTATATATAAAAACCAGAAAATTTTAAATATTTATACATAAAAACTGTAAAATTAAAAAAACGTATACATAAAAACTATGAAATTTAAAATATTTGTACATAAAAACTATAAAATTTAAAATATGTATCCATAAAAACAATAAAATTTAAAATATGTATACATAAAAACTACAACATTCACAATATGTATACAAAAAACTATAAAATTACAAAATATGTATGCATAAAAACTATAAAATTCCAAATATGTATGCATAAACACTAGAAAATTCGAAATATGTATACATAAAAACTACAACAATCAAAATATGTATACAAAAACACTATAAAATTTAAAATATGTATACATAAAAACTATAAAATTAAATATATGTATACATAAAAAATATAAAATTTATAATATGTATACATAAAAACTATAAAATTCAAATTATATATACATAAAAACTATAAAATTGAAAACATGTATACATAACAAAATGATAATTTCAAATATGTATCCATAAAAACTCTAAAAATAAAAATATCTATACATAAAAACTATAAACTTCCAAATATGTATACATGAAAACTATAAAATTATCAATGTGTATACATAAACAAATTACAATTTAAAATATGTATACATAAAATCTATAAAATTTAAAATATGTATAAAAAAAAATTGGAAAATTTAAAATATGTGTACATTAAAACTATAAAATTCAAAATATGTATACATAAAAACTATAAAATTTAAAATATGTATGCGTTAAAGCTACAAACTCTAAAATATGTATACTTAAAAACTACAAAATTTAAAATATGTATGCATAAAAACTACAAAAGTTAAAACATGTATACATAAAAACTATACAATTCAAAACATGTATACATAAAAACTATAAAATTTAAAATATGTATACATAAAAACTATACAATTTATAATATGTATAATAAAAACTATAAAATTTAAAAGAAGTATACATAAAAATTGTAAAATTTAAAATATGTAATCATAAACAGTATAACATTTAAAATATGTATACATAAAAACTATAAAATTTTACAAATGCATACATAAAAACATCAAAATTCGAAAATATGTATTCATAAAAACTATAAAATTTAAAATATTTATACATAAAAACAATAAAATTTCAAAAAATGTATACATAAACAGTATAAAATTCAAAACATATACATAAACACTATAAAATTAAATATATGTATACATAAAAAGTATAAAATTTAAAAAATGTATACATAAACAGTATAAAAATCAAAATATATATACATAACCACTATAAAATTTTAGTTATGTATACATAAAATATAAAATGTAAAATATGTATACATAAAAACTATAAAATTTCAAAAATGTATACATAAATTGTATAAAATTCAATATATATATACATAAACACTATAAAATTTAAATTATGTATACATAAAAAGTATAAAATTCAAAATATGTATACATAAAAACTATAAAATTTTAACTATATATACATAAAAACTATAAAATTTCAAATCTTTTTATATAAACACTATAAAATTACATATATATATAGATAAAATATTAAAATTACAACATATCTATACATAACAACTATAAAATTCAAAATATGTATACATAAAAACTATAAATTTATAAATATGTATACATATAACTATAAAATTTACATTTATGAATACATAAAAACTATAAAATTTACATTGATGCATACATAAAAACTATAAAACTTAAAACATGTATACATAAAAACTATAAAATTAAAAATACGTATGCATAAAAACTATAAAATTTTAAATATGTATACATAAAAACTACAAAATTCAAATTATGTATACATACAAACTACAATATTACAAAATATGTTTACATAAAACCTATAAAATTCAAAATATGTATACATAAAAACTAGAAAATTAAAAGTATGTATACAGAAAAACTATAAAATTTAAAATATGCATATATAAAAACTATAAAATTTTAAATATCTATACATAAAAACTATAAAATTTAAAATATGTATACATAAAAACTTTAAAATTTAGAATATGTATTAAATGGTGAAAATAAATTTTTATAAAGTAGGCAATAATTGACATTTTTTGTGGATTAAAATTGAATGAAATAAGTTGTATGTAGATTAGAACGAAAAACAATGAATAGGAATGGCAGAAGGAAAAATGAAGAAAAATCTTGCAGACGATGATGGGTAGATGAATGATATATAAACACAAGAAAAATTAATTTATCGGAATACCGGTAGGTTTTATAAAAGTCGAAAACTATAATTCACAAAAGTATTTGGGAGTGTTGTCATAAAATGTAGTAAAAGAAAATATAAGCAAATGAATGGATAAACGGGAACATACCAAAGTAATAAAATGAGAAAATGAAGAAAATCAGATTTACTGTGTGTGTTTATGGTGTGAAAGTCAGCGGGCTTGGTTGCCATAACAACGTGACATACACAAGGACGGTAGTGAACGTGTGTGTGTGCGTGTGTGCGCGTGTGCTGGGAATAGTAGTAGTACTAATAGTCTGTCCTTTGGAGGACAGCGTTTGTTTTCGTGTTGTGTGTACGTGTGTGCGGCTAGCGCCAGAGTGTGTGTGTGTGCGTGTGTGCGTGTGTGCTGGGAATAGTAGTAGTACCAATAGTCTGTCCTTTGGAGGACAGCGTTTGTTTTCGTGTTGTGTGTATGTGTGTGCGGCTAGCGCAAGACGGCACTTTACTAATGTGTGGTTGTGTTTGTGTGTTTGTGGGTGTGCTGTGTGAAGTAGTAGTAGTAGTAGTAGTAGTAGTAGTAGTAGTAGTAGTAGTAGTAGTTATAGAGTCGTTTACAGAGTCAGCGTTGGTTTTGCGTCGTTGCTAAGGAACGGTCAGGAAAAATGGCAGTTCAGTGCATGTGCATGAGTATCTATGTGCATATTGTTTCGTATCTTAAGGAATAAGAAGGCAGGCAGTATTTAATAAAGTGTGAAATAATTAATAATAATTAGAATCTGACTAATATAAATAAGGGAAGTAAGTAATGTGAAAAAAAAGGAAGCATGTTAGTAAATGGAAGTGTGTGTCGTAATGTTAGACGATAACGGCAGTGAGGATGGTGTAGGTGTAATGGCGGACGTGGTGTCGGAGGTGGGATTGTGATGGCTGGTGTAAGTTTATAGGGTTTATGTATACATATTTTCGATTTTGTAGTTTGTATGTATACATATTTTGTAATTTTATAGTCTTTATGTATACATATTGTCAATTTTATAGTTTTTATGTATACATATTTTACATTTTATAGTTTTTATGTATGTTTGTTTTAAATTTGATAGTTTTCATGTATACATGTTTTGGATTTTATAGTTTTTATGTATACATATTTTGAATTTTATCGTTTTTATGTATACATATTCTAAATTTTATTGTTTTTACGTATACATATTTTTATTTTCATGTATTTATGTGTACATATTTTGAGTTTTATAGTGTTTATATATACATATTTAATTTTAAATTTTTTATGTATAAATATTTTAAATTTTATAGTTTTTATATATACATATTTTGAATTTATAGTTTTTATGTATACATAGGTTCAATTTTATAGTTTTTATGCATACATATTTTTATTTTCATGTTTTTATGTATACATATTTTTAATTTTATAGTTTTTGTGTATACATATTTTTAATTTTATAGTTTTTGGCATACATATTTTGAATTTTATAGTTTTTATGTATACATATTTTGAATTTTATGGTTTTTGTGTATACACATTTTGAATTTTATAGTTTTTATGTGTATATATTTTAAATTTTATAGTTTTCATGTATATATATTTCGGATTTTATAGTTTTTATGTATACATATTTTGAATGTAATCGTGTTTATGTATAAACATTTAAAATTTTATAGTTTTTATGTATGCATATTTTTGTTTTCATGTATTTATGTGTACATATTTTGAGTTTTATAGGGTTTATGTATACATATTTAATTTTATAGTTTTTATATATACATATTTTTGATTTTATAGTTGTTATGTATACATATTTTGAATTTCATAGTTTTTATGTATACATATTTTAAATGTTATTGTTTTTATGTATCCATAGGTTCAATTTTATTGTTTTTATATATACATACCTTAATTTTATAGTTTTTATGTATACATATTTTTAATTTTATAGTTTTTATGTAAACATATATTGTAATTTTATAGATTTTTTGTATATATATTGTACATTTTTGTAGTTTTTATGTATACATATTTTATATTTTATAGTTATTAGGTATACTTGTTTTAAATTGTATAGGGTTCATGTATACATATTTGAAATTTTATAGTTTTTATGTATACGTATTTTAAATTTAATAGTTTTTATGTATACATAAATTTAAATTATATAGTATTTTTGTATACATATTTGTAATTTTGTAGATTTTACGTATACATATTTTAAATTTTATAGTTTTTATGCATACATATTTTGTAATTTTATAGTTTTTATGGATATATATCTTTAATTGTATAGTTTTTATGTATACATATTTTTAATTTTATAGTTTTTATGTATACATATTTTGACTTTTATAGTTTTTATGTATATGTATTTTAAATTTTATAGATTATGTATACATTTTTTTATTTTCATGTATTTATGAGTACATATTTTGAGTTTTATAGTGTTTATGTATGCATATTTAATGTTTCATAGATTTTATGTATACATATTTGTAATTTTATAGATTTTATGTATACATATTTTGAATTTTATAGTTTTTATGTATACATATTTTAAATTTTATAGTTGTTATGTATACATAAGTTCAATTTTATAGTTTTTAGGCATACGTATTTTAATTTTCATGTTTTTATGTATACATATTTTGAATGTTATTTTGTTTATACACATTGCTAATTCTATAGTTTTTATGTATACATATTTTTAATTTTATACTTTTTATGTATACATATCTTGTAATTTTATAGTTTTTTGTATACATATTATAAATTTTTTAGTTTTTCTGTATACATATTTATATTTTATAGTTTTTATGTATACTTGTTTAAAATTGTATAGTGTTCATGTATACATATTTTGTATTTCATAGTTTTTATGTATAGATATTTTTATTTTCATGTATTTATGTGTACATATATTGAGTTTTATAGTGTCTATGTATACATATTTAATTTTATAGTTTTTATGTATACATATTTATAATTTTATAGTTTCCATGTATACATCTTTTGAATTTTATAGTTTTTGTGCATTGATATTTTTATTTTCATGTATTTATGTGTACATATATTGAGTTTTATAGTGTCTATGTATACATATTTAATTTTATAGTTTTTATGTATACATATTTATAATTTTATAGTTTCTATGTATACATCTTTTGAATTTTATAGTTTTATGTATACCTAGTTTAAATTCTATAGTTTTTATGTATGCATATGTTGAATTTTATACTTGTCTGTACACATATTTTAAATTCTAATGTTTTTATGTATACATATTTTACATTTAATAGTTTTTATGTATACATATTGTAAATTTTTATGTTTTTATATATACACATTTTAAATTTTATAGTTTTTATGCATACATATTTTCAATTTAAAAGTTTATAAGTATACATATTTTAAATGTTATAATTTTATGTATACATATTTTTAATTATATAGTTTTTATGTATACATATTTTAAATTTTATAGTTTTTATGTATACACATTTTGAAATTTATAGTATTTATGTATAATGTTTTAAATTTTATAGTTTTTATGTATACATGTTTTGTAATTTTATAGTTTTTTTGTATACATATTTTAAATTTTATAGTTTTTATGTATACATATATTTAATTTTATAGTTTTTATGTATACTTGTTTTAGATTTTCTACTGTTTATGTATACACATTTTAAATTTTATAGTTTTTATGTAAACTTTTTTTGAAGTTTATAGTTTTTATGTATACATATTTCAAATTTTATATTTTTTATGTATACATATTTTGAATTTTATAGTTTTTGTGTATACATATTTTTAATTTTATAGTTTTTATGTTTACATATTTTTGATTTTATAGGTTTTATGTATACATATTTTAAATTTTATAGTTTTTATGTATACATATTTTGAATTTTATAGTTTTTAGATGTACACATTTCAAATTTTATAGTTTTTATGTATACATATTTTAAGTTTTATAGTTTTTATGTATACATATTATTGATTTTGTAGTTTTTATGTATACATATTTTTAATTTTATAGTTTTTATGTATACATATTTTCAATTTTATAGTTTTTATGTATAAATATTTTTTATTTTATAGTTTTGATGTATACATATTTTAAGGTGTATAGTTTTTATGTATACATATTTTGAATTTTATAGTTTTTATGTAGACATATTTTGAATTTTATAGTTTTTATGTATACATAGTTTAAATTGTATAGTTTTTATGTATACATATTTTCAATTTTATAGTTTTTATGTAAACATATTTTGAATTTTATAGTTTTTATGTGTACATATTTTAAATTTTATAGTTATTATGTATACATATTTTTGATTTTATAGCTTTTATGTATACATATTTTTATTGTGTAGTTTTTATGTATACATATTTCACATTTTTTAGTTTTTATGTATATATATTTGGCATTTTATAGTTTTTATGCATACATATTTTTAATTTTATAGTTTTTACGTATACATATGTATAATTTTATAGTTTTATGTATAAATATTTTGACGTTTACAGTTTTCATGTACATAGTTTGTAATTTTGTAGTGTTTATTTTGTAATATTGTAGTTTGTATGTATACATAATTTGAATTTTGTAGTTTTTATGTAAACACATTTTAAATTTTATAGTTTTTATGTATACATTTTTTGAAATTTAAGGTTTTTATGTATACATATTTTAAATTCTGCTATTTTTATGTATACATATTTTAAATTGTATAGTTTTATGTGTACATATTTTAAAACCTATAGTTTTTATGTATACATATTTTGAATTTTATAGTAGTTCTGTATACATATTAAAAATTTTATAGTTTTTTGTGTACATATTTTAAATTTTATAGTTCTTATGTATAGATACTTTATATTTTATGGTTTTATGTATACATATTGTGAATTTTATAGTGTTTATGTACACATATTTTTAATTTTATAGTTTTTAACGATACATATGTAAAATCTTATAGTTTTTATGTATACATATTTTAAATTTTATAGTTTTTGTGTATAGATATTTTGAATTTTATAGGTTTTAGATATACACATTTTGAATGTTATAGTGTTTATGCATACATATTTTTAATTTTATAGTTTTTATGTATACATATTTTGTAATTTTATTGTTTTTTTGTATAAATATTGTAAATTTTATAGTTTTTATGTATACATATTTTAAATTTTATAGTTTTTATGTATACTTATTTTGAATTTTATCGTGTTTATGAGTACATATTTTGAATTTTATAGTGTTTATGTGTACATATTTAATTTTATAGTGTTTATGTATACATATTTTTAATTTTATAATTTTTATGTATATATGTTCTAAATTTTTTAGTTTTTATGTATACATATTTTAAGGTGTATAGTTTTTATGTATGCATATTTTAATGTTCATGTGTTTATGTATACAAGTATTGAATTTTATAGTTTTCATGTATACATATTTAACATTTTATTGTTTTTGTGTATACATATTTTAAATTTTATAGTTTTTATGTATACATATTTTGAATTTTGTAGTTTTTATGTATACATATTTTATATTGTTATGTTTTTATGTATACATATTTTAAATTTTGTAGTTTTTATGTACACATATTTTGAATTTTATAGTTTTTGTGTATACATGTTTTGAAATTTCTAGTTTTTACGTATACATATTTTAAATTTAATAGTTTTTATGTACACATATTTGGAATTTTATAGTTTTTATGTATACATATTTTGAATTTTATAGTTTTTATGTATACATATGTTTAATTTTAAAGTTTTCCTGTTTACATATTTAAAACTATATAATTTTTATGTATACATATTTTAAATTTTATAGTTTTTTGTATATATATTTTTTATTTTATAGGCTTTGTGTATACATATTTTGAATGTTATAATTTTATGTCTACACATTTTGTAATTTTATAGTTTTTCATGTATACATATTTTCGATTTTGTAGTTTTTATGTATACATATTTTGTAATTTTATAGTTTTTATGTATACATATTGTCATTTTTACAGTTTTATGTATACATATTTCACATTTTATAGTTTTTATGTATATTTGGTTTTTATTTTATAGTGTTCATGTATACATATTTTAGATGTTTTAGTTTTTATGTATACATATTTTGAATTGTATAGTTTTTATGTATACATATTGTAAATGTTATAGTTTTCATGTATACATATTTTGGATTTTTTAGGTTTTATCTATACATATTTTAAATTTTATAGTGTTTATGTGAACATATTTTTATGTTCCTGTATTTATGTGTACATATTTTGAGTTTTATAGTGTTTATATACATATTGAATTTTATAGTTTTTATGTATACATACTTTAATATTATTTTATTTTTATGTATACATATTTTTAATTTTATAGTGTTTATGTATACACATTTTAAATTCTCTAGTTTTTATGTATACATATTTTACATTTTATAGTTTTTATGTATATATATTTGGCATTTTATAGTTTTTATGCATACATATTTTTAATTTTATAGTTTTTACGTATACATATGCATAATTTTGTAGTTTTATGTATAAATATTTTGACGTTTACAGTTTTTATGTACATATGTTGTAATTTTGTAGTGTTTATTTTGTAATATTGTAGTTTGTATGTATACATAATTTGAATTTTGTAGTTTTTATGTAAACACATTTTAAATTTTATAGTTTTTATGTATACATATTTTTAAATGTATAGTTTTTATGTACACATATTTTAAATTCTTCTATTTTTATGTATACATATTTTAATTTGTATAGTTTTATGTGTACATATTTTAAAGTCTATAGTTTTTTGTGTACATATTTTAAATTTTATAGTTTTTATGTATAGATACTTTATATTTTATGGTTTTTATGTATACATATTGTGAATTTTATAGTGTTTATGTCCACATATTTTTAATTTTATAGTTTTTAACGATACATATGTAAAATCTTATAGTTTTTATGTATACATATTTTAAATTTTATAGTTTTTGTGTATAGATATTTTGAATTTTATAGGTTTTAGAAATACACATTTTGAATGTTATAGTGTTTATGTATACATATTTTTAATTTCATAGTTTTTATGTATACATATTTTGTAATTCTATTGTTTTTTTGTATAAATATTGTAAATTTTATAGTTTTTATGCATACATATTTTAAATTTTATAGTTTTTATGTATACTTATTTTGAATTTTATCGTGTTTATGTGTACATATTTTGAATTTTATAGTGTTTATGTATACATATATTCAATTTTATCATTTTTATGTATACATATTTTAAATTTTTTAGTTTTTATGTATACATATTTTGAATTTTGTAGTTTTTATGTATACATATTTTATATTGTTATGTTTTTATGTATACATATTTTAAATTTTGTAGTTTTTATGTATACATATTTTGAGTTTTATAGTTTTCATGTATACATGTTTTGAATTTTATAGTTTTTATGTATACATATTTTAAATTTTGTAGTTTTTATGTATACATATTTGTAATTTGATAGTTTTTGTGTATACATGTTTTGAGTTTTATAGTTTTTATGTATACATAGTTTAAATTTTATAGTTTTTATGTACACATATTTGGAATTTTATAGTTTTTATGTAGACATATTTTGGATTTTATAGTTTTTATGTATACATAATTTGAATTTTATAGTTTTTATGTATACATATGTTTAATTTTAAAGTTTTCCTTTTTACATATTTTAAACTATATAATTTTTATGTATACATATTTTAAATTTTATAGTTTTTTGTATACATATTTTTTATTTCATAGGCTTTTTGTATACATATTTTGAATGTTATAATTTTATGTCTACACATTTTGTAATTTTATAGTTTTTCATGTATACATATTTTCGATTTTGTAGTATTTATGTATACATATTTTGTAATGATATAGTTTTTATGTATACATATTGTCATTTTTACAGTTTGTATGTATACATATTTCACATTTTATAGTTTTTATGTATATTTGTTTTAAATTTTATAGTTTTCATGTAGACATATTTTAGATTTTTTAGTTTTTATGTATACATATTTTGAATTGTATAGTTTTTATGTATACATATTGTAAATTTTATAGTGTTTATGTATACATATTTAGGATTTTTTAGTTTTTATCTTAGTTTTATCTTATATATATATATATCTTATTCTTATCTTAGTTTTTATCTCTACATATTTTAAATTTTATAATGTTTATGTATACATATTTTTATTTTCATGTATTTATGTGTACATATTTTGAGTTTTATAGTGTTTATATACATGTATACATACTTTGTTTATTTTATAGTGTTTTTGGATACATATTTTGGATTTTATAGTTTTTATGTATACATATGTAAAATTTTATAGTTTTTATGCATACATATTTTACGTTTATAGTTTGTTTGCATACATATTTGTAATTTTATCGTTTTTAATTTTTATTTTTATCGTTTTTATATTTTTAATTGGATAGTGTTTATGTCTACATTGTTTAAATTTTATGTTTTTTATGTACGCATATTTTGAATTTTATAGTTTTTATGTATGCATACTTTTTGTTTTGGTATTTTTTATGTATACATATTTTGAATTTTATAGTTTTTAGGTATACATATTTTTAATTTTGCAGTTTTTATGGGTACATATTTTAAATTTTATACATTTCATGTTTACATATTTGAAATTTTCATGTTTTTATGTATACATATTTTAAATTTTTTTGTTTTTATGTATACATATTTTAAATTTAATAGTTTTTTTGTATACATATTTTTAATTTTATAGTTGTTATGTATACATATTCTGTAATTGTATAGTTTTTATGTATACATATTTTAAATTTTATAGTTTTTATGCATACATATTTTTAATTTTATTGGTTTTATGTATACTTATTGGTTTTATGTATACTTATTTTTAATTTTATAGTTTTTATGTACACATATTAATATTTTATAGTTTTTGTGTATACATATTTTGAATTTTATAGTTTTTATGCATACATATTTTATATTTTATAGTTTTTATGTGTACATATTTTAATTTTCATGTTTTCATACATACATATTGTGAATTTTATAGCTTTTATGTATACAAATGTTTATTTCATAGTTTTTATGTATATATATTTTGGATTTTATTGTTGTTATGTATACATATATTGTAATTTTATTGTTTTTTGTATACATATTTACATTTTATAGTTTTATGTATAGTTGTTAGAAATTGTATAGTTTTCATGTATACATATTTTACATTTTATACTTTTTATGTATACATATTGTTCTCGTGTATTTATGTGTATATATTTTGAGGGTTTATATATACATATTTAATTTTATAGTTTTATGTATACATATTTTAAATTTTATAGTTTTTAGGTATACATATTGTGAATTTTGTAGTTTTTATGTATACATATTTCAAATTTTATAGTTTTTATGTATACATATTTTAAATTGTCATGTTTTTATGTATACATATTTTAAATTGTATAGTTTTTTTGTATACATATTTGGAATTTTATAGATTTTATGTATACATATTTTAATGTTTATAGTTTTTATATATACATATTATTACTTTTGTATTTTTTATGGATACATATTTTACATTGTATAGTTTTTATGTATACATATTTTAAATTTTATAGTTTTTATGTATACATATTTTAAATTTTATAGATTTATGTATACATATTTTAAATTTTATAGTTTTTATTTATACATATTTTGAATGTTATTGTTTTTATGTATACATATTGTGAATTTTATAGTTTTTATATATACATATTTGGAATGTTATAGTTTTTACGTATACATACTTTGAATTTTATAATTTTTATTCATACATAAATTTAAATTGTATAGTTTTTATGTATACATATTTTTAATTTTGTAGCTTTTTGTATACATATTTTCAATGTTCTTGTGTTTAGGTATAAATATTTTAAATTTCATAGTTTTGATGTATACATATTTTTAATTATCCAGCTTTTATGTATACATATTTTAAATTTTATACTTTTCATGTATACATATTTAAAATTTCATATTTTTATGTATACATATTGTAAATTATGTAGTTTTTATGTATACATATTTTGCATTTCATAGTTTTTATGTGTACATATTTTGTATTTTATAGTTTTTATGTATACATATTTCGTAATTGTATAGTGCTTATGTATACATATGTAAAATTTTATGGTTTGTATGTATACATATTTTGGATTTTATTGTTTTTATGTATACATATTTAAAATGTCATAGTTTTTATGTATACATAAATTTAAATCGTAGAGTTTTTTGTATACATATTTGTAATGTTATAGTTTTCCCGTATACATATTTAAAATTTTGTAGTTTTATGCATACATATTTCTAATTTTATAGTTTTTATGTATACATGTTTTGAATTTTATAGCTTTATGTATACATATTTTGTAATTTTGTAGTTTGTATGTATACATATGCTGAATTTCATAGTTTTTATATATACATAGTTTGAATCCTCTATTTTTTATGTATACATATTTTGAATTTTATAGTTTTTATGTATACATATTTTAAATTTTGTAGTTTTTATGTATACATATTTTTAATTTTATGGTTGTTATGTATATATATTTTTAATTTTGTATGTTTTATGTATACATATTTTGTAATTTTATAGTTTTTTTGTATACATAGTTTAAATTTTCTTGTTTTAATGTATACATATTTTAAATTTTGTATTTTTAATGTATACACATGTTAAATTTTATAGTTTTTATGTATACAAAGTGTAAATTATATAGTTTTTATGTATACATATTGTTAATTTCATAGTTTTTATGTATACATATTACGAATTTTATAGTTTTTATGCATACATATTTTATATTTTATAGTTTTTATGTATACATATATTTAATGTTATAGTTTTTATGTATACATATTTAAAATTTTATAGTTTTTATGTATACATATTTGGAAATTTCTAGCTTTTATATACATATTTTGAATTTTATAATTTTTATGTATACTTGTGTTAAATTGTTTTGTTTTTATGTATACATTATTTTAATTTTATAGGTTTTATGCATACATATTTTGAATTGTATTGTTTTATGTATACATATTTTGAACTTTGTAGTTTTTATGCATACATATTTTTAATTTTATAGTTTTTATATATACATATATTTAATTTTATTGGTTTTCTGTATACATATTTTGAATTTTATAGTTTTTATGCATACATATTTTGAATTTTATAGTTTTTATGCATACATATTTTGAATTTTATAGTTTTTATGAATACATATCTTGCAGTTTATAGTTTTTATGTATACATATTTAATTTTATAGTTTTCATGTATACATATTTTTAATTTTATAGTTTATATATATACATATTTTGAATATTATAATTTTTATGTATACATATTTTGAATTAAATAGTTTTTATGTATACATACTTTGAATTTTATAGTTTTTATGTATACATATTTTAAATTCTATAGTTTTTATGGATACATATTTTGAATTTTATAGTTTGTCTGTATACTATTTAAAATTTTATCGTTTGTATGTATACATATTTTACATGTTATAGTTTTTGTGTATACATATTTAATGTTATGGTTTTATGTATCCATATTTTTAATAATATAGTTTTGATGTATACATATTTTAAATTTCATCGTTTTGTGTATACATATATTGAATTTTATAGTTTTTATGCATACATATTTTAAATTTTGCAGTTTTTATGAATACATATTTTAAATTTTATAGTTTTTATGTATACATATTTTAAATGTTGTAGTTTTTATGCATACATATGTTTTATTTTGTAGTTTTGATGTATACATATTGTAAATTTTATAGTTTTTATGCATACATATTTTAAATTTTATAGTTTTTATGTATACATATATTGAATTTTATAGTGTTAATGTATACATATTTTTAATTTTATAGTTTTTATGTATACTTATTTTGAATAATATAGTTTTTATGTATACATGTTTTAAATTTTTGTAGTTTTTATGCATACATATTTTACATTTTATAGTTTTTATGTAGACATTTTTAATTGTATATTTTGTATGTATACATATTTTGTAATTGTATAGTTTTTATGTGTATATATTTTGAATTTTATAGTTTTCATGTATACATATTTTGAATTGTTTAGTTGTTATGTATACATATTTTAAATGTTATAGGTTTTATGTATACATGTTTTTAATGTTATAGTTTTTATGTATACATATTTATAATTTTATAGCTTTTATGCATACATATTTAGTAATTTTTAGTGTTTATGTATACATATTTTTAATTTTATATTTTTTATGTATACATATTTTTAATTTTATAGATTTTATATATACTTGTTTTAAATTTTATTGTTTTTATGTATACTTGAATTTAAAGTTTATAGTTTTTATGCATACATATTTTGTAATTTTGTAGTTTTTATGTATACATATTTTTTATTTTATAGTATTTATGCATACCTATTTTGAATTTCATAGTGTTTATGCATACATATGTTGAATTTTATTGTTTTTCAGTATACATATTTTTAATTTTATAGTTTTTATGTATACATATTTTGAATCGTATAGTTTTTATGTATACATATTTTAAATTTTGTAGTTTTGTATACATATTTTACATTTTATAGTTTTATGTTGACATTTTTTATTTTATAGTGTTTATGTATTCATAGTTTGCAATTTTATAGTTTTTATGCATACATATTTTGAATTTTATAGTTTTTATGTATACATATTTTAAATTTTGTAGTTTTTATGTATACATATTTTAAATTTTATAGTTTTTATGTATACATATGTTGAATTTTATAGTTTTTATGTATACATATTTTGAAGTTTATAGTTTTTATGTATACATATTTCAAATTTTTTAGTTTTTCTGTATACATATTTTGAATTTTATAGTTTTTATGTATACATATGTTGAATTTTATTGTTTTTATGTATACATATTTTGAATTTTATAGTTTTTATGTAGACATATGTTAGTGTTCAGGTTTTTATGATGACATATTTTTTAATTTTATAGTTTTTATGTATTCATATTTAATTTTATAGTTTGTATGTATACATATGTTTAATTTTATAGTTTTTATGTATACATCTTTTAAATTTTATAGTTTTTGTGTATACATATTTTAAATTTTATAGTTTTTATGTATACATATTTTAAATTTTATAGTTTTTATGTATACATATTTTGAATTTTATAGTTTTTATGTATACATCTTTTAAATTTTATAGTTTTTATGTATACATATTGTATGTTCTAGTTTTTATGTATACATATTTTCAATTTTATAGTTTTATCTATACATGTTTTAAATTTTGTTGTTTTTATGTATACATATTTTACATTTTATAATTTTTATGCATACATATTTTTAATTGTATAGTTTTTATGTATACATATTTTAAATTTTAATGTTCTTATGTATACTTATTTTAAATTTTATAGTTTTTGTGTATTCATATTTTGAATTTTATAGTTTTGATGTATACGTATTATAAATTTTATAGTTTTTATGTATTCTGTTTTTAAATGTAATAGTTTTTATGTATACATATTTTAAATTTTATAGTTTTTATGTATACATATTTTTAATTCATCAGTTTTTATATATACATATTTCTTGTCAGAGCATCTGCTCTGTTGAGCACCGACCTGATCAACACTACGTCCACAATCAGGTCGTACTCTGTGATGGTGTCGACCAAGGTGGCAAGCCATCTTTGAATTAACATCTCACTCGATGCTCGTGTCGTCAGCCGTGCTCTTCCACTTAATGCATCGCTTATTCACCGATGAGTGCATGCCAAGTCAGTCATGATATGTAGAACCTTGGCTTGCCATTGAAGCACCAAGGTAACACCCTTCAATGTGGCATCAATTCGGCCAGGTTTATGTGTCTCAAATCATTCTCTGGCCGAAGCCAACAGGCATCTTCAATAATGGAATCATTAACTGCCAGGGCAACTCCAAGGGCCAGTGAACTAGCATCCACCCAGACCGTGAACTCATTCCCGCTGACACACCACTTTCCCTGAACGGGGTCATCACTGGTCACCCTGGACACAGTCTCTGTCAGCATACTCCTTAGGGTGACATCGTGTACTGCATCGTCCCATCCTGACAACACGGCTGTTGCACGTCTTTTTATGGCCGTCACGGCCACCCTGAGCCAAGCGCACACAGGGAAATGGCCTTCCTCTTCTCCAGCAAAGTCCCTCCTTGCGCACGTGCAGGCCGAGAACTTTTGCTCCATCAAACAGACGCTCTGGTTCCTTACATGTCAGTCCAAAGCTCTCAAAGTGCATTCTAACCGATTGCGCTGACATGAGGCTCTCATTGACGAATATATCATCGATGTATGAGGATGTTGCCTGTTGCACTGCCTCATCTTGCTGCCGGATAGCATGCATGATTGCTGTCATAATGCCTGGTGCCACATTTAGACCGAACCCTAGCCTGGTTAGACAATATCGGGTTCCTCCAATTTCCACAGTTTGAAATGGCCACAATTTCTTCTCAATGCATATTTGCAGATAGGCCCTGCGTAGGTCCAGAGTTGCCACGTTCAATCCCTGCTGTCGCCACTCCCTTAATTTGAGTGCACACACATCAGCCCTTGCCGTAGATGGGTCGATATGCTCATTGAGCTCACGGTAGTCTAGGACGGGGTGGACCTTTTGTTTGGTCTCTTGTACGACGGCCATCAAGGGAATCAGCCCTCGCGGGGGGGCCAAGCTCATCCTCTGGGTATGGAAGAAGCCAGCCATTGTCGATCCACATTTGCAGTTCTTCTTCATACTGTTCCCTTAGCAACATGGGTGGGGGATATTCCGATAACCGGTTCCACAAGGATATTGGTCGCTGATCGTTTGACCACTTCCAAGACGCCGTCCATGCATTGGTGTTTCTATCATACTCTGCATGAAAGTCAGGCTCGTCGAGAGTTATGGCAGCACAAACATGTTCCTCACATCGGGAGAACTGTACCTTGCCGGTTCTGTACACAGTAATTCCACCCAGTTGTGTAATCAAGTCCATACCCAGGAGTAGGTCGTACCTGAGAAGCTCTCCCTCCACAACCAGGGCTCGCACGGCTACTGCAGGCCCGTCATTGATGCTTGCGCAGATAATGCTCACCCCACAAGAGGCTAGTGAACCTCTGCCTACAGTTAGTACCGGAATTCTCTCTTCTTTCCAAGTGGCACAGCATATCTTGCTTACGAGAGTCTGGGTGCACCCAGTGTCCACAAGCGTGAGGCGCTCGCTTCCATTAATGTGTATGCTTACAGTGGGTAGCGCCCTGCTCAATGACTATCTGGGGAGAAGACTGGTGCTGTAGCTTCTTCCACTTGCCCGTTTCCCGGACAGGTGCGGGCCAGGTGTCCACGTTTTTTGCACTTGTAGCACTGCGGCCCGTCAAGTTTCCGAGTTGATTGACGTGACGAAAGACTATCACGGGCCAAATGGTTGGGTCCTCCACACTTATAGCAGGTTGTAGCTGCACCCAGGTCCTGCAATCCAACCTGTGATGGTTGTACAGCTGCCGCTTGGTCTATATTTCCGATATGTCCATCTCGTCCACTTGGGATGAGGCACGGAGCAGATCTTCCACACTCTTAGGTAATCCTGCAACAAAGGCGCACACCAAACCTTTGTCTGACATCCCTCCAAAAAGGACCGATAGCTGTTTTAGCTCAGCCAGATACACATCCACCGTTTCCCCGGGATGTAATTTTCGGGCCATGAATTCCTTCCATACAGTAACTGGATCTAACGCAAATGCTGTAAAAAGGGCGTGCTTGATGCAGGCAAAATCTGTTTTCTTCTCATCAGCCAACTGCTGGTATACTGCATATGCTCCCCCAGTGAGGCGCATTGGGACCACGCATTCCATACGCTTCACCCCACTGAGCTGACATATTAATTCTGCTTTTTCCACCCATTTCTGCACTGAATGATCAGTGCTACTGCCATCAAACAGGGGAATTAGCTTGGGGTCAAATCCTGACGTCATGCCGAAATAGCTTGTGTTCGTTACAACTCTACTTTCAACAGAGTCGTTGTTTGTTTCGTTCGCCACACTCTTTTCTTCTACCTCTTCTTTTACACACTCCTGTTCGCTTTAGTGACTAAAAATCGTCCGTCCTCCCGCTTTCCTTTCCTTGTTATTTATGGAATCAGGGTACGAGATTCTCCAAGATTCCCTGAGATTCCACGAGACATAAACGCATGCGGGCGCCATCTTGATTCTCAATTTGTGCTTTGCATGCACAAGCCACTTCTTTCTCCACAGAAGGTATAAACAGTTGGTAAAAAGCTAAAAAAATAAATAAATAAATAATAAATAAATAAATAATAAATAAATAAATAAAAAGATAAAAATAGAAAACGGCTCGCATGGAAGCAAAGAGTTAAAGACAATATATGCGCATATAGTTAAAATACATTAAATAAATAAAGTTTAAAAAATATGAGAATATGAAATATGAGAAAAAATATGAGAAATATTTGAAATAAGTCTCCCCTTGCTGTTGTGTAAAATAAAAACTCTTCGACCCTGAGTCTGGGTAGTTGGGTGAAGCGCTCCGATAGATGCTCCCGAAACCCCTTGCAGATCTCCCAAGTCGACACGAGGGTGTGTCCTTCTAGGTTGTGTACTTTCCGAATGTACCCGTCCGAACCATGCCTTAAAGCAGCCTTACCCTCAACAGCATCAACGTTCACAGCTTCATTCGAGACTTTCTTTAACCTAGCCCTAACTACCTGACCTTCATACCGCTCGCTAGCCAAGCGACTGAGGTCCTGTTTAGCTAGTGCTGTCTCTAGGGGGTCCCCCCCTCCACCGCCCGGGTCAGCTTATCCTCTATATGCTTCTTTGCCTTAGCCTTATCTAACGTAAGGCGTTGGCTGTACTGGACAGAGAAGCATCTAATTTTGGCCTTAAGACTAACCCACCACTTACTCCCTGTAACCGCCCCCACTAAAGCCCGCTGAATTAATTGAGTAACCTTCAACCTGTAGTCCTCCAGCTCCAACAAGATGCTGTTGAACTTCCAGTATCCACCTAGTTTAGGCCTAGCACTTAAGTTCAAATGGGCCATAACAAGTTTATGGTCCGAGTGTCCTAACAAGTGGAACGTGGAGCAAGATAGAAAGTCTACGTCACCTCTTCTAACTAACATCCGATCCAAGTAGGTACTCAGATGGGAAGGCACTACAGACTGCCACGTCCACATCTCCCACCCCGGATGATCCAGACGGAATCTATCGACGAGATCGCATGAGGCCATCAGGTCAGACAGACTGCTGTCATACCACACCGACCTGCTAGCCCCTCCGACCTTATCTATCTTGGGATCAAGGATTGCATTCCAATCACCCATTAGAACTAACCATTCTGGATCCACTAAGAAGCCCTCCAACCGTCGAAAAAAGGATACCTTCTCTACAGCAGAATTGGGAGCATAAACAGCGACAATCCGAAAAACACTGCAATTAATGGCAATATCACCAATGGGCGCCTGCCCGTCCTCACCTGCGTGAACAACATTCACCAACGCTGACAGGGTGCAACTCACTAGCAAGGAGATTCCATGGCTATAAGTATTGCCATATGCTGAGTAAACATCGTAATCGTTTACCAGCACCTGGCAATCCTCGTCACAAACAAAGTGGGTCTCCTGGATAGCGGCAATATCTACCTTAAGGGACACCAGGTCTCTCACAACACGCAAGGCCTTGCTTCGACACCTGATGCCCCTCACATTAAAAGTGGCCAAGTTCAAAGACATGTTCACTTACCTTAAGCAGTGTCATGGACAGGTCTGAAATCCTCGGCCATGAGGACGTGGAAGGCCTGGCCAAGGCTGCCGGTAAGTAAATCCGTAGAAGGCTGTCCATCCTTAGCCACGCCTCCCACGTCCAGGGGAAAGGTTAGTTTTAGCGCCCTGTAGAAGGAACTGGTAGCAGAGAGCCCGCTTCACATATGCCAGAGGAAGAGGATGCCTCTACTTCCATAGCCGAAATACTAGTGGCTTTTTTGGGATGGTCTTTGATCATCACTTGCTTGGGTAAGTTTTTGGAGGGTTTACCCTTCCTGGTGACCGTCGACCATCCAGCCTGAAACAAAAATGTAGTAGGCAAAAAAAAAAAAAATGTTCTGTCAGCAACAGTACAACTTCAAAATAGTCAATATCGCCCACCTCCAGAAGAGAGGGAATTCCTGTCCGTGATAACCGTGGTAAAAGAAGACACACTCCAATCACCAGAAACACCCACACACACAATTTGCAGGACACTGCCGACTCGTCTCTAGCCTCCTGCTTTTATAGTGGCCGGGAATTATCTATTTGCATAATCACATGAGAAAAAAACGTGATTTTCCGAGAGTTGCATGGGGTAAACGCTAATAAAAACCCCCGGACGCCATCTTGGAATTCTCTTTTCCCCCCAACCTGTGACACAACAGACGTACCCGAGGTAAGCTCTTTTTCCCCTCATTTTAGTTATTGCTACTTCTGCTACACTCCCCCCTGATCTCATGATCACAAATGGGGCAGGGGGGCAGTCGTCTCTGTCTGGTACTTCTCCGAAGAACCGGAGGCAGCACTTCCTCCCTGCCATCCTCCTCATCGCCATTATTGCCACCAGTCTGCTCCATAGGCGGTGTTTCACAATCAGGGCAGGGGGGCAGTATTCGTCTCTGTCGGGTACTCCTTCGTAAAGGCAAGACGGGTGGTCCTTCCTCCGCTTCTTCAGTATGTACATTATATGGCTCAAAATCCTCTCCGTCGTCCTGCATCATACTCTCCGTCTTTTCAGAAGACATCATACTGTCTGAGTCTCCCTCTTCCTCTGATTTAACAACATAATGGCGAGGGCGCAAATCCTTCACGTGACGAGGCACACCGTCCACCAAAATCGACTGAGGGCTGATCACCTTGGTCACCTCACCCTTGCCGAACCTCGTGGTACATCGATTTTGCGGTCTTTTGACCCATACGCGATCTTCAACCTGGTAAAAGCTGTTCTTGGGACCTGGGGACGCAGTTGCGAGATTGGTCTCCTTTACTCGAACTTTGTATTGATAAATCCTGTTGGCAGGCGCAGTAGAGGGAGATGTGTCGTCTCTTGGTGTGATGTTATACCAGTAGACAGCCTCCTGTATGGGACAACACATTCTAGCCGCTATTCGTTTCACTGTACGGTGACATCGCTCCGCTATGCCATTCCCGGCTGGAGCGTATGCACAACGGAATCGCAAGTTAACTCCCCATTTACATGCAAATGCTTGGAACATATTGCTGCAGAAAGCTGTGTCATTGTCTAAAAGGAGTTCATGCGGCGCGCCACGCTCGAGGAACACTGCCTCCAACTGATGAATCACACTTGCCGAGTCCTGCCTTGCCAATTTCCTCCAAATGGAGAAACGCGATGGACCACAGTCTGTTAAAGTTAAAAAATGGAAGGTGCCATAATGCGTGATATCCATTCCAATTCTCTGCCAATTCTCGTTAACTTCCAGCTTTCCCTTTTCCCACCTGACTGGCGCTGGGTCAATGGACTGACATTCCTCGCATTTCTGTATGACCGTTCTGACAGTTGCTTTTGTCATGGTTGGACATCTTCTCCTGACAAAGTAGGTAGTGCTGTCCACTATCTTTGTGAATAGCCATGATTTGACTCTCGTCTGTGTGGACCGCGCCTATCACTGGGTCAAGACCGTTTTTCTTTTTCATTGCCTCAAACCACCGCTGTGGCACTCGTGTCAGTCGGTCAGCAATGTTTCGTGCTGATGGAACCAGCGTCACATCCACTGTCAGCCCGTACTCTTTCACGAGCTCCTTAAGAGTGCTTAATCGCCTCCTAATAAGCATCTCGCTTGCTGCTTTGGTGCGTACTCGCGCCTTTCCAGTTAGCGTGTCCGAGACCCAATGGTATACGCAAACAGAATCTGTCTTTATGTGTAGCAACTTGCTCTGCCACTGGAGAGCCAAATTGATGCCTTTCAGTTCAGCCAAGTTGATATGTTGAGAGTCATCTTCAGGTCGCAGCCAACATGCATCTTCCAACACAGTTTCACACATCTCCAAGGCTGCCCCAATTGCTAGGGAGCTAGCATCGACCCATACATTCAGCTCTTTGCCGTCCACACACCAATTTCCCTGTGCCGGATCGTTCTGCTGCGCAGATTTTAAGGTTTCGAACATCATACGATGTAGTACGGCGTCCCTTGCTTCATCATCCCAGCCCTTCGTTACCGAACTTACTCTCCTTCTGAGTATTCCGCAAGCCACACGAAGCCAACCGCACACCGGAAAGTGCCCGACAAGTCGACCACACAGGGAAAAGATTGTTCGTCGCGTAACAATACTGGGAGCCTCCAGAATTGCATTTCCTCGCTTCCACCGCAGTTCATTACGTTCTATCCTGACTGCCAATCCCAGCACCCGTGCACCGTCCTTCAACTGCTCCGGGTTCTTGCACTCCAACCCGAACTGCGTGAGGTGTTCTCTCACACGGGTCGCGGGCACCACGTCTTCATTGACAAAAATGTCATCAATGTAAGCAGATGCTGCGCGGCTTATAACTTCTTCCTGAGATAGTACTTCGCTGACAATTGCTCTCATTATCAAGGGAGCCACATTCAAACCAAACCCCAGACGGGTCAGACAGTATTTTTTCCCATCGATTTCCACAGTCTGGTATGGCCACAGTGTCTCATGGACCCGGACTTGTAGGTATGCTCTTCTGAGGTCCAGTAGAGACACGTTAGCACCTTTTTGTCTCCACTCACGCAGCTTAGCCGCACAAACATCTGCGTTGGCCGTAAATGCGTCTACGTAATGATTTAGCTCCCGGTAGTCCATCACCGGGCACACTTTGGCTTTGTTCTGCTGTATCACAGCCATCAGGGGAATTAGACCTTTGGGGGGTCCCAATTTATCCTCTGGGTATGGCACGAGCCAACCATTATCTATCCAGGTGTGGAGCTCCTGCGTGTATTCTTCACGAATTTCTGCTGGCACTGGGTACTCTGACACTCGATTATGCAGCCTTTCAGGGGGGTGGTCCACAGACCATTTCCACGATGCGGTCCACGTTCGGTTTTGATGGTCAAAGGTAGCAGTGAAATCTGGTTCATCGATAGAAATGGCTGCGCATTTAATACTTTTCCTGGCGCCCAGCCGCACTGATCCTGTAGGCTTGACAACGACACCTAGAGCTTTTATGGCGTCGATCCCTAGAAGCAAGTCAAATCCCAGTGGCTTGCCATGCACCACCAACACATCGACTCTGGCAGACACACCTTCATCAGTGGATACAGAGACCGTTCCAACACCGCAGCACGCATGGGACATTCCACCAATTGTGTTGACATTTACGTTTGTTTTTCTCCAAGACCGGCACCGGTCTGCATGTAAAATTGTCCTGGAGCATCCTGTATCAATAAGTGCCAAACATCGCGTCCCGTCAACATGGATGCTTATCACCGGGAGCGTCGTGTTCACATCTTGGTTGGGAAGGAGACTGGCGCTTATGCGTCCTCCCCTTGCTCGTTTCCCGAGCAGTTCCGAGCCCAGTGTCCACTCTCACCGCAACGGTAACACCGTGTTCCACATTTTCGACAGTCCCTTGCAAGGTGGCCTTTAACATTGCATTTGAAACAGGTCACGTTAACAGGATTATTCTGGGCCCTGTTGTTGGGTGAGCGTGTGGCCGCAACCACATCCTGATTTTGTTTGCCAGTCGTCGTCAAAATTCTCGCTCTCGACATTAGCTCCCCCATGGTCAGGGCTTTGATGCTCGGCACCTGTTGAAGAGCAATTGAGATGGTGTCAGGGAATCCAGTGACAAAAAATAATTTTGTGAGTCTCTCTAAGCTTTCTACTGTGAATCCGGCCAATCCAACCAACTGCCTGATTTTGTTGGCGTACACATCCACACGTTCACCAGCCCATCTAACCATAGTTATTTTTCTATATGCTGCAAACGCGTCATCAGTAAATGCCTCCTTTAATCGAGCCTCAATCTGGTCTATTTTCTTTTGATCGTCCTCCTCCATTTCCATGTAGAGGGCCAGCGCATCGCCTTCCAGGTATAAAGGTAGCAGACTCGCTACGTCATCCACCTGCTGAAGTTGTGCGACAAGTCTCACTTTTTTCAGCCACGCTACGTCTCCCTCGCCAGAGAACGGCTTGATAATATCACTGGTTATCCGCACCTTCGCCATATTCGGGCCGAAATAGCTTGAAACAAAAATGTAGTAGGCAAAAAAAAAAAAAATGTTCTGTCAGCAACAGTACAACTTCAAAACAGTCAATATCGCCCACCTCCAGAAAGAGGGAATTCCTGTCCGTGATAACCGTGGTAAAAGAAGACACACTCCAATCGCCAGAAACACCCACACACACAATTTGCAGGACACTGCCGACTCGTCTCTAACCTCCTGCTTTTATAGTGGCCGGGAATTATCTATTTGCATAATCACATGAGAAAGAAACGTGATTTTCCGAGAGTTGCATGGGGTAAACGCTAATAAAAACCCCCGGACGCCATCTTGGAATTCTCTTTTCCCCCCAACCTGTGACACAACAGACGTACCCGAGGTAAGCTCTTTTTCCCCTCATTTTAGTTATTGCTACTTCTGCTACACAGCCTCTGCTGCTGGGGTAGCCTGAGCCGCTGATGGCACTCTGGTTGGGACTGCCTCAGTCACTGCCTTAGCTGGTGTTTTTTCCGGGGCTCTTTTTGGGCAGTCCTTGGCCATGTGTCCTTGTGTCTGACAATGCTAGCACTGTGGTTTTCTTCCCTCCACAATCACTGACATTGTCCACTTGTCGAACTTGAGCATCGCCGGAATTTTGTCAAATTCGGCTCTGTTCAGGACCATCTGTACCTTGTAATCCCCGGTCAATACGTTGCGTTGGCCTTTGACCGGGATTACCGCCTCAACGTCACCGTACTGGCTGAATATGGCTCCCAGTTGTTTGGCCCCTATGTGACATGTCACGTTCAGCACGGTGACATAGGCTCTTCTCTTGTTCAGGTACTCCGGCTGGATACGGATGTTTTTCCAGTTCCGGTCCATCCTGGACAGTCTTGCAGCTTCTTCTTGGCTGGGGAGCAGCACGTCCCACATTGCATAACTCCTTCTGCAGACGCATTTGGCCGGAATGTTTTGGTCCAGAAGAAGTTCAATCATGGTTTCCTTGCTGACTCCCGTGAGGCTCCTGTTTCTTAGGTCTGAAGTGACCAGGGAGAGAACACGTTTTTCCAAGTCCTCGACTTGTCCAGGAAGGGGAAGGATGATGTTCCCATTGGTGTACTCCTTATAAGTCGACGAAAACAGTTCTCTGTAGCCTTCGGGTGTCAGCTGCTCTTCTTGAGATTGTGGACCCCATGCCGTGTTTTCGCCATGCTTAGGTTTGGCTAGCTCTGTGCGCGGCCTTGCTGGTGCTGCTCCTTTAATGTTGGATTGGCTGGGTTTGGGGTCCACTTGGCTCGTCTCAATGTTGGGGGACAGCGCTGGGCAGTCTACTGATGCGTTTGTATCCTGGCTGTGGCCGACCCCCTGGGTTACTCCCTTCTTCCTCTTGGAAGGCTGCTGAGTATGGCTTTTGGGGCTTGGTGGTACCTCCCCTCCCGGGGGTGCATCTCAGCAGATGATGTAGAAGGTGTGGCGTCTGGGGGTGGTGCTGTTCCTGCCCGTTTGGTTTTGTCGGCACAGGCAGGTACGTTGCTTCTCCCTTCCTTCGCTACCTCCTTTTGGTCATTGCCCTCTTGGCAATGGAGGGCGGATCGTTAGCTCCATTACTGAAGAGTGACTGAATGGAGGCGATTGTGGCGAAGAACAGCTCCTCGGTTTTGCTGCTCTCATCTTCCTTTGCACCGATGGGGAGTCGCCCTTTTGGGGAGCGGGAGAGACTTGTTCTCTTGCTGTTATCAATGGTTCTGGGTCTTTGGAAGGTGTCAGATGTCATTCCCCTTGTACGTGGAGTCGAAGAGCTTTCGATATTCCTCGGGTGTCAACTTGTCCTGTTGCTCTTTGGGCCCCATGCTGATCTTCCGTCCTGTTGGGAGTCTGCTGGTCCAGGGACGGGGTGCGTAGCTGGCACCTCTCGGCTCTTGTGTGTGTTGCTAGCTCAGGGGTCTGACCTTTACCAGTCAGAGTTGGCCAATCCGCGTTGGATGTTGTGTGCTGGCTTTCTCTGCTTTCCGGGTAATTCCCCTTTCTCTTTTTCTTTCTAAGCTGCTGGGTGGCCATCTCTTGGGGAGTAGGTGGTATCTCCCTTCCTGGAGGTATATTCCCAGCTGCTGGCGTTGTAGGTGCTGTGGTCAGGGGAGCCGTTCCCACCAGTCAGTGTGGCTTTGTTGGTATTGATTGGCTTCTCGTCCCCTTCCCGGACTTCCATTTTCTCGTCCTTGCCCTCTTGGGTGTGCTGGAGGGTGGATCCCTGGTTTCTTCATCGAAGAGCGATTGCAGAGAGGCTATTGTGACATTAAATACCTCCTCAGTTTTGTTGTCGGTGCCATTTTCTCCTTCCTCTGCTGCTACTGGGGTGTTGCCCTTTTGGGGAGCGGGGGGATGGATTTCCCGCCTTACCTCCTGTGGGATTGGCGTTCTGGAGTGCAGCTGGTGTAGCTCCCTCTGCATTCTCCTCGACTGGAGTTTTTGCGGCTACTTTTTCCACCGGGTCGTCTTCGTGGGGAGTAGTTGCAGGTGGTTTTCCGGGGGCCACCACGGGCTGCGGCCCTACCCCTCCATTCTTTCCCAAGGTTGCCGTGTGCTGCGACCCTACCTTGCTCACTAAGTCCGTCTTGCCGGGAGATGCATTTGCTCCCTTACATGGGGATTCCTCTGCTGGGGTGATGTTGCGCATTTGGGGTGGTGTGCCCCTCCTGCCTGGCATCATGGTGTTGGCGGCACTGGTCGCTGACATGGAACAAAGTGTAGTGGGGAGAAAAGAAAACCCAGGGGAGTGGAGGGGGTGGAGGGGGAGGAGTGGGCTCAGAAGAGATTAGTGTTTTTGACCTGCCCTCACGGGGATGTCGGGTTAGCAGCTTGAATTCCCCTGTGAAGAGAGAGAGCAGAGAAGAAAGATGCAGTGGGTGCTAGCTGGTCAGAGTGCCGCGTCTCAATTAAGAGAGAGGGGGGATAGACATCTCTGCCCACAGAGTGGAGCAGAAACGAAGCACCCGCCTTACCCCACGTCACCCTACCCACTAACTACCCCAACGGAAGCGAGAAAGAGAACCCTGTCTGCTCGATCCAACGCGAGAGCAGCGAAAATAGACAAAGTTTTGGCCTGGCAGGTCAGAGTGCTGCTCAGGCAATTAAATGGTGAGAAAGTAGACCATCCCAGTCTCGAGAGGTGAGACCGAAACGAAGAAAAACAATAAAACAAGAAAAAACAAACAAAAGCTGCTCACAACTACCAACTAGGGGTGCTGGTCCTGAAATTCCAGTCTCCCAGAGAAGGGGATTAGTTTTCGGGTCCAAGCTCCCACAAATGTGGAGTCGGTCCTTGAGGTCCTGACTCCTCAAAGGAGGGGGTCTGGTCCTTGCTAACGAGAGTTAGTATGCAAAAAACACCTTAACCTAGCCCGAGAGCCCGGTGGTGGATCCCTTGAAAAAGAGCAAAAGTTTCGTGTCTGAGAACAGATACTACACTTTGGTCTTGATATTTAATTTATTTCGTTTAAAGAAAAAATTACAATTAAAAAAAATTACAATATAAAATTTAAAAATTTAAAAAAGTAAAATCTCCAAAAGACAAAACAAATTTAGGCACAAGGCCCTATAAGATCTGGGGAGGGGAGTGTTGCAGGGTCTTTGTAACTAAAGTAAAAATTGGAGTCTTTGGCGACTTGACTGGCAACATTTACCACAATACCTCATTCACTCTGTGGACTCTAAACTAACTAATGAAAACCCCAGCGTTTTTGCAAAAAGGATATGTATACAATTTCTGTATGTATGTGTGTGTGTGTGCATGCATTTTTTTTTTTTATTAAAATGTGTGTGTGTGTGTGTGTGTGTGAAAAAAGTTTGATTCATTGGAAAATAAAAAGTTCTTGAATTTGGAAGAAAAACAGATCGTGTTGGGGAGTGGGAAATCTAGAAAAAATATACAAAAAATAAAATTTCCGAGTGCATTGTTAGTAAGGTCACTCCCTGAGCTAATCTAAGTAGTTAGATCGCCTACTGTGTTCCGGGGCACCAAAAACAAGCGGAGAGAGCCCTAATGGGGATTGGGAAGAATTCATATCGGGTGTAGGGAGTAAAATAAATAGATTGTTAAACACAAAAAAGGGGAATATATTAGGTGGCGACCTTCGAGTAGGGGTTGACCAGGGGGTGATAAAACAAAAAGATAGGGAGGGGGGGGGGGTAGTGGCAAGGTAGCCTCAGAAAGTTCTCTAGTGCCAAAAAACAAACAATCGGGGGACAGGATCTCATTTGTACCACCAGTCAAGAGTCTCTTTACTTTTTATTTGTCTAACCTAGCGGGATGGACCCAGTACCGCATGTGCACTGCCTGTGGTGGTAACACAAATTCAAACTTGGTGCCTCGTCGGATGCACAAGCTAGCGTCATACACCCACCTCTTATCAAAGGCCACTCGAGGCAACCTTTTCCAATCGCATCTGATCTTTACTTTAAGCAGATGTTTAAAGTAGACGATCAGATCCCGATCCGGAACAGATATCCCTTCGCGAACTTGCTTGAGGTGTGTGATCCATATATGACCATCCTCACTACTGCTAGTATCGCTAGAAAAACCATTCTTTTCTCCCTAGGCAGCGGCGGATCAATGTTCTCCACAAAATATGATTCATTGAGTTCAAGCCAGCACTTGGCATCAATGCGAGCCATTACCTCGTTGACGTACCCTAGGAGGGTATTGAGCCTGCTGCAGCAGAAAAAGGCATGACCGGCTGTTTCTCTCATGTCTTCATCGCAGCGCAGGTGTTATATTTATCATTATTGTTATTGTTCGTTTTGTTGTTAAAAGAGGTTCTTAGAGTCTTAGTGAGTCTTAGGGATGTTGTAAGAGAGAGACTGTTGTTGTTCGTGTTATAAGAATGTTGTTGTTTCTGTTATGAAGATTCATATATATTAAAATGTTTATTCGTAGAATTGTAATGGAGAAGCTCTTTGGTGAGGATATGGATTTAGACAAGCCCGTTCCACAGCTGACATTCTCACTGTAATCTCTGAACGTATATACCATTCACTGGATAAAGCGGGGGAGGGCAGAGCGGTAGCTCTAGATATATCTAAGGCTTTTGACAGGGTATGGCACAAGGGTCTCTTCAGGAAAATTAAATCATACGGTATCACTGGTAGAATACTTAGCATAATTGAATCCTTCTTAGACAAGAGAAAAATCCAGGTTGTCCTCGACGGTCGAACATCTAAACAGTGTGATATAAATGCGGGAGTGCCTCAGGGGTCTATTCTTGGACCTCTATTGTTCCTGATATTTATTAATGACCTCCCCGACAAAACTGCCTCTGAGATGGGTATATATGCTGATGACACTACACTCTATAAAAGGCATGACAGGAAAACAAATGAACACATATCTAAAGAAATGGCAAAAACACTAGAGTATGACCTCCAATCTGTAGTGGAATGGGGACATAAATGGATGGTCACATTCAATGCTGCCAAAACCAAACTGGTTTCCTTCAATAACTACAAGAAACCTTCTCTGCCACCAATAGCAATGGCCAGTGACTCCCTGTCTGAGAGTACATCTTTCAAACTGCTTGGCCTAACGTTCACAGTAAACATGAGCTGGAACAATTATATTGAAAACATTCCCAGGGCTGCTGCAAAAAAGGTAGGCTCTCTCTACCGTGCCAGAAAACTACTGACACCTGAAAGTATCCTGTATCTCTATAAGACCACCATTCGCCCATGTATGGAGTATTGTTGCCACATCTGGGCTGGTGCGTCTACTACTAGTCTCTCGCTCCTAGACAAGGTTCAAAAAAGAGTCGCCAATCTGATAGGCCCTGAACTGGCATCTAAGCTTCAGCCTCTGTCCCATCGACGAAACGTTGCATCCCTCTGCTTGTTCTACAAGTATTTTAATGGTGAGTGCTCTGATGAACTGCAGACACTTGTGCCCCCACGTCGCAGACACCCTCGACAAACCCGACAGGCAGCTAAATCCCACCCCCACACAGTAGAGATCCCTAGATGCAAAAGATCCTTCTACTCCAGTAGTTTCTTCCCCAGAACCGATAGATTCTGGAATTCCATTCCAGGATCCTGCTTCCCTAACTGTACTGACATGCAGAAGTTCAAGTGCAATGTGAACCGACATCTTGCTGCCCAAATCCCTACATAGTGCCCCCGTAGTTGCTGACCCTGATAGTAGCCCCCTACACCTGAGTGGCAATGTGCCTTGTTTGGGGTGAAAATGTAATAAAAAAAAAAATTTTTTTTAAATATAGTGTTCAGACAGTCTTAGTGTAGATATGAGATGTAGAGTTCACATTGTAGATATTTTAAAACACATGATATACAAGACATATAATAACAATTTTCACTTTACCTTTTCGTTGAATTACAACACAAAGACGACGTTTATAAAAACACATGATGGGTTTATTTCTTCTCACGACCGGCCGTGGTTTTCATCATCAAGAATTCAAAGCTTCACATATCAAGTTTCAAAAGTGACCGTCTCGCTTCTAGACATTCGAATCCCAAACTGGACTGTCGTCTGTCGACCTCAAACTCTCTCTGTTTCTCCTTGCTTAACTCTAAAGTTTTCTAATTATATCTAGAACTTCCCATTTTTCCATGACGTCATACACATGTTAAAACATGTGTCTTCTTTCACGTGTTCTGGACATGCGTGTCCAAAACTTTTTCCTTTGTTTACAAAAGGAATTTAAACCTATATTCCCAATAACCTATTTTTCCAATATGTTAAAAACATGTTTATTAAATTATCTTGTATAGTTGCATTCCTCAATTGAATTTTTCATAACAGACTTGTCAACGCACATTCTTTTCTTGAAACTATTTTATCTCTAAGCTAAACAATCGTTTGTTTTACATTTCATTTTCTAATTCTCTCTCGTAATCTATTTCTAAACCTAATTTACGAGGTTCGAATTTCGTCTATTCTATTTCATTTTCATTTTAACTAAATCTCTCTATTTTTATACTTACATGAAAAGGGGACAGCCCTTATCATGTAACACAGACAGTAGACCCGGGTTTCTTCATTGTAAAGGTTGAGTTCCTCAAGGAGGGGCAGTGTGTTCTGGACAAGTCGCCAGGTAAGGGAAAATTCCGAATTTTTAAGAAAGTCCCGTCCCGGCGCCCAACTCCACTGGGCGCGGACCTCCTTCAACGACATCCCCGTCCGTTTAACTAGCGGTTCCTTTTTGCTACGCCCCACTAGCTCCCAATAAAGCCTGTTCCTAGACTGTTCGAGGACACTGGTCCCTGGCAACGCTCTAAGTGCGGACCGGCATTCGGCGTAGAATGTTTGTTCCCTCCTCGGTCTCTGCCATGCTTCGACCGAGGGGTCAGGTGTGAGATTGGAAAACAAGCTTTCAACCGCAGGGACCCATGGAACGTCTACGTACAACGAACGGCTCAGGAAGGCCAACCTCTCTGCGTGCGTGTGACACAGGAGATCGGGCAGTCCTAAGCCTCCCTCGCTCAGATTTCGAACACAGACCTCTCTGCAAACATAATGCTTACCCTCGTTCCACAAGAGTGTGTCGAGGTGCTCCTGTAAGCTGAATCGTCGTTTTGCAGGGAGGGGAAGTACAGACAGATGGTAAAGGATGAGCGGAAAGACTTATGTAGCACACGCCTCCGCCCGACCCTTCAAGGACAATTTCCTTCGAACCCAAGTCTTAACAGAGGATTCGACCTTGGCCTCTACTTCCGACCAGTTTTTCTTCAGCTGGAGAACCGGTCCGAACCACACACCAAGGATCCAGACCGAGCCGTTGGTCTCACTGAAGCGAATTTACTCCGGTCCAGGCATCCAACCGCAGACCCACCGACTTACTGCGATTGAAGGCGGCCCCCGTAACTTCTTCGTATCGAGCGAGCACCTTGGTGACCACTTGAATGTCAGTGGGGCAAGACACGAACATGGTGACGTCATCGGCTCTCACGGAAACCCTGGCTCGTGTGCCTCCAGGAAGAGCTATCCTGTGCAGGACTGGTGTAGTCGCCTCGTCCCTTAACTTGCGAAGAAGGGGTCCCAATGCCAGGACGTACAAAAGAGGCGACAACGGACAACCCTGTCGCACCGACCGGAAGATGGCAAAAGACTCCAACAGCTGATCGTTGATCTGCGCCGCTACCGTCGGTCTATCATACAGAACAAAGATCCACTTGCAGAAGTCCGGATTAAATCCAGCGGCCTCCAGCACAGATCCCAGGAACCTATCGTCCACCCTATCAAAAGCCTTGGACTGATCCAAACTGATCAGCGCAGCCTCTGTCATCTTCTGTCCCCTCTATGATCGTGCGTATCAGATGAAGACTGTCTTGAATCGATCTCCCCTTCACAGCGTAGCTCTGGTCTGGTTCAACCAAGTCAGTGATGACAATCTGCAACCGATTCGCAAGAACTTTGACCAAAATCTTTAACTCTGTATTTAGCAGAGTCAATGGCCTGAAATCGTCTAAGTCTTCCTCCCCAGCATGCTGTTTACCTTTCTTCAGCAATGTGATCACTCCCTTGGTCACCTGCCCAGGGATGGAGCCCTGAACAAACCAATGGTTGAACATATTCTTCAGAATAGGGACCAACATGGGCGACAGCCTCAAGTAGAATTCATAGGGTAGACCATCAAGTCCCGGGGACTTGTTGCAGCCGACCTGCTTCAATGCAGTAATGATCTCATGTTCCGCGACAAGACCTTCACAGCTAGCCGCTTGAGCCGCCATGTGGTAGGGTGAGTCAGCCAAATAGCTGCCAAACTCTTCAACCCTAAGTCTGGGTAGTTGAGTGAAGCGATCTGATAGAAGGGTGTGCCCTTCCAGGTCGTTTACTTTTCGAACATACCCGTCCGAGCCGCGCCTTAGAGCAGCCTTACGCTCAACAGCGTCTACATTAACAGCCTCGGCCGAGACTTTCATTAGCCTAGCCCTATCTGGCCCTCGTACCGCTCGCTAGCCAAGCGGTTGAGGTTTTGTTTTGCTAGCCCTATCTCTAGGGGGTCTTCCCCTCCACCGCCTGGGTCAGCCTATTCTCTATATGCTTCTTGGCCTTAGCCTTATCTAGTGCGAGGCCTTGGCTGTACTGGACCAAGAAGCGTCTAATCTTAGCCTTGAGACTAACCCACCACTTACTCTTGGTAACTGCCCCCACTAATGCCCGTTGGATTATCTCTGTAACCTCCAACCGGTAGTCCTCCAGCTCCAACATGGTGCTGTTGAAATTCCAGTATCTGGCCAGTCTAGGCTATAGCTTAAGTTCAGACGGGCCATAACTAGTTTATGGTCTGACTGTCCTAAAAAGTGGAACATGGGGCAAGATAGGAAATCTACATCGCCTCTTCTAACTAACATACGATCCAAGTAAGTACTTGGATAGGAAGGCGTATTAGGATGCTACGTCCACATCTCCCGCCCCGGGTGATCCAGGTGAAATCTGTCGACCAGGTCATATGAAGCCATCAGGTCAGATAGACTGCTGTCACACCACACCGACCCGCTAGTCCCCCCGACCTTATCTATCTTGGAATCAAGGATGGCATTTCAATCACCCATTAAGACTGCCCTCTCTGGATCATCTATAAAACCCTCCACCCGTCGAAAGAAGGAAGCCCTCTCCACAGCGGAATTAGGTGCGTAAACTGTGACCATCCGAAACACACTGCTATTAACGGCAACATTGACGACAATCGCCCACCCGTCCTCATCCACGTGAACAACATTCACCGACGCTGATAGGGTGCGATTTACTAGCAAGGAGATTCCACGACTATAGGTATTGCCATATGCTGAGTAAACATCGTGATCGTTCACCAGCACCTGACAATCCCCGTCACAAATAAAGTGGGTCTCCTGTACAGCGGCAATATCTACCTTGAGGGACACCAGATCTCTCAGCATGCGCGCGACCTTGCTTCGACATCTGAGGCCCCTCACATTATAAGTAGCTAAGTTTAAAGCCATGGTCACCTACCTTATTCAGTGTCACACACGGGCCTGAAATCCCTGGGGGTGAGGACATGGCAGGCCTGTCCAAGGCTTCCGGTCAGTAAGTCTGCAGAGGGTACTCCATTCTTGGCCATGCCTCCCACGTCCAGGAGGAAAATTAATTTTAACGCCCTGTAGAAGGAGGGGTGAATATATACAGGGACTCTGCCCTCACATTTAAAAACTAAATTGTTTAGCGAAGGATGCTCCGTGTCCACCAGCTGCTGGCCTGGGATTGCATCCTTCGCGGCATCTATCCACGCCCAGAGGGCCTCAGTCCTGGAATCCTTGTTGACCCTAATAAATGTGGTCAACAAGGGAGCGTCCTTGAACTTGGTTGGGTTGGTGACATTATCGCCACCGACGTAGAGAAAGTTCTTTAGCTGTGTATAACGGACCTTCTGCTGGCCTTTCAGTTCTCTTGTTGACTGCAGAGGGCCCGTCTCACATATCCTTCCTCCTGGAAAGAAGGGGAGTCTCATTGTCCGCTCCATGCAGATTGGTGGGGTGGGTTTTTCCTTGACTGGAGGGGGAGTGAGTGCAGGGGGAGTAGGGGAGGGGCTGTCTGTGTTGGGGTGTATGGTGGCGGGGGAGGTAGTTTTTTGGGGTCGTTACTCGACCTTTCTGACGATGGATTGCGAGGTAGTGTTCTTGGGGGTTCGGGGAGGGAGGGAGGACATTGCTCTATTTGTGTTTGGGGGAGTGAGATTTGGGGGGTTCAGCCTCGGCTGGTTGAATATTGTCTTTGGGGGTGGGGGTGTCTCCCTTGGATCTCCTACTTTTCCTCCTCTTCGTCGTTCTCTTGCTGACTGCTGCCTCTGATGTTGTCTCTTCTGTGTCTGTGGCTGTCTCTAGACTCTCCGACGCGATTTCTTCCTCAGAGTCTTGGAGTTTCCTCTTGTTTGAGGAAGAGGGCGTCTGAGTGTCCATCGGGGTGATTTCAGGTTGGGTTTTGGTCATTATTGGTTTGGGCAGGTTTTTGCTGGGTCTGCCCTTCCTTGTGACCGTTGCCCAACCTGCTTCTGCTGCCGGGTTGGAATTGCCTGCGGCTGGGGCTGCGGCTGGAGCTATGGTTTGTACCTCTGCTGGGGTTTTGGCGGGTGTTTTGGTGGGAACTTTTCCCTGAGGGTTGGCTGGTTGCCTTTTAGGACAGTCCTTGGACGTCCCCTCAACTGGCAGTGCCAGCAGTGAGGTTTTCTCCCCTTCACGATCAGTGTCATGGTTTGCTCTTCAAACTTGAACATGGCTGGAATATTGTCGAAACTGTCCTTGCCCAGGACCATCTGAACTTTGTAGTCCCCGGTCAAAACGTTGCATCAACTGCGAGCTGGGGCAACTGCCTCCACCTCACTGTACTGACTCAGTATGGCCCCGACTTGTTTTCCGGTCATGTAGCACGGGACGTTCAGCACTGAGACAGTGGTGTTCCTCCTGCCGAGGTATATTGGCTGGAGCCGAATGTTCCTGCTTCTGTGTTCGGTCCTGGCCAGTCTTTTTGCATCCTCCTCTCTGGGGAGCAGAATGTCCCACATGGTGAAACTCCTCCTGCATATATAACTTGCCGGAATGTTCAAGTCAATGAGGATTTCCACCATGGTGTCTTTGTTGACACCCGTTAAACTCCTGGTCTTGAGGTCAGAGGTGATCAGGGAGAGAACTCTCTTCTCCAATTTTTCAATCTGTCTCGGAAAGGGTATGATGGTTGTTCCCTTCGTGACATCCTTGTAAGTGGAGTTGAAGAGTTCCCTATAATCATCGGGTGTCATAATAAATCATAATATCTCCGAGTTAACAACGGATCTCGCCTGTCTATTTAATTTGCTTGACTTCGGAAAGATAAATATTCAACAGTTTTTGCTCACCGCATGTGGATTAGTGACTATAATAAAACGACAATAATTCTGGCGGTATTTTTCCCGTCACCATCGCCAGAAATGTCCGAAAGCAATCAGCTTTGATCAATGTGGAAATATTTTCCTTATATCAGACAATTGCTATTCAATTTGGACAAGGCGAACTGTTCCCCCCCCCCCAACATCTTGGGAAAATAAAAATAAAAAAGCATTCCCGCATTAAATAAAATACTACTCCGCAGTCAAAGTTGACCTCATTAAGTCATTAAAACGCGCACCTGCCAAATCTAAGTAATTAAATAAATTCAAACGTGTTTCCATTAGTATTTTGCGGTGGCATAATGGTTAACGTTGCACTTTTTTTTTTCACACTTTAATTTCCAACTTCGCCTCAAGGGTTTGGGTTCGATCCTCATACTCACCTACCAAAACTTTTTTTTATTTTACCCCCTTCCCCGGAATTTTGATTTACCTCCAAACACACGGGCAACGCCGGGTACCCCCCGCTAGTATATATATAAAAGCGAAAATGTGTGTGTGTATGTATGTTTGCTTTTTGTGTATGTCTGTAAAAGGCTTTTTCCCGAGAAGCGGTTGGTCGGCTCACAACTTCTTAAAACTTTTATATCACATATAAATCATAATATTTACGAGTTAACAACGGAGGTCGCCTGTCTATTTAATTTTCTTGACTTTGAAAAGATAAATATTCATATAATATATATACACACACATACATATATATATATATATATATATATATACACACATACACATACATATACATACATACAGACACACAAATGCACACATACATGTATATACATACACTCACGCATATAAATATATATACATATATGTATACATATACAATAACACACACACACACATATATATACATATATATACAAACACATACGCATGCATAAATATATACACATATCCAAAAACATATCCAAAAACATATACAAGTTAAACAAAAACATACATACTTACATACAAATTAAGGGGAGGGACTGGCCGGTATCTACAAACTCCGGAATAAGGCAAATAAATGTGTATGTAAATGCATATAGTAAAATATAAGTAAACAAATACATAGAATAAAAATGAGTAGGTTGATGTATATAGTTAATTAATAGGTATACTTATACCATAAAATGGAGACAGCAGATGGAAAACCGGTCAAAGAAATAAAGAAAAACAAATTAAATTAAAAATATAAAAAGCTTAGAAGGTAAGAGTATAAAAAAAAATTTTTTTAAATTATGGGTAAAGATATATATTTGAAGGGTTAAATTAATAGCTATGTAATTTCAAATTTACCATATTTAAACTTGGACATATGTTTGCAATAGGAGATCAGTTCGTTTTTAGAGTTTATTATATTACTACTTTGAGGGGAGGTTATAATAGTTATAGCTTCAGATGTACACAGGTGACAAGACTTAGATCCTGGAGTGTAAGACTTAACTTTTTTAGGATGGTCCATTTAATTGAAAAGTGGGTATTGGCAGAGTTAAGCTTTTTAACCAGTGTAGTTAGAGAAGTTCCCTGGTTATTATTTGAATTTTGGTTATTGAAAGAAGAAGTGTGGTTTGAAATTCTTTTCTTTATTAAAGTTGAAGTAGCACCTATATATGTATATGTTCTATTAATAGCTCGGGGTCGAGAATTAATATTAATTTGTTGATTTATACTGGGAAGAGAATTTTAATTTTGTTTATTTTGATGAACAGAGGGTAGGACAGTGATTGTAGCAGGATTGGTTTGGAGGGGATAATTAGTGTTGTCAGTGTTAGGATGGCTGCTATGAAAAATATTATTATTATTATTATTATTATTATTATTATAGCTGGTTGTATGATTGAAAATAGAGGGGCTGGTTGATTCGTTTGTTGGATTAATAATTATATCAGAGGGAGGGTCTGAGGAAGGATAATTTGGTGGCAAAATGTTATTGTCTATTATGGGAGAATTGCGTGGGAGCTCTGTAATTGTGCATGAATATATTACATCTTTATGGATGCAATCATTATTGAGTGGGCAAAAATGTTTGTTAATACAGTTGCAGTTGCTTTTTGGTTGGATTGGGAAAGGAATTTTTTGGGCTGATTTAATTTTTTTGTTATTAGATGCTAAGATTCTTTGTGCTAAATTAGGCATAATAGAATAAGGAACTATATCTGTGTGGGTATTTGAAAGAGTTTTCTACAATATTGAAGAATTCTTTAGGTATATTAGTTTTAACATTTACGCTAAATGGAGGATTAAACCAAATATTTTTCTTTCTCCTAGTGCGACAGGGTGGGTTAGAAGTATTACGATTAGCATGTTGGTTCGGATTATATTTGTAGAGTGGATCATTGCTATTGATAGCAGCAGATCTTGTTATTTGAACTGGTTTCTTGCGAGTCATATTGTGTGTGATTACAGATTTAAGACGGCATACAGGTGGAGCATAATGGTTATATTGAATCTTTTCATTGTATCTTGAATTTCTTAAGGCATTATTGAAGAAAGTAGCATTTTGATTAAAGGTTTTTTTATCGGCTGAGAGCGTAGAAATTCTCCTAGAGACGGATGGTACTATAGATTTTATAATTGAATTGGGGTGGTTAGAAGATTTATGGACGTATAAAAACGTAAGGTTGGGTTTATGATAGGGGCTGTAAGTTTCAGTATTAAGATTAAGTGTAATGTCTAGAAAATCTGAAGTTTTTTTATTTGGTTCAATAATTATAGAAAGGCCAAAATTATTTAAAAAGTTATGTAATTTTTTAATTGTATTATTGTACTCTCTTGGCCTGGCTGTTGTTGTAAATAGAGCATCGTCTCTATAAAGGCCCCCTTGGATATGTTTAAAGTGGTATTTAAGTTCTTCAGTAAGAAGAGTCCCACTAAATCTGTAACCTCAGAAGAGTCAGAAGCACTTTACTTGTAAATATTAACTCTTTAATATTTATAATATATTTTAAGTTTACCATTTTGATTACCTTGGTAAACTTATTGTAATTTTTATTTATTTTTATATATATATATATATATATATATATATATATATATATATATATATATATATATATGTGTGTGTGTGTGTGTGTGTGTGTGTGTGTGTGTGTGTGTGTGTGTGTGTATTTCTTTTCCTGTCTTCAGAGTTTTGATGCTAACTGTTTAAGGACCGTATGTTTCTAAACAAACGCATCCTGGGGACAGTATAATAAAAAAAACGGTGACTTCCCAGATGGACGGATAACACGTGGAGTGCACTTCAACCATCAGAACTACAAACCGTACCAACCGTGGCCGTGTTTACACAGTTCTTAGCGGATTACAGTTCTCCCACAAGAAGACTTGTAAACGGACACTACTCCTACAATAGTGGTGGCCACACTGTTCATTTTATTCTTTCAGTTTTCCTTTAGACTTTGCCTTATTATGAACTACCTTCTCCTTCTTCCCTTCAACGATGTCAGACATGTTAAATCACACAATGTCTCATGCTTCTCGCTCCTCATGGTCCTCCAGCAGATCATCAGTAGCTGCTATCGCTCAAGCGAAGGCTGAAGCGGCCAAAGCACGTTTAGGCTTCATCAACAAAGAAATCAAAATAAGGATGGAGTTGGAAAAGGAGCAGCTCGAACAGGAAATAGCTGCCGCCATGGCCAAAGCGGAGGTTCTCAGGGAAGCTGCCGATGAGTTAAATGAGCAGTCTAGCTGCCACCATTTGAACCTTGACCGTACACTGCCTGACCCTAACACAAGAATCAAGGATTACCTAGCTGACCAGCAGCCTAAAGAGGAAATAATCGGACCCCAACCACTTCGAGAATACAAATATGACCAGTATAAACCTGGCAAGCAATCACCTCCCTTCAGACTGAGGAGCTCAGAGGGATCCACGCGATCACCCCCTATTATCAGCCTTCACCCACCCACCTCACATGTGGAAGGCACCAAACCATCCGACAATTAGAACTTCACTGATAACAGGGATGCTTATCAGTCTCAATACATGTCAGACCTTGTGAGGTACCTTACCCGGCGTGAATTGATTACTACTGGACTGCCACTCTTCAATGAAGACCTGAGGACTACCGAACTTGGAAACAGTCTTTCCAAAGTGCTGTGAAACACCTCAGTCTCACATGTAGTGAGGAAATAGACCTCCTCGTAAAGTATCTCGGTAAAGAGTCAGGAGATCATGCAAGAAGATTAAGGTCAGCCCACCCGAATCATCCAGAGAAGGGACTTAGGAGAATATGGGACCGACTCAAAGAATGCTACGGTGCCCCCGAGATGATAGAGAATGCGCTCTTTAAATGAGTGGACGATTTTCCAGGGCTGTCTAACAGTGATTCTGTGAGACTAAGAGAATTTGGCGATCTAGCTACTGAAATCCTATCGGCTAAGGAAGATGGAGACCTTCCTTGACTCGTTTCTCTGGACACAGCACGAGGACTTTGTCTCTTCATTGCCAAATTGCCATGCTCGCTTCAAGATAGATGGTTATCTGTTGGCTCCGAGTACAAAGAGCTGTTCCCTCCCTTCAAAGTGTTCATGAACTTTGATCCGAGTTTCAGGATTAACCCACCAGTGGACAGGGTCCCCACAAGAACGCAAACACAAAGCAATATCTGTGAATAAAACTGAAGTGTCCCCCACAGTTTCCAACTTTAAGAGTCGACAAAATAAGAATGAGCACATACCCATGCAATATTGCCCACTGCACAAGGTCTTCCACCCATTGTCAAAATGCTGCACCTTTCAAGAGAAACCCTTGAAAGAACGTAAGACTTTTATAAGACAAAATGGCATCTGCTTCAAATGTTGTTCATCTACGGCACATACATGCAAAGCTAACGTTAAATGCAAGGAGTGTGACAGCGAAGACCACAACACTGCTCTTCATCCAGAGCCACCTCCATGGATCGTCGATGTGAGACCTACTACATAGCACAGCGAGGAGGACGACTCCCTGGCAGCAGTCGGATTAGTCTCACAATGCACACAGGTTTGTGGTGACAACCTGTTGGAAAAGTTGTGTGTTCTAAGATTTGCCCAGTGAATGTTTACCCAACCGACCAACCAAACAAGGTGGTAAAGATGTACGCCATCATAGACAAACAAAGCAACCGGTCCTTGGCACACTCAGAATTCTACTCTTTTTGAACTATGCCCAAACAACCTTGAGGTTAGAGAAAGGTACAGCACCAGTGATAGATCATACCCAAGCGAAATGGAAGGTTACTCATTTCGACAGACAAAGAACGATGAAAAGGTAGCGCCTTCTATTGAGGATGTCACCTTCCTCAACATCATGGAAAGGGAGGCTGAAAAAGACAAAAACAACAGTTGGATTGCTCCACTACCTTTCTAATCTCCCCATGTCGTCTCCCCCATAATAAAAATCTAGCAGAAAGACGATTTTCTTCATTGCCAAGAAGCCAGAGACACAGGGACACTTCTTTTCATTCATAAAAAAGTTGTTTGAGAATGGTCATGCTGAGGCAGCCTCCCTCCACTTAGAAAGGGAGAGGAATGCTGGTACCCATCTTTGATGTATGCCATTCTAAAAAACCTGGGAAAATCAGAGTTGTCTTCAATGCCAGCGCCAAGTATGTTGGGGTGTCTTTGAACGATGTGCTGTTGAGCTGATCCGACCTTAACAGCACCCTGGTCGGAGTCCTCACTCGCTTCTGCAAAGAAATTGTTGCCGTCACTGCAGACATCGAACAGACTTTTCACTGTTTCCTAGTAAAAGAAGAACATAGGAACTTCCTAAGATTCCTCTGGTACCGTGAAAATGACCCAACCCAAGGAATCGCCGAATACCGAATGAGAGTTCACGACTTCGGCAACATCCCATCTCCAGCTGTAGCTGTCTATGACCTCAGGCAAGCAGTGAGAAGAAATCAACCTAACTATGATCCAGGAGTTGAGCAAGTAGTCAATCGGAATTTTTACATAGAAGTAATTGAATCGATGAACACATCCAGTTTTATTAACGCACTCAAGTGTTTCTTTGCCATTCACAGCCCGGCTAAACATATACTTTCATATCGCGGGACCAATACAGGTACGAACTCTATCACCAAGTACTTAACAGATCAAGGCTGTACCTGGTCGTTCAACCCTCCCCATGCCCTTCATATGGAAGGAATTTGGGAAAAAATGATTGGCATGACCAAAAAGTTATTGGACGCTATGTTCCTGCAGCAGAAACAGAGATTGACCCATGAGATACTTACCACCTTCTTGGCAAAGGTCACCTCCATAATCAATGCTCAGCCTCTTGTCCCGGTATCCACAGACCCAGATGAACCTGGCATACTTATACCTGCTACCCTCCTCACTCAGAAAGTGGGGATATCCTTCACACACGAACACAATTATGGACCCAAAGATATCCTCAAAAGTCAATAGAAATTTCTCCAACATCTGAAACTTTCTGGAGTAGATGGAGAAGAGAATACTTGTCTTTCATCCAAACACGCACAAAATGCAGATCAGATAAACCCAACTTAGAACCAGAGAACGTGGTGTTGCTCAAAGACAACCAGGCTTCGAGAAACGAGTGGCCCTTAAGATTGATCACACGCGTATTCCCCAGTGAAGACAACCTAGTAAGGAAAGTGGAAGTCAAGATTTCAAGGAAGGATTGCACCAAGCTCCTCCTCAGACCCATTACCGAAATTATTCTCCTTTATACCGAGAACTAGAAAACTTATGATGTCTAAGACGTCAAGCGAGGAGTATTATGTCTCTCAGTTTTGTCCCTTAAACAGTTATCTCCCTTGGCCGGACATTTTTCTTATAGAGTTTCCCTGACTCGACACCGACACATGGACTGGTGTTTTGTCCCCTAACTCAGCTGCCTTTCTAGCAGTTTTTCATCTCTTATTATCTTTGTCGTTTTAAGCCATCTCGGTAAGAAACTTTGTATTATCCCCTTTTTAAAGACACTTTTTAATACCTTAATGTTTTCTTTTTATATTATTTCATTTTAACAACGAACTTTGTTTATTTTCTTTATCCACGTATTCGCCCTTATTTCTAGCTGTCGTTAATTTCCTTACATACGACTCCCCAATTAAGCCCTTTTATAACTTTGTTCAGGACTTTTTCTCTTTGTATTCTGAACAATGCTTTTTTGTTTCTTTCAGTTTTTTACCGTATCTCTACACCGTATCAATAAACCTGTTCATGGGATTTCCTGTCTTCAGAATTTTAATTGCTAGTACGCATTTAATGCTAACTGTTTAAGGATCGTATGTTTCTAAACAAACGCATCCTGGGGACAGTATAGTAATATTTTTGCAAAATCAAAACAACAAAATATAAAATGAGAACATCGTGTGGTGTATTTTCTTATGCGTTAGAATTGTTACATAACTATTTGGATAAATTTAAATATTATATCATTTAAAAATATTCCAAAATTGCTACTCTTCAGACAGCAAAATACATTTGTTATACATATATGAATATATTCGTAATCTCTATTTTAAGGGATAAAGCAGTTGACTCACCTCTTTACCATTCTTTTATTTTATTGTTATTCTTATGGTTGCCTTCGAATTGAGTAATTATCTCACTTCCATACTTCTACTTTTTAAATGATACTTAAATAATTCCCTATTTTTATATTCATTTAATCTTTTTTTTTCATTTTTATAATTATTTTCCCTCCACAATTGATTTATTTTATTGATTTATTTCCCAAATTTTAATCTACATAACCTTTGGATTTCTTTTGAGGAGGTCATTGATACTAGAAAAGTTCTAAATACAAAAACAGTAAAGTCATTATGTTTCATATTAACTCATATTATCTATCCATAACTCTTGAATTGATTGAGAAAGCACTGAAATTAGTGGAAATTGAAACAAATGTGACTAGATTAAAATCTGAAATTATAAAACTAGCGAGAAGAACTTTAATAAGACAATGAATTATCAACAAGTGTAACACCTCTCGTGAGAAGGTGGTTAAGGACCCCTATCTATCTGAATTCTTGGCTCGTGTAGTCTAGTTTTCTCTGACGTTGTTACATGAAATCTGGTATGCTGAAAGCGAATATCGAAGCAGCAGGCAGAAAGAAAGACAAACTCATGCAGACTAATCTACAGTGTTAATTTTCAAACTTATGTACAAATGTTTTTACAAATCTCATTAAGTTTTTTAAGCTCTTTTCAGTCTCAAATCTCTTCACAGACAGCGACAGACGGTTGAATGAGGAAGAAAACCTGAGATATTTTGTTATTTGAGAAAAACTCAACAACAGGAAATGCGAGGGTGTTGGAAGAGCATATTGTACTGGCTGAGTGATGGCTGATGACCTCAAGGTTATGGGATTTGGTCTTGAATTGGATCTCAGATCGTTGGGGTTTAGTGTGATTTGATTGGCTGGAGAGACTTCCACCCCACCCACATTGGGCCGATATGCTCTAAAATTAAGCAGATTGCTTGTTGAATTCGGGGAGAACAGATCGTATAGAACCGCCGTTCCCTGGAGAGGGGACCCTTCCACCTTCCTCATCCAACCGTCTGTCGCTGTCTGTGAAGAGATTTGAGACTTTGAAAAGAACTTACAAAAAAACTGAATGAGATTTGTAAAAAACCAAAAAGCAAATATATCCATTTTGACAATGAATTAAAATATATCTATCAACCCTAAATTCCCAAGGTACCTGACGTTATCCAGGATCGGTCAAAAAGCTATCTCAGCGTAGTTCTAAAGCTCGTCAATGGGGAATTACATCACATTCGCCCCCATTAGACTATATTGCTTCGTAGAACCAACGGAGTCTAATTTCTTAACACACCAAACCATCCCTTTTCACAGTCGCCGTCATATTTTTTTTTCCACAGACCCTTCTCTCCATACTCAAATTACCCGTCAAAGAAAATAACATATACACAATCCCATATCCGCCCTTTAATGAAGGTTTCCCACTTTTTTTTGTTCATTAAAAAGTCCATTAAAAAAAATCAGTTCAAAAAGTGTGTAAAATCATCAAAATGTAAAAGTTCAAAGTTCGTTAGGGCTAATGCAGTCTCTCTTTTTTTTTTTCGCATGCAAAATTTTACTTTTTCTTTTCGTTTGTATATTCTTCCTCTTTCCCTTCAGTTCACATTAATAATTCAAAGATAGGATAATCCTTATTAAACAAAAATTATCACTCAATAAATTGCATTAAGTTCATCAATTAGCTCATAAGAGTTACTTCCCTTGGTTAAAGTTTCGTCCCTTTTTCCCAAAATAAATTTACTCGATTTTTTCCAAGGCTTTTACCAGAGTTATTCCCCTTTTTCCATTTTCTTTTCATCAATTCAATCATAGTTCAATTTTTTTTTTCCACAGAGTGTCAGTCACAATTTACAAGAGTTTTCTTTTTCAGGGTTTTTTTTTTTTCACTTCGCTGCTATCAACAGCACAGTCTCGTAATAAAGGGTATGCAGACCTAATCAGGGTTCTCAAATGACCCACTTTTTTATTGAGCTAGGGGAATTTTCTCGCCTTAAGCAGTTGTAGTTGAACCTTCACCTTTTATTTTACAGTTCAAGTCTTCTTTATAAGCATCTTGTAAGATTTTCTTTCACTGAGGACTTCTCACCTCAATAGACGGTCATTCAAGGTATCGTTGGGACTTTCTTTCGACGGCTCTCAGCTCAGCGCCCTGCAAGAATTTTGGGTAAAACAGAGACAAAAGAAAAGAAAAGAAAAGAAAAGAAAAGAAGATCTTCAAGTCGTCTTTAGTTCCCTTGGATTTCATCATCAGGGAGGTCTTCAGGTTGCGTCTCGTTTTCGTCAGCACCAGCAGCCGCATTTTCCAGAATCACAGGTGGTTTCAAACCAGTTTCCCTCTCTCCTGCCACATATGCAATTGGCCCTGAGATGCTCATCGCCTCACTCCTTCTTCCATTCATACATCATAAAACCATTAGCAGCCATATACCTTACTAAGCGTTGTATACATATCTTCATAGTACACCTGTTCTCCCTCCCATTCCCGTTCACAACACCTATGAATGACTACAGGGCCTATGCAGGGCGGAGGCACTGCCATCGGTATCAGGTCACTCCCGGCCGGATCCAAAACCGAGGGCCACCCGACGATCATTACAACGGCACATGCCCCCTCTCCCCGCCATTAGCCCCTATTTATTATTCTTTCTTTTTTTAAAATGCGAAATGTTCTTTTCTTTTTTCTTAGCGGCCCTCACAAGGCCGGGAAAAAAATGATAATCAAGTCGCTTTTTGTGTTAAGTTGAATGTACCACACTTCACTCAGTGATGCCAATAATTATTTTTAATTATTCTTCATTCAGAACGCGGCCTCCTAGCCCTTATTTTGCAATTTAGAAATCCTGCCTGACTGAGGCAAAATCTTAATTCTTCCAAAAGTCAATTTAATCGCTGGAATGAATACTTCTAATTATTCCCACCCAGACTCAACTAAAATTTGTTCCGTTTAATAATAGAAATCCTTCCAAACTGAGGTAACCAAAAAAAAAAAAAAAATCATTTCAACTCTCAAAATTTCCAAAAGTCTAATTCTGGACCATCCATTTCATATGAAAAAATATATATCTTTCCGTTTGAGGAGGAAGAGAAGAGAAAAAAAAAGAAAGAGAGAAGGAAAAGAACAATTAGTTAAATTTTCAAGAAAACCCAATTCAATTCTTAAATTAATATCTCCACAACCTCTGTTAAGGAATTACTTTCAATTTCCCCAATCTAGGTACAATTATTAACCCCCCCCCTTTTTTTTACTAGATCAACTCATATAAATTTGATATTGTAATTTCCCACTAGGAGGACTGCTCCCCATTCCAAAATAAAAACGAAGTTGATCTGACTCAATTTCAAAATAGGATGTCAACAGTTCTCTCCCCTTCTGGCCGTCGCTCCCCGTAATCTGTCTTTCAGAGGTGTTTCCTGGGTCCCTCTCGGTTTCAGTGTCAACCGTTCCTTCAATACGGATAGAGGGATTTGGTCTTCTTCCCCCCAGGTTCCACTCGAACCCTCCGACAGAATTTCACTGCCCGCGTTTGACTCCTCTCCAGGGTCGTCTCCAACGCCAACGCCCTCAGTAGTCCTCAGTCCAGAAATCCGTCAAGATTGGCGCCGATTTCTGGCCTCTTGCAATCCTCGGGGGTTCTGGAATCGCCGTTTTATTAATCTGATTTCTCAGCGTTCTCATAACATCTACGCCGAGTTGAACGAGCTCTCCCTCCTCATCGGAGGTTTCCATTTCCTGGGGTGCAACCAAGGTGGCCTTACATGGGCATCTCCCCGATCTCCATGGAACGAGTTTAACATCATATTCCAATTCCGCCAACTTCAGATCATTGGCGTGTACCCTTTTTATTTTCCCAGCAACCTAGTCCCAGATTATAAATGAAAGAGGGCTAGTCTGCTCCACTATTCGATAATAAGGAGTCCAACGCTTATTCAGCTTCCCTTCTCGAGTTTGTACCTTATAATACACAGGGTCTCCCACCTTGAATTCCACTTCCCTTCGATCCTTGTTCACTCGAGCGTTCCGCTTCTTCTGCGCTCGCTTGATACGGTTCCTTACCTGGACAAATTTCTGATGTTGCTGTTCCAACAATATTTGGTGATGCTCCTCCCACAAATACTTCCTACGCGGCCTTGAAAGATTATCAATCGGGAGCACGACATCCCTTCCAAACACTAATTCAAACGGTGAGAATTCCGATGTTTCTTTCATTGTGAATCTCACTGCTGCTAAGGCTTGTGTTAGGAACCAATCCCATTCCGCCGGATTATCAGTCACAAGCTTACCCAGGATATCCGCTAGCATCTTGTGGAATCGCTCGACCTTGGAGTTACTCTGGGGGTGATAAGGCAAGGTCAACACATGCTGAACACCAAGCTCGTCAAGTACCTCCTTCATAATTCTATTCACATTCTCTGTGCCATTATCGGTAACTAATTTTTCCAGGGGACCCATACCTCGGATAAATCTCCTCTAGGACTACACCGGCCACCGACTGAGCAGTTTTATTTGGCATGGCATAAGCTTCTGGTCAGCTAGTAAGCCAGTCCACTATGCTCAGGATATATTGATTACCACGCTCTGTCAAGCGGTAGGGTCCGGAGATGTCCAAACTCACTTTCTGGAAGGGATACTACGGAACATCTGTTTCCGCCGGTGGAGCAAGCGGGTGGTATCTACTGTGAGTCTGACATGTTACGCATCTATTTACCCATTCTACAACATCCCTGACCAATCCCGGCCAATAATAATTTCTAAATATCAACTGATACGTCTTCTTGGTTCCTAAATGCCCTGCCTTCTCATGGGCTTGATCCAGGACTTCTCTCCGTAAGCGGGCTGGTACCACCATCTTTAATCCCATTTCTCCATCTCGATCAGCAACATAATACAGCCTTATCGTGGTGGAGGGTGTAATTTTGGGTTCGACCCTCCTTCACTCGAGCTCTTAATCCTGCTAATTCCTTATCTTCTTGACTGGCTTCAATTATTTCGACCCAATGTGGGTCGACTTTAGGCTCAGCTTCAGCTACATCTGCCTCACTCCAGTCCGGTCTTTCCTTTATGGTGTGTGAATTAATCACTCCCACTTGAAAAGCCCTATCATCCATTCCGGTTCTAATCGGATGGCTTCCAGAGCAGCTGGAATCCGGGACAAGAGGCTTGCACAGGTATTATTCTCTTTACCTTGCAAGTATTCAATTCGGCACTGATAGCCGGACAGCTTAAGTGCCCACTGTTGGATCTTCTTGTTCGTCCAATCTGCCTCAAATAAATATTTCAACGGTTTGTGGTCAGTTTTTACCACAAATTCAGCCCCACTCAAATAATAATTTAGCTTTTGTACTGCATATACAATCGCGAAAGCTTCTTTCTCAATCACTGGCCACCTCTGTTGGGTTTCGGATAACTTATGTGACAGGAAATATATCGGAATTTCCTCTGGTATGCCAGGCACGGGGCCTTCCTTCTCAGGGCATGGTTGGGTCAGCACTGCCCCTATACACGACGTATCACTCGCATCTGTATACAGAATCATCGGCTTACTTAGATCCGAATATGCCAACAACGGTATAGCAGTCAACTGCTCCTTCAGGGCGTCAAAAGCTGCCTGACATTCTGGGGTCCACTTATAACAGGCATGCTTTTTTGTTAACGCTATTATGGGAGCAGCCAGTCAGTTAAATGCAGGTATAAATCGACGATAATAGCCAATCATTCTAATGAACCCTCGCACTTGGCGCACGGTTTTTGGCTCAGGTAAAGACCTGATAACGTCCACCTTGTCTATGTCCGATCTTATTTCAGCCTCATCGATCACAAACCCCAAATACTTGGTCGACTTCTTAAGAAACTGACACTTGGGTAACTTTATTTTCAGTTGGTGTTGGCGCAACCTCTCAAATACCTCCGTCAAATATGCAAAGTGCTCCTCAGGCGTTCGTGAGAAGATTAAAATATCGTCCAAGTATGCCACCGCAAACCCCTCCAACCCCCGTAAAACTATCGACATCAGTTGTGAGAAGACCTCTGGTGCATTACAGAGGCCAAAAGGCATAACTCTAAAATTAAAGTCCTGCAAACGCCACTTTCTCTTGATCCTCCCCATCGAGGGCTACCTGCCAATAACCTGATCTCAAGTCCAGGGTGGTAAAGCATCTTGCTTTACCCAACAAAGCCAGTATGTCATCTATTAGGGGCAAAGGCACCGCTAAAGGTTTGGGAATGGCATTCAGCTTCCGGAAATCCACACAAAATCTGTGTCCCCCGTCTTTCTTCTCTCCGATCACCACAGGGAAATGCCACGGCGAGGTGGAGTGTTCAATTATTCCCGCCTTTCAACAACTCAACATTCTACAATTTTTCTTTTATGAATCAGTGTTCGGTAGGGTTTCAACCTCAGAGGTGGGTGATCTCCTGTATCAATCTTCCTCATCACTGTGTCTGTGCATCCCAATTCCTGATCGCTGGAAGCAATAATATCTCGATTGCGCTCTAGCAGTCTTATTACCTCCCTTTGGTACTCAGGCTGTGCTATCACTTCCTCTGTCTTTATTCTAGGTGATTCTCTATCCCAGATCTCTATCTTTTGAATTCTCTTAACAGGGCAGGCGCTCGCCACCTGGGTTCCACATTTAACCCATACCGTCTTACAGAAATTATTTGTTAACAGCACCAGGAAGCTCTCAGGTCCACTCACTATAGCATCACTAATCGCCACTTCAACATTCCCGTCTCCCTCTTCTTCTAGGGAGGTCACCTGGTATCCATCAGGACTCCCCCTCCTTCGTCCCTGAATCTCTCCTGTTGTGGACACTATTGTTCGGGGAGGAATTTCCGTAACCTCTGAGGTCACCACCGGAAGGTCCTTTAGCTGCCTTCGGCCGCTCAGGGGAATACCTTTCCTGCCCAACTACAGAGTCGGTGGAGCAAAGGTGACAACTGCTTCCATTTTTTCTAACAAATCATATCCCAATATTAATTCCTCACACAAATTGGGCGCCACATAAGCCTGTAATTGCCCCTTATCCCCTCTACCTCATAGGGGAACCTGGACAGTCCTTCCAGGCGTAGTTGGCCCTGGTCAGCCTGTGTCAATTCCAGGTCAACCGTACATAAACGTCCTCTGCCGGCCATCTTCCGATAAGTACTGGACCTAATCAGTGTCGCCGAGGCGCCGCTGCCACCATCACGCCCCCCCATCACCATCTGGCATCTAAGCTTTCAACACACCTTCAATATACAGCAGACTTCTACTCGCTTTAACCTCTTTCCTTCACTTGAGTTATCCTTAGGCAGCGGCTTTCCACTCCGCTTCTGCATCAAGGAGTCTCCCTTTTTTCGGGAGCACTCTCTCCACGTATGGCCTGGCTCCCGACAATGCCAACATTTCCTCTTTGGGCAGCCTCGTGCCATATGATCGAACTGACCACAGGCCCAGCATTTCAGGCGCCCCCTCGCCCCTCGGCTGGCCTGGCTTCTTTGTCTGTAAGGGTCATCAGGTTGCAACCTTGTTGGTCTCTTTCCCAAGCCGCTCCTGGGCAGGCGGGAGGCGGTCTCCACTCTGACCGCCTGACCTGCTATTCTTTTGTCTGGTGGGACAGGAGGTGGTCTACCTATAGCTATTTTTCTTCCCAACCTACGGTCAACCGCATCCATATACCGACCAGCCACATGGCTATAACAACTCCGTCTCTCACACATCAGGTCACTCTCTACCCTCTTTCCTTCCCATCTATAGGTAAAACGGGCCATTCTTCTCTTTCTCTGAGGGGGTATAGGGGCTCCCTGGCATTCCCTCCTTCTTTGATACCCATTGGGGCCCCCTCCTCCCCGTTCTCTGATACCCGTTGGAGCCCCCTCCTCCCCGAAGGGGGGGGGGATTTTCTTGACCCACCTCAGTCGATACTCTCGACTAGTACTACATCTTCTCGCATCATTTTCCTGTAACCAAGGGCAACAAATTCGTGCCCATACCTGCTCCCTACTCCGGGCCAATTCCACTGCCTCCTGCAGTTTGGCCGGACCATCCTTCATGACATCGGCTCGGACATCTCTAAAGCCTCTTCCAATATAGCAGCCAACAATGCCTGTACTGTTTCGGTTTCTCTCAGCTTCTCATCCGGAAAAGCCTTCCAGCCAAACCAGATATCCGGTCGCTGAGGTCAGCTATGCTTTCTCCGGATTGTTGTCGGATCTGAATCATTTTTCTCATTGCGTCAAGGGGACTCCGTTCTCCGGAATACTCCCCTTCTAAAGCTGCTCGTAATTGGTCCCATTTCAACTGAGGATTATCAGTTGGCAAATAAACCTCAAGGCTGATCCCGACGTGTGTTCACATTCCAGCGAAATCACGTCCCTGTCTGTAAGATCATAAACTGTTTTCTTCTTCGAAATAGAATGTATCCAATTATCCAATTCGCCCGGATCTCCTCTAAATTCGGGAGATTCCAATCTCCTCAACAGAGCTAGAGAAATTTCCGCCACGTTCCGCCGTTCTGTGGAAAAACTTTCTGATTGGCCATGCCCCATAACTAACTTAACTAGGGCTTCCGCCTCCCGTATATTCTGACCAGTGTCAACCTCTCCCTTCTGCAGGAGCGATTCGCTCTTGACGGCTTGTCGACATTCTCATAATTCATCCAGCTATTCCCTCAATATGGATTACTTCTCTACGGCCAACTGATCGTTTAAACAACAACAAAAACATAAGAACTTCCTCTTCAGACTTTAACTTAATATCAACTACAAAAGAATAATAATAAAAAAAACAATTAGGCAATCAAAAAAAACCTCAAGCAAAAGCAATAAAAACCTTTTTCTACCTTCTCTTTTTCTTTTTTCCTTTTTCTCTCAAGCCTTTTAACTCAAAAAAAAATATGTATAACTCAATCCCAGCAGGAAAACGTCCACGCCACAGCGATTGGTCCGTTTTTAAAACAACTTTCGCTTGTACCTGCAAAAATCACCCCTTCCTTTCATTAATTCAATGTTATTACTGCTATGGGATTGCTAAGCATGCACGACCAACTGTTAATTTCACAGCGACAGCAAAAATACGCTATCTTACGTCCCCCCCCCCTCTCTCTCTCTCTCTCTCTCTCTCTCTCTCTCTATGATCCTTCTTACTCTCTCTCTCTCTATAGGCCAATTTGCACAGACAGCAGAAAGAAAAAAGGTTCGCTTACCTGCCTGTGTTGTTCTTTTCTCTCTCGTCGCTTTGCAACGCGCACTTGTTGAAGCTGTCAAAAGTGTCTCTTTCTTTCTCTCTTTTCTCGTCGCTTCGGGGTGCGCACTTGTTGAATGTTAACAAAGTGTCTCTTTTATTTCTCTCTCTCTGTTTTCCTTTCCTTTTTTCAAAATGTTTAAACGGTTTTCTTTTTTCAACCGGCGTTTCTTTTTCTCTTTCTGTTTTCTCTTCTTTTTTTTCAAAATGTTCAAACGTTTTTTTTTTTTTCCAAAAACAAAATGTCCTTTTCACGCGTGCGAATTCTTTTTCTGGCTTAAAGTCTTTTTCAGGCGCTGTTTTTTTTTTTTTTTTTTTCGGCCGTCTCTTTTCCTTTGTTTTCAAATGTCCCCATATGTCTGTCTCTTTCTTGTACGTCTTTTCTTCTGCCACCACTAATGTAAGATTATAACGCAATACCAACTCCATATTTTTTTTCCGTGGTAACAAAAAAAAATGAGAAATATTAAGTCTTACCTCTTTTTTTTTCCGGGTCGATATCGCCAATCCCAGCACCGTTTTTTTTTTTCTTCTTCCGTGGTAACACAAGGTCATCCTGGTCTACGGCAACCAACCTGTAACCCCTCTCATGAGAAGGTGGTTAAGGACCCCTGTCTATCTGAATTCTCGGCTCGTGTAGTCTAGTTTTCTCTGACGTTGTTACATGAAATCTGGTATGCTGAAAGCGAATATCGAAGCAACAGGCAGAAAGAAAGACAAACTCATGCAGACTAATCTACAGTGTTAATTTTCAAACTTATGTACAAATGTTTTTACAAATCTCATTCAGTTTTTTGTAAGTTTTTTTCAGTCTCAAATCTCTTTACAGACAGTGACAGACCATTGGATGAGGACGGTGGGGGATCCCCTCTCCAGGGAACGGTGGTTCTATACGATCTGTTCTCCCTGAATTCAACAAGCAATCTGCTTAATTTTAGAGCATATCGACCCGATGTGGGTGGGGTGGAAGTCTCTCCAGCCAATCAAATCATGCTAAACCCCAACGATCTGAGACCCAATTCAAGACCAAATTCCATAATCTTGAGGTTATCAGCCATCACTCAGCCAGTACAATATGCTCTTCCAACACCCTCGCATTTCTTGTTGTTGAGTTTTTCTCAAATAACAAAATATATCAGGTTTTTCCAACCAAAAAGCAAATATATCCATTTTGACAATGAATTAAAATATATCTATATTTATCCACCCTAAATTCCCGAGGAACCTGCCGTTACCCAGGATCGGTCAAAAAGCTATCTCAGCGTAGTTCTAAAGCTCCTCAATGGAGAATTACGTCATACAAGGAAGGATAGAGAAAACCATTTTGATTTTACAATGGGGTCTCCGAACTTTGTGAGGTAACTGACCTAGTAAGTCTGTACATACTAAAGGAGATGAATAAAAAAAATACAGGGCTTAAATGGAGGGGTATGTACTGATACTGCATCATTTTTAGTTGAATTAACTAAGTGATTGAATACTAGAAACAACTAGAAAGAAAATTAAACTATTTTTAATGGACTTAAATTAGAAATAACACTAGACTGTAATTGTTAAATAGTGAATTTTCTAGATATAACCCTAAATCTAAATAACAAACTTATGAACCGTATCACAAACTGCACGACACACTTTCTATAAAAGCTATAAATCTAATCATCCTGCTTTATGAAAAAAGCAATCATCCCAAATATATCAATAAGAATATCTAGGATATTACAAAATGAGAATATATTCGATAAGATAAAATTATTATTCATCGGACTACTGTTCTCATCTTGAATGTGATTTTCACAACGTTTCTGTCGATATAACCTCCGACCTTCTTCAGGTGTATCTTGTCGAACTCGGGAACCTTAATCTTAGTTGGCAGCAAGATCCCATGACGTCTCCACAAACGCCCGTCTAACTTTCCGTCTTTCTGTGTTTCTCCCAGACAAATCAACCCCACGTGCACGTCGTGACCACTGCCACCTAAGTTCCAGTGATGGATCAAATGGCATGGTGGGTGGAGAGGGCTCTGTAAGCCGTGGTGAAGGTAACCTCCCTAGGAGAAGGAAAACTCTGATATAAAACCTGCGATGACTGCTGCATCCAATGATGTTGACTTGCTCTTCTTTTTGGATCAATGTGGCAGTTGTTTAGAGAGTGGGATTATCTCGGTGCAAAGTCTTTCCCCACTATAACAATCCTCATGCACATACATACATACATACATAAATACATACATACATACATACATACACACACATGTACCCACATACACATATACACAATTACATAAATATACATATTTATAAAAATATAAATCTACAGACATATATATATATATATATATATATATATATATATATATATATATATGAATAAAAAGGAAAAACCTAAAAGAGTAAAAACAAAAATAAAATCAACGTTTCGTCCCTATTTCAGGGGACATCATCAGGATTTCTAGGCGAGGATGTACAGGAAGACGGTCATATATCACATGCGAAAGAGGAGAAGTTCAGTTCTCTTTCTGTTCTGGAGAGAAAAGATTTCATGATGAAAAGAGAATTTATATCTAGTGTGTGTGGAGGGGGGTCGGGTTGTATACATATATGCATTTTTAAAAAAAAATTTTTTTATCAACCAGGATCTAAATTAATGTTTTGTTCATTTATTATTATATTACCTATGATTGGGGCTACATTATAAAATCCTTTTCTTTGTTTGATGGTGTTAATGTTTGAAATTAAAGCAGATTCAATAAGTCTCCGTTTTGCTCTATCTGGGATGGATTTTAAGACTTTTGCACGTCCAAAGCCGAAAGAGTGGCCATGTTCGACACAGTGGGAAAAGAGTGCATTTAAGGGGTTGGCATTTTTTATGTCCCTTTTATGTTCGCTTAGTCTGATTTCCAAATTTCGCTGTGTCTCACCTATGTATGATTTTTTGCAGTCATTACATGGGATGGAGTAAATACCGGCTTTGGATGTGGAGATTTCAGCGGAATGCTTGCTAGTTTTTAAAGTTTGCTTTATAGTTAAGGAAGTGGTTTGTACTGTCTGTATGCCTAGATTATTAAGAGTATTGCAAATTGTGTCGTTGTTAGTGTGGGTAGGTATAAGAAGATGTCTATTTAGTAGTGGTGTATCTGGTGTGTTCTGTTTTTGTTTGTCTATGTTCGAGTATATTTTGATGGCTTTTTTCTTTGTTTTAGAGATAAGGTAAGTTGGGTATTGTAAAAGTTTTAGTGATTCGGTGATATGTGTGATTTCATTTTCGAGATATTGAGGGCTGCAGATTCTAAGGGCACGTAAGAAAAAACCGATGATCATGCCCGTTTTTATTTTATCACTGTGGTGCGAATAATAGTGTATATAATCATTTTTGTGTGTACTTTTTCGATGTACTTTAAACATAAGATCGTTTTCAGATCTTATGATAAGTACATCAAGAAAGGGTAGGGAGTTGTTATGTTCGGATTCATATGTGAATTCTATGGAGGGTTCGACTGAGTTGAGTTTATTTTTTAATTCTTCGATGTGTGTATTTGCGGGGAGAAAAATAAGGATATCGTCAATGTATCGAAAATAAGTTGTGTTTGCAGGTATTCTAAATTTAAAAGAGCTAATTTCTAAGAATTCTAAGAATAAGCAAGCGAGTACCCCACTGAGGGGGCTTCGTATGGGGAGTCCGAATTTTTGTTTATAAAAATAGTTATTAAATTGGAAGTGGGTAATGTTTGTGATAAGTTTAATTATTTCTATTAATGTTTTCGTGGAGAAAGGTAGATCAATTTTAATTTTGTTTAGATGTTTTAGAAGTAACGTAGGACATTTTTTAATTGGAGCATTGGTGTATAGAGAGACTATGTCCTAACTATGCATTGTTTTGTTTTGTATATTGATGTTTTTTATTCTATTTAGTAGGTCTCCAGAATTGTGTTGGATAGCAGTGTGTGCATTTTTTCTACGTATGTGTTTCTGTCCATAATCACTATGCCGCCGCCTTTGTGTGCCTGGGAGATTATGTCTTTATTTTTTGCTAGATGTTTTAAAGTATCTGTGTATTTTTTCGGTAATGTTGATTCCTGAGGTTGGGTAGTCGTTATTGGAGCTATTCCTTGTATGAAACCTTTAGTAAAGTCGGAATCGTCATGCCTGTAGTTTTTTAGAGTTATATTAGTAGTGGTGTTTGGATGCTTGCCGGTGGCGAATTTTAAGCCAAAACTGAGGGATTCGGTTTCAATATCTGAGAGAGGTTTTGAGGTGAGGTTTTGAATTAGGTCTGACACGTTTTTGGAAAATCTACAACAGCGTAGTAAATAATGGACAGTCAACTATTCCCCACTATCAAACGATCATGAGGTTGCTTGCACGGCAACTGACAAGGCTAATCTGCTTGCCAGTCGGTTTGCCTCAAACTCCACACTGAACTCGGTACACCACTCACTCCCTGATTTTCCTCTGCGAACAGACGCCTCACTAGACGATTTGAAAATCACCCCTTCTCAGGTACATGCTATTATAAAAAACCTAGACACCTCAAAAGCATGTGGAACAGATCTCATCCCGGCTGTGCTATTAAAAAAATGCTCTGCCGAGGTTGCTCCAGTTCTGTCCAAACTTTACAATAAATGCCTTAACGAATCTTGTTTTCCCGACTGCTGGAAAACCGCCTCTGTGGTACCAGTCTTCAAGAATTCTGGTGAAAGAACTGACCCACTAAATTATCGCCCCATTAGCCTCCTCCCGCTTTTTGCCAAAATATTTGAGTCCTTAGTTAATCAAGCCCTAGTCCAGCACCTAACAGCAGCTAAACTCCTGACTGGCAAACAATATGGATTCAGGCAAGCCCGTTTAACAGCAGATATCTTAACTGTAGTTTCTGAACGTATATACCGTTCATTGGATAAAACAGGGGAGGGTAGAGCGGTGGCCCTCGATATATCTAAGGCTTTTGACAGGGTATGGCACGATGGTCTTCTAAGGAAAATTAGATCATATGGAATCACTGGAAGAATTCATAATGTAATTAAATCCTTCTTAAGTAATAGAAAAAATCAAAGTTGTCCTCGACGGTCGTACATCCAAACAATACGACATAAATGCGGGAGTACCTCAGGGGTCTATCCTTGGACCTCTATTATTCCTGATATTCATAAACGACCTCCCTGATAAAATTGTTTCGGAGATGGGTAAATTTGCCGGTGACACCACTCTCTATAACAGATATGAGGGGAAAACAAATGAACACATATCCAAGGAAATGGCAGAAACACTAGAGGATGACCTCCAATCCGTAGTGGAATGGGGACAAAAATGGTTGGTCACATTCAATGCTGCTAAGACTAAGCTTGTTTCCTTCAATAACTACAAGAAACCTTCTCTACCACCAATAGCAATGGCCAAGAACACATTACCTGAAAGTACTTCTTTTAAACTCCTCGGCCTAACGTTTACAGGGAATATGAACTGGAATAGATACATTGAGAGAATTGCCAAGGCTGCTGCAAGGAAGGTTGGCTCCCTCTACCATGCTAGAAAACTACTTACGCCTGACAGTATCCTATACCTCTATAAGGCAACCATTCGCCCATGTATGGAGTACTGTTGTCACATCTGGGCTGGTGCATCTGCTTCTTGTCTCTCGCTCCTGGACAGGGTTCAAAAGAGAGTCGCCAACCTGATAGGTCCTGAACTGTCATCTAGGCCTCTGTCCCATCGACGAGATGTTGCATCCCTCTGCCTGTTCTATAAATACTTCAATGGTGAATGCTCTGACGAACTGCAAACACTTGTACCTCCCCGACGTAACTACCCCCGACAAACCCGACAAGCTACTAAGTCTCATCCCTTTACAGTAGAGATCCCTAGGTGCGAGAAAGCCTTTTACTCCAATAGTTTCTTCCCCAGAACTGCGGGTCTTTGGAACTCCCTTCCGGGATTCTGCTTTCCCAACTGCAATGATATGCAGAAGTTCAAGTGTAATGTTAACAAACATCTTTCTACTCATCTCCCTTCATAATGACCTCGCTAATTAAGTCCCTGATAGTAGCCCCCTGCTTCAAAGTGGCACTGTGCCTTGTTTGGGGTGAAAATTGAATAAAAAAAAAAAAAAAAAGATACATATGCTCCCACAAACTTAAATTCCATACAAAAAGATATTGAAACCTTCAACAAATCGCTAAAAAACTTATAAAAAATGATAAAAAATGGGCATCTTATATCGAATATCACCCCATTATCCCCACATTATATGGCCTCCCCAAAACTCATAAACAAAATATCCCCACGCGACCCATAATTTCGAACATCGGAAGTGTCACACAGAGCCATCTCTGAAATTTTAACCCCACTAATGGGCACCATTAGTACTGCTCATATTAAAAATTCTATAATGTAGCCCCAATCATAGGTAATATAATAATAAATGAACAAAACATTAATTTAGATCCTGGTTGATAAAAAAAAAAATTTTTTTAAATGTATATAGGTATACAACCCGACCCCCCTCCACATATATATATATATATATATATATATATATATATATATATATATATATATATATATCCACTAGATATAAATTCTCTTTTCATCATGAAATCTTTTCTCTCCAGAACAGAAAGAGAACTGAACTTCTCCTCTTTCGCATGTAATATATGACCGTCTTCCTGTACATCCTCGCCTAGAAATCCTGATGATGTCCCCTGGAATAGGGACGAAACGTTGATTTTATTTTTGTTTTTACTCTTTTAGGTTTTTCCTTTTTATTCACATGACGTCTAAAGCATCATTTATATCTTGCTTTATTTTATTCATATATATATATATATATATATATATATATATATATATATATATATATATATACACACACACACATATACACAGACAAGTGTATATTTATACTAAGTAAATAAAGTAAAGTTAGGATAAATAAATAATAATAAATAAATAAGTAAATACATAGGTGTAGTTAATAATGCGCATCGTTAATTTCATATATATATGGAGTGGGCTCCTAACATGGTGCTTTGGACAGTGGTTATGTTTAACTATATTTTCATTGTTAAATGTATTGTGGATACAGACATATACATACATACAAATATATGCATATAATTATATAAATGTACATATTCATAAAAGTATAAATATACACACATATATAGACATATATATACATAGAGATGTGTATATTTATACTAAGTAAGTAAAGTAAAATTAGGGTAGATAAATACATAAACAAATAAATGATAAAAATATAAGCGGGTGTAGTTAATAATGTAAGGTTAGGTAGACGTATTGTAAGATATGTTCAAAATGTTGTTTGTTTAATATTTAGGGGTCTGTATTGATTTGTTTTGCTTATTGGATAGGGATTAATTTATAGTGTCTAGGAAAAAAAATAAAAATGGGTTATAAAGGTTTAAAGGTTCATATAGATAGGGGTGGGCTCCTAACATGGTGCTTTGGGCAGTGGTTATGCTTAACTTTATTTTCAGTGTCAATTGTATTGTGGATACAGCCATATATACACATACAAACACATACATGCATATAAATCCAGATATAGCTACATGCATACATACGTTCACCCATGCATGTATATAGATACACATATACATACAGACACTAATATCCAGATGCACTCATACACATACATGCGCACATAGACATAGATATACAAATATATACCTACGTATATACTGTAGTGGACTGGTGGATATATTATATCTATCCCCCAGTCGTACAAAATATGAAAAATGAATTGCATTGAGAAAGGAAACATGAATTGTTTTGAGGAAGGAACGAACAACGCATTTATTTGAAGTAAACGAACTAGGATTTATTTCGTGAAGAAACATATGAAAGAAAAGTGTACAACACGTGTTCATGTCCGCGTTCGTCTCTCGCTGTTTACTGGTGAGAAGGAAAGTCTATTGTCCTAGAGAGAGAAAGAGAGAAAGTCAATCCAGTTTGGTGTGCGTCTCTCGCTGTTAGCTGGTGAGAAGGAAAGTAGTATAGAGAGAGAGAGAAAATGAGAAAAGATCAAGCAGGGGACATGACGTGCGCGGGCGCCCCGAAAGGGGGGGGGCGAATGGTTCGCCGACCGCTCAGCTCGAGAGCTAAATCGAAAAAGGAGGAAGCAGCTTATTGCTCTTGCTTTTATATTTGTTTCCGATGGTCTTTTGCACATGTGTGGGTACATGTGTGCGTATGTGTGCATACATGTGTGTACGTTAGCGTGTGTATATACACGTGAATGTGAGTGTATGTACGTGAACGTGAATATATCTATCATGTGTGTACATGTGCGCATGTGTTTGTGTGCACGTATGTATATGACAAGAAAAGTGGCTTGAAATGTGAACGCGTGTTTTTGTGTGAGATTAGGAAAGGCTCCCACAATACACACAAGCCATGAGCACATATATTTATGCACGCATACATAGAAAGATATACATAAACACACATAGAGATATACACATAGATCCAATCATGCCCGCACATACACATACATATACACATGAAGATACATGCACATACAGACAAGTAAGTAGGTGCATTAAAGATAATAGTATTTCTGCTATATCTACAAAATAAGTACATATATATATACATGCAGATATCCATACAAATTGCAACATATGTACACCCATATAAATTTTTTAGTAGTAATTAGTAAGTGAGTGGGGGTAGTAGGATTACTGGGTAGACGAATATGTAGATGGATAAGGTAATGTAGGGTATGGGGAGGGTGGAGTAAGGGGATTTGGTTGTGTTGATGTTACAGTAATTGGGTGTATGCGGTAGATGGATGTATTGCGTGTATTATTCAGCGGGTCCAAAGGATGTTGTCTGAGGGATGTTTCAGAAGGGTGTATAATTGCTGCTAAGAAGGTGGGATTTGTAATGCCGGCAGTTTATAGTGGTTTCGTGTTTTCTATTTAGTAATTTGTCTCTATCTTTAAAACTGAATATAAAAAGTTTTTGTTTAGGCAGAGGAGGCATGGGGGGGTCTAAAGATTTACATACGTTAGATTTTTTAAGGATTTCCCACGTAATGGTTGGTGTAGGATTATTTTGGATTAGATATTGGGAGGTTAGTGAGGTTTTGTTAAGGTGGTTGGGGTTTGTGAAGGAGCATTTATGTACTCTAAACCTATCTTTAAAGTAGGTTCCTGCCAAGCCAATATAGTATTTTTTTGTCGTTTGGGTTTTCTTCAGGTGCAATTGTGGCTTTATATACTACTTCTCTTTGTAGGCATTGTTGATTAAGTGGGCATTGAGATTTGTTGGTGCAGTTACAATTATTTCTGCTAGTGCTATTTTTGTTTTTATCTTTGTTAAGTATATTCCTATTGTATTTCTTGATTATTTGTTCTAGGTTATCAGTACAGCTACAGCTAAGCTTAATTGTGTTTTTATTAAATAGTTTGTGTAGTGTGTGATTGGGTGGAAAATGGTTGTGTATTAGTTGAAAGAATTTGTTGCCTAGTTTCGTTTTAACCATTATATTGAAAGGAGGTTGAACCGAATTATTTTTCTGGCCCTATTTTTTTGTTTGGAGTATTAAATAGATTAGGTTCAATGCAATTAAAGATGGTGTTTGGGTGGCCACTTTCTTTAAGGGTATTTTCATAAAATGTTTTATGTTTGTTGAATATTTCAAGTTTAGAGGAATTAGTACTAAGTCTTTTTCGATAAATGTAGGGACATGTTTAATGATATGTTTTGGGTGATTTGATAGTGGGGGTATATAGAGTGGGTAAGTATTGTCTTTAGTGTAAGGTTCATATGAGTTATTTGAGAGGTTGAGAGTTATATCAAAAAAGTTAACAGTTTTTACGTTAGACTTAACGTCCAGTTTTAGACCTATTCTGTTCATTTCTTTAGTTATGTTTTTTTTTAATTTTTCGCATTTAGGGACATTTGAATTTTTAACTATGATAAGGCCATCGTCTCTATATAGTCCTATGTTTTTATTATCTATAGTTTTTGAGAGTATATAGAATGAATAGACCAACTAGGTCGGTTGCTTCTGCTGAATCCAGAGGTCTCATTGAGAGGTCAAATGATCCGGGCTGGTTCTTCTTTTCTTTTCTTTTTTTACAAGGTGGTCACCACTTATCAAGGCCCGGAAGCCACTCAGGGATAAGGGTTATTGTAAGTACAGTACGTTAGTGTGGATATTCAAAGTGTCTACTTAAGGGGGTGGTTCATCAGGAATTTGTTTACGTTGGACTTGAAGACATCCAAGTTGTAGTCAGGAGGGAAGCAGGCAGATGGAACAGAGTTCCACAGGCGTGCAGTTCTAAGAAAGAAGCTTTGTTCATGGAATCTACGTTTTGATTTAGGCATAGATAAAGAGTGGGGAAAGTTTTTGACAGTGGATTCAGCTAGACGGGTGTTTTTTGTAAAAGATTGGTGAGGGGGGATCAGAGATTGGAGTTCAGACGAGCACCTGCCATGGAAATAACGATAAAACAAAGACAGGCTTGCAACGTCTCTTCTGTGGGAGAGAGGTTGCAGGGAAGAGAAAAGGGCATCCCCCACTAAGCCACGAAGTCTATTTTGTACTCTGTCAAGGCAGGATAGGCTGTTTTTAGCAGCTCCTGCCCAGATATGGCAGCAGTATTCCATCCTTGGACATACTTGGCTTTTATATAGATAGAGAATTGCATCATTAGTGAGATATCTTCTGGAGCGGTAGAAGGATCCCACCATCTTTCCAGCGACCTTGGCAACAGACTTGATGTACGTGTTCCATTTCAGATCAGGAGTGAAGGTCAAACCCAGAAGCTTGTCAAAACATGGGGCTTCTCCTAGACGAGAGCCATCCATTTCAATTGATGCCAGATGGAGATCGGAGCGTTGATGATGTAGAGATAGGAGTTTGGTTTTAGATGCATTAAAGGTAACCAGCCACGTCTTCTCCCACTGAACCACTCGTTCAAGATCAGAGGAGAGAGAATCAGAGAGAGCTTTGTCATTTACAGCCTTTGATGTGTTGCTGTAGATAGTCGTGTCATCAGCATAGATGTCAACAAATGATTTAAGTATGTGTTTAGGGAGATCATTGATGTAGATCAGAAAGAGAGTTGGGCCCAGGATGGACCCTTGAGGGACTTCAGCATTAATACTGCAGGCCTCTGATTTTTGTCCATCAACCACTACTCTTATGAGCCTATCAGAGAGAAATGATTTAATGATAGAGAGAATATTTCCAGTTATACCGTAGCTGGAGATATTGTGAAGTAGGCCTTTATGCCATACCTTGTCGAAGGCCTTTGATATGTCAAGAGCAATTGCCCTGGAAAGGAAGACTTTGTCAAGAGATTCACTAATCCTATGAGATATAACCATTAGCACATCTGCAGTAGATCTTGCAGAACAGAAACCATATTGCGTGTCACTAAGAAGGTTATTTCTGCTGAGATGGTTGACTATTTCTCTATTTAATATGGATTCCAGCAACTTACTCATGACACACAGGAGACTTATTGGTCTGTACTGAGAGAGAGATGACTTATCACCCGAGTTCTTAAATACAGGGCATACTGATGAGGTGTTCCAGGGTGTTGGAAAGCACTTCTCCTTAAGGCAACATTTAAACAGTTTCGTAAGTATGGGAGCAAGTTCTGGTTGAAGCTTTTTTAACACTATAATTGGGATGCCGTCAGGGCCAGTAGCTTTACTGGAATCAAAGTTCTTGATTAGCTTGGCGACCTCATGCACAGATATTTGTATGTTACCTAGTGTGTTCTGTGTTATAGGAGGAAATATGGGGAGTTGATGGCCTTTGTCGCATAGGGTAGAATTAACTGGCAAATAGTTTGGCCTTGTCTGAAGCTGAGGAGATAGAACGCACACTTCTGTTCAGGATTCTATTTGTTATTTGCCAAAACTGGCCCATTCTTAGTCCAATGGGTGTTTTGGCTGATTAGTACTGTTTTCCTAGATTTTTTGATAATCTCCATTTCGGATGTTTGTAGGTCAGAGAGTAGTGAGGCAAAGTCTAAGACCTCGTCAAACAGTTATATTGAAGGATAGTAGCTTTCAGAGTCGAACTGGATGAATGTGGCCTTCTTTTTGTTTTGGATATTATTGGACCATCTAATGGTGTCATTGGTGTTAACCCATTGGTTTAGTTCATATTTGGTTTTAATTTGTAAATTGATTCTTTCTAGTATTCTTTTACTTATTTTCTTATTTCTGGCTTCGTGGGGTTTATAAGTCTCGTTTGAGGTCTTATTTCAATGTTAGGTTTATGGTTCTTAAGTATAATGTATGCCTCCTTACTTGATAGTTTTCCTACTCTGTTGCTTATTTTGAGTGTGTCAGTGATATTTTTGCTATCTAAGTTGATGTCCTTGACTAGGTCTGTATATAATGTTTTATAGTTTGTGATAATGTTTTCTTTAAGTAGTTTTAGGTACTTTTGTTTGTGGATTTTGTAGAAGTTTTGCGTCTTATCAGCTTTGACATACACTAATTTGGAAGTGCTAATGTTTTTGATAAGTTTGTCTAGGTGATGTTGGAATGAGTAGGAATAGTAGGTAGAAATTCAAGTTTTTAGGATATAGTGCTCAACTGGGTAGGAGCAGATATGTGTATGTGCAGGCATGGGTGGGTGTATATATATATATATATATATCTTTATATGTGCTTATGTATATGTTTCTAAGTGCGCGTGTATAAATTTATGTGCTCATGGGTCGTGTGTATATACATGAATGTATATTGGTATATCTATATCTATGTGCACATGTATGCGTTTGCGTATATCTGGGTGTTAATGTCTGCATATATGTGTGCATCTTTGGGTATGCATAGCTGAACGTATGTATACAGTTATAGCTATATCTGAGTTTATATGCATATATTTGTATGTATGTATATGCCTGTATCCACAATGCATTTAACGCTGAAAATAAAGTTAAACATAACCACTGCCCAAAGCACCATGTTAAGAGCCCACCCCATATATATATGAAATTAACGATGTGTTTACCTTACCTCGCATTATTAACTACACCCATGTATTTACTTATTTATTTATTATTATTTATTTACCCTAACTTTACTTTATTTACTTGGTATAAATATACACTTTTCTCTGTGTGTGTATATATATATATATATATATATATATATATATATATATATATATATATATATATATATATGTCTATATATGTCTGTAGATTTATATTTTTATAAATATGTATATTTATGTAATTGTGTATACATGTATGTGGGTACTTGTGTGTGTATGTATGTATCTATGTATGTATGTATATGTACATCTACTTCTTACTGGACATCTATATCTCCACATATATGTATATATGTAGGTATGTGTGTATATATATGCATATATGTGTATATGTATGTATATGTGTGAGTATGCATATGTGTATAGGACTTATGTATATGTGCATGTATGTCTGCATATAGATGCAGGTATGTCTGCATATAATTGTTTATATATATGTGTATGCGCGTATGTATCTGTATATGGATGTGTAGAAATGTACATATGTATGTATATGTATGCATATTTGTGTGTGCGTTAGCGTATGCATTAATTCTTAACTACCTAAAAACAACTCATTGTCAACTGAAATGAGCAAGTCAACTTATAGCGACTACAAAAATGTTAAATGGAACCTTGTACTTGTCAAATACATGACACCTACAAAACCCTTTCTCTCTCTCTCCCTCTCTTTCTCTCTCTCCTTCTCTCTCTCTCTCTTTCTCTCTCTCTCTCTCTCTCTCAATTACTTCATATACGTGGGTGAACAAGCAAAAAGCAGTCAAAATTTAAAACCTAAAAATTGAAACTCCCCCTCTTCTTACCCCCTCTCTTTTTTCTTTTACATCCTCTCTCCACCCCCCTCCCTATATCCATATATCTCCACCCACGCCTATCTGAATTTGCTACCCCCCCCAACACGCAATGTATTTTAACCTTCAAAACTGAAATATTGTTGATACCCGTCCCCCTTCCGCTTATTATCTCCTACCTCCCTTTTTTTTCTGGTATTTTTTTACACAGGCATTACCACATTATCAAGACCAAGAGGCCACTCGAGGATAAAGGTTAAAGAGTGTACAGTAGAAATTGGACAATATAGTAATTATTAGTAATGGAAATTCCATAAATTTGTTAACTTATATGGAACGGCTCAAGAACTTGTTTACGTTAGACTTGAAGACAACCATATTGTAGTCAGCCGGAAAGCAGGAAAATAGAAGACAATTCCACAGGCGTGCAGTTCTAAGAAAGATAAAGAGTGGGGGGAATTATTGATAGTGTTTTCAGCTAGACGAGTGTTTCTTGTGAAGGTTTGACAAGGGGGAACCATAGACTGAAGCTCAGTCGAACACTTTCCATGAAAATAACGATACATCAGAGACAAACTCGCAACATCTCTTCTGTGAGATAGAGGTTGCAGGAAAGAGTAAAGGATATCTACGAGGCTACGGAGTCTATTTTGAACTCTATCAAGGCAGGACAAGTCCTTTCTAGCAGCTCCTGCCCAGATGTGGCAACAGTATTCCATCCTTGGACGTACCTGGCTCTTATATAGATAGAGAATTGCATCAGCAGTGCAATATCTACTGGATCGATAGAAAGATTCCACCATTTTTCCAGCGGCCTTGGCAACAGATTTGATGTACGTGTTCCATTTAAGATCAGGAGTAACGGCCCAGAAGCTTGTCAAAACTTGAGGTCTCCTGAAGACGAGAACCATTCATTTCAATTGATGCCAGATGTGAATCAGAATGTTGATGATGTAAAGAGAGAAGCTTGATTTTAGATACATTAAAAGTAACCAGCAACTCCTCTCCCCATTGTACCATGGGCTCAAGATCAGAGAAGAGAGAATCGGAAAGAACTTGGTCGTTTACTGTCTAAGATGTGCTACCATAAATGGTAGTGTCATCAGCATAAATGTCTACAAATGATGTAAGGATGTGATTTGGAAGATCATTAATGTAGATCAGGAAAAGAGTTGGGCCCCTGAGGGACTCCAGCATTAATACTGTGAGTTTCTGATTTTTGCCCCTCAACTACTACTCTAATCCTAATGAGATATAACTGTAAGTACATCTGCTGTAGATCTAGCAGAACGGAAACCATATTGAGTGTCACTAAGGAGGTTATTTTTGTTGAGATTTTCATTACTTCTGGATTTAACACAGATTCCAGCAATTTACTCATGACGCAAAGGAGACTCATTGGCCTGTACTTAGAAGGGGGATGAACGATCACTTGAATTCTTAAATACAGGGCAACTGATGAGTTTTTCGAGGGTGATGGGAAGCTATTCTCCTTAAGAAAACGTTTAAACAGTTTTGTAATTATGGGCACTAATTCCGGTTGAAGTTTTTTGAGTACTATAATTGGAATACCGTCAGGGCCGGTTGCTTTACTGGAATCAAGGTTTTTGATTAGTTTGGCAACATCATGTACAGATATATGTATATCACATAGCATGTTTTCTGATACAGGAGGAAATATTGGGGGTTGGCGGCCTTGGTCGCAAAGGGTAGAATTAGCTGCAAAGTTCTTGGCAAAGAGTTTGGCTTTGTCTGATGCTGATGAGATTACCTCAGGTCCATTGATGATACGCTTCTGTTCAGGATTCTGTTTGCTATTTGCCAAAACTGGTGGGAACGTAGCCGCTGCTGAGCTACTTTGGACTTGAGGGACTGAGCATACAACTCTCTTGCATTCTTTATTACTTTCTTACAATGGTTGCTAGCAGTCCTAAAAGTGCCTTTAGTTTCCATACATCTATTACGTTGGAAGCAGTAGAAAAAGTGATTTCTGTGCGCAATGGCAGCAGCACATTCCAGAGAGAACCATGGCTAGATGTTAGGTTTTGCTGGAACTTTTTCAAGGGTATGAAACGGTCTATACCTACAATTAACCATTCCGTCAGGTTTGATACTATAGATGACACATGCTTTTTAAACATGGAACACAGAGGTAGATCCAATATAAATGTACGAAAGCTATCCCAGTCAGCCTTAGTGTATCAATATACTGTACGATGGGGAGGTACATCTGGAAACTTATTACATTTCATTTTTATCTAAATTGATACAAGAGTGGTCGGAAGATCCAAGAGGAGACAGAACAGAAACTGAACATAGTTCAGGGCAAGTTGTCAGAAAACGGTCAAGTAGACTCGCATACTGGCTGTCATTATCGGACACACGGGTGGGTTTGTGAACAATCTGAGTGAGGTCATAAGCAATGGAGAAATCATGACATAACCTTCACTCATAATCGGTCTTGTTTGAGTGGGTCAACCATTCCATGTTGTGAACATTGAAGTTTCCACATACGTGAATGTTAGCTGAAGGATAAGCAGATAGGACTTGGTCAATTTTCTCAGATATGCTTTTAAAGATAGTAACTCCGCTGTTGTGGGGGCGATAGAGAGTAAATATAAATGCAGTAGTGTGAGCTAATGCAACCCGGAAGCACATATAGGGTAAGTTAGGATCTTCTCTGGAGATGTCCCTCCCACATGGAAAGCCATCTTTAATATAGGCACATATGCCCATGGCGATCTTGGGGGTCTGGTTTAGAAGTAAAGTTAGAGTATCCTTTAATTGCGAACTCTTCTAGGGAAATAGCCTGTCCAATGCCAGTTTCGCTTAAAAATAAAAGGTCTGGTTTAGTCTACTGTAATTGGGTTTCAACTTCTGGAAGCTTTGTCTTCTGCAATTGAGTTTCCACCTCTGGAAGGTTAGAACGTAGACCCCTGAGGTTGGAGAAGGAGACATGGTAGTAGGGGTCTATGTTGGAAGTTGGAGAACCGGGTTTAATCGTGTATTTTTTCTTGAAACTTGTCATGATGGAATTTTGGAATTTGTGGACTCGGTCATCAGATTTGCTCAGAGCAGGACAGAGAGGGGAAACTAAGAGAAAAAAAGAAACAAATAATTTTTTTTTTTTTTTTTGTAGAACATGATAAGGTAAAGCCGTAACAATTACCTACTAATATGGCATCGAGAGGCCCCACCAGAAGCTACTGCATGGTTCAGAATCCATTCACCAAATGGCAATACAGCAGCCCCAGTACTTTGCACCTGTTGATAGGACAGCCTCCTTAGTGGTTAATCCAAGGTGCATGTCCCTGACTATCAGGCGGATAACGTCAGCCCAGATAAAACGTTTACCTCCAGCACCCTTACTAGTAACATGGCTACAAGGATAGACATAGAAACAGAAAATTTCCGCCATCTCTGCCAACTGTTCACACAAAATACTGCCAACCTAGAAAACAGCTTTTTCTTCACCTTTTGTCAGAAAAATCACTCATTAAAAAATGAGGATTGAGGGACAAATAAGAAGAAGCGAGAGTAACAGGAGATGCCGATAATGCATCAACAATGCGTTTTCTACTCTCCATTAAAAAAAAAAAATTATTAAGTATTATACTTAATAAAAGTCCAACAGACGTGTTTAAGGGGAAGTATGGTGATCTTATGAACTAAAAAATGAATACAATTACCTAATTTATTTTTGCAATCAACTTGGTAGATAAATAAACATTTATGGACGAGAAAAAACGCTAACATTTAATAAAACAGAAATACATAAATTAAATACTGAAATAAAATGTAGTTATTAATATTTGAATCTAAAGATAAAAAGTAGGATTAATATAAAAGTCACTTATCTCGAAAAAACACTTCCGTCTCCAAAATGCAAACTATAGAAAAGAATTTTAGTTTTAATAACATCAGCGTTCAAAAGACTTCTTTTTTTTTAAATTAACCGTTAAAAGAAAAGCGTGATCTTATTCTGGACGTTAGTTAGTCACGTTTTAAGAAACTTGCGATATAAAAGAAAGTTAGTTGGTGACGTTATAAGTAATTGCGAGATAAAATGAAATTTCTTCTAAAACACTTCTTCTAAATACTAACAACCATTTCTGTAAGATCTGACGAGGCTGTTGGATCGTAAACATGGTCCAACATCCGAAACATATGTAACCAAACAGATAAAACGGTAATAAAAAATAATATATATATATATATATATATATATATATATATATATACTTATATGACACTATTCAAGTCTCCATGAAGAAGTTTTTCTCACGTTAAGCCAAAATTATTTTCAGCCACCCTTCAGCCACAGACCTAGGCATGTGTTTAAGTCTGTAGCCAATAAGTTTAGCTTTCAAAATCATATGGGGGTGAGAAGTTAGTGAGAGTGAGAGTTAGAAGTAGGTGACCTACTTCTAACTTACATTTGTAACATTGTAACAGAAATTTTGAAGGAATTCAGAAAAAAGTCATATTTCAAAGTTCACTTACCCAAGACACAAAATAAGGCATTCAAGCAAGAAAGTACCATATGTAGATTGAATTCAGCACACACACAAAAAAAACTAGGCCAAAACTGTGTAGTGAAGCCAAGACTACTATTTCTCCATTACATGTCTCTTTCTCTCTACTCTTCCCTTTCCCCCTTCCTTCCTTCCTTCCTCCTTTCCTCAAAAATGTGACCAGAAGTTGTAACCAATCAGGACGGAGAACAGTTCTGGTGGGAAAGACAAAAAGAGAGATACAAAAAGATACAACCATAGTGCTACCACTATCCGAACGAATGAGGTTGGACCCTAAAGCAACGTTTGAGCTAAACGAAGAAGAAACTCATGCTTTCAGAACAATAATAAGCAAGTTGTCAGAAATTACGGCATTAGCTCATCCGCAGTCTTCAGCCACAGAGTACCACCTGGTTACGGATAGTAGTCAATACACAGCTGGTGCTGCATTACACCAGCTAATAGATAAGAAACAAGTACCCATAGGTTTCTTTTCCAAGAAATTTTCGCAAGCCCAGGCCAAGTATTCTACATTCGACAGAGAGCTACTGGTGGCTTATTTTTCAGTAATACATTTCCGTCACCTCATAGAGGGTCATCATGTGACATTATTCACTGACTATAAGCCATTATGTGGAACCTTTTATAGTCAGACAACTGCAAAGTCGGATCAACAACAATGACACTGTCAGTACTTGCTAAATATATTGCTGACGTGGTGTATATTAAAGGAGACGAGAACGTAGTTGCAGACTGTATGTCTAGAACTGCTTTAGCAGTGCAAATAGATGCATGTGATTTGGCTGAAATAGCCCAGGCACAAAAAGATGATGAAATAAAGTCATACACTAATTTAAAAGAATACTGAGTGTCACGTGAAATTGGCTCTGTCCTGTGTGATACTTCAACCCAGTACCCCAGGCCGTTTGTCCCAAAAGAGCTCCGTAGGGCTGTCTTTTGACAGTCTACACGGTTTAGCGCACCCTGGAACTGGAGCATCTATTAAACTGATTAAGTCTAGATACTTCTGGCCTAACTTAGATAAGACAGTCAAGCAATTCTGTATAGAATGTGTTGTATGTCAACAGTCAAAAGTTCACAGACACACAAAGTCTGCAGTCCAGGAGGTTGATTTACCATCCACACATTTCCAAACGGTACATATTGATATTGTTGGCCCATTACTCCTAACGCGCAATGAGTCAGATCCTTACCTCAGTCCATACAAATATTTGCTGACCTGTATCGATCGTGCAACTCGCTGGATCGAAGTACAATCAATGATCGAAATAACTGCGCAGTCGGTAGCAGAGGCATTTATCAATGCCTGGATATCTCGATTTGGAGTTCTATTGCATGTTGTAACTGACAGAGGTAGCCAATTTGAGAGCGAATTGTTTCAAGAGTTAGCCAAGGTAGTAGGTTTTTACCGATTGAGAACAACTTCCTATCATCCTCAAAGTAATGGGATGATTTAAAGAGCACATCGTGCCCTTAAGGCAGCGATAATAGCACGAAAAGAATCCTGGATGAAAGCGATACCAGTGATCCTACTAGGTATATGCAGCACCGCTAATGAATCAGGTTTTTCACCTTTTACCACTGTTACTGGAGCACCAATATTGATTCCTCATCAGCTGATACACAAGCAGAGAATAGAAAAAGAAACTCCAGTTAACAACAAGTATGTACGTAATTTGTGTGAATGGATGTCCCAAATCGACATACTCAACGATGGAAAAGGATTTATCTGGTTCTTCTATATAAAACAATGTATTAACGGAAGGGTCGTTTGTTAACCCGACTACCACAGAAAATATTAAAAAGTAAAAGTACTTCCGAAATAAAGCCTTAAATAAAGGAACTCACAAAAATAATGTTCAAAGTTCAAGCACCTTTTAAATTCGTTAAATTAAAGGCTCGCTGCTTGCTCCAAGTCTGTGGAAAGGGTCTGTGTAGCTTGTATCACTTCTTTGAATATGAGTTTCTTTCCCTAAAAACACTCTCTTCATAGCAGTGCCCAATAGAAGTTGAAAGGAGAACCGCCTCGTCGCGTCTACTGTGTTGTACAGTTCTTCTCCTTGGAGGGAAAGGCTTTAGGATTCACGCTCAACTGATGGGATGCACGTCCTCCTGCCTAGCTGGCGAATTCGAAAAGGAAGGCCTCTTCTCTTGGACCTCAGCACAACAGAGCTAGCAGTGTTTTATTCAAAATCGTGGTAGTTTCGTACAAAAAAAGGATACGAAACCCAATCCAATAAAACAATAAATATAAATATAAATCATGAACCAGCATAAAAAATATAAGTATATACACGGGGGGCGGGATACACTTGTTGGTGTAAAAACAGAAAAAATTCCAACAGATACCAATAAAGTAGAGAGTAAAATTGCTGGTCTGGTGGCATGTATAAATCTTGATCAAGAAGAAAAGTGACATGGAAAAAGAAAAATGAATATTTTAAAAAACAGAAGTAGACATAGTAGTAATTCTAAGGATATTAACTAACTCCGTTACTGGAGGGGGACTCGTGTAGTGAAGCCAAGACTACTATTTCTCTATTACATGTCTCTTTCTCTCTACTCTTCCCTTTCTCCCTTCCTTCCTTCCTTCCTCCTTTCCTCAAAATATGACCAGAGGTTGTAACCAATCAGGACGGAGAACAGTTCTGGTGGAAAAGACAAAAAGAGGGACACAAAAAGTGTTGGAAGCAAAAAGACGGAGACGCGAGTGGTTCCAGAGTCAAGGGACATAAATGAAAATCACGAACTTTCTTCAACCCGATACCACTTGTACGCTTAAATGAATATAAAACCGTTTCGTTTGAAAGTTCCTTTGTTTCTTTATTATTGTTCCCAGGTCGGTTTCTACTCCTGTCTTATTAATTTCGACGACTCTCCAAAAGGGGGACCCGCCGAAATGGTGACCTACCCAACAAGAATTACATTATGGTAACCCGCCATAACTGCTTATTGGCACTTACAAAAATGCGTGTTTTCGTCTGTGACATTTTTTTCAATTTTTCCAAATTTCACATTCTTTTTAGTTTTAAAGGCCCACAGAGTTTCTAATGCATACAATCAGTGGCGTATCTAGGGTATGGCAGGCATGGCCCGTGCCATGGGCGCCACTCTGACATGGGCGCAAAAATTGCTAGACAAAAATTAAAATTAGTAGTTAGGTATATCTAAGGTATAAATTATTAAGAAGGGGCGCACATTCAAACTTTGTCATGGCCGCCATTTTACATAGGTACGCCACTGCATACAATAAGTGTAAAATATTAGTCATTCCAGTGCAACGTACCATCCACTGATCAGAAAACACAAGTTTAATCAAAATCTGATGCAAACAGGAAAAGTTACAACTAATTTTGTAGAGAAACGTTGGCTTTTGAAGCTAAAATTATTTTATTTTGATAAATTAAGTCACAGGTTCTAAATAAGTCTAAATAAAAAATCCAACTCATAGAAAAGTTTTTATGTTTATGTTTATGTTTTATGTTTTTTATGTTTTTATGTTTTTTGTTAATTTTTATTAGTATTGAAATTCAGACTACACATTAATTTATTATCCAGGTCAAATTTTCTGAAAAAGTGCACTTTTTATGGTGTGTATGCCATGAAAATGCAGGAAACCCCATGAATTATGTCCAAAACAAACGTAGAATTGAAGCTCTGCGAAATTCCCATAGTATATACTACTTAGACATACTTTACATTTGCTATGATAATGACGTTTGTTATGATAATGATGTTTGTTATTATAATGACATTTGTTATGATAATGGCGTCTGTTATGATAAAGAGGTTTGTTATGATAATGACATTTGTTATGATAATGATGTTTGTTATGATAATGACATTTGTTATGATAATGGCGTTTGTTATGATAATGATGTTTGTTATGATAATGACATTTGTTATGATAATGACGTTTGTTATGATAATGATATTATTATGATAATGACGTTTGTCATGATAATGACGTTTGTTATGATAATGGCGTTTGTTATGATAATGACATTTGTTATGATAATGACGCTTGTTATGATAATAACGTTTGTTATGATAATGACATTTGTTATGATAATGACATTTGTTATGATAATGACGTTTTTTATGATAATGATGTTTTTTATGATAATGAAGTTTGTTATGATAATGACGTTTGTTATGATAATGATATTTATTATGATAATGACGTTTGTTATGATAATGATATTTATTATGATAATGACGTTTGTTATGATAATGATGTTTGTTATGATGATGACGCTTGTTATGATAATGACATTTGATATGATAATGACATTTGTTATGTATAATGACATTTGTTATGATAATGACGTTTGTTATGATAATGGCGTTTGTTATGATAATGATGTTTGTTATAATCCGCCGGAACTTTTTATCGAAAGAACGTTATCACCGGTCACCGGTTGTGAGAGCCTTCCTTGGGCGGAAACACTTTAAAAACGTAACATGCTGTCTCTGTAAATATTCTCAATAAACTTCTCTATTTCTTTATTACTTCAGAACCTCTTTATCCATTTATTTCCCTGGTGGAATACGTTTCTTGAAAATCCTTTTATTACAGCCACCCACCGCAGGATATATCAACTGGCGACGAAGATGAGATACGAACTGTAAATTCATCTAAAAAAAAAAAAAAACACGTGGTAATTCTGAAAATTGTTGTTCACAAAGTTCACTTTTAATTGAAGAAAAAGCGGGTTTGTATTACTGTACACATAGATTCGAAAAAGTTGTCAAAAACAAATATATAACAAATAAATGTTATCAAAGGCAAGATAAGTTACTTTTCTGCCAAACTGGATATATTTTTTGTGTTTTTATTCAATGTAACATATTTATTTAGCTCGAAAACCATACAGTATTTACCGATGTATTGGAAAATTCAAGATGGCGTCTCACACCCTCTTTAACACGGTAAGTTTTGGAAAAGGTGTTATAAATAAAAAAAACTATACAAAATACTATTAAAACCCCGACGAATATATGTCAACATATGTCGCGGTAACATATATTAAGCGAGTTTTTAACAGTATTTTATCCGTTTTTTTTTATTTATAACACCTTTTTCTAAACTTACCGTGTTAAAGAGAGAATCAGACGCCATCTTAAATGTTCCAATACATCGGTAAACACTGTATGGTTTTCGAGCTGAATAAACATGTTACATTGAATAAAAACACGAAAAATATATCCAGTTTGGTAGAAAAGTAACTTAGGTACTGGTCGCTATTAGAGTTCCCTGCCGAACACCCTAAAAAACACTGACTTCTCCCTACGCATGAGCAAAGGACATGTTTTAGTTGCCATAGTAACTAAACGATCATGAATTTTTATCGACTTTGTTTTACTGTTTATGAATATTGAAATAAAAGACATTACTACACATTTATTAATAATATCTCACTTTTAATCACTTTTATCGACTTTTGTTTTACTGTTTATGTGTCACTTTTATCGACTTTTTCTTTTCTTTTTTAATAGCATTTTCTTAAAATGAATATCAAAATAATTTCCCAACTTTTTTCATTTCTATGTGTTTTTAGTTTTGTGTGTTGAATGAAACTTTTTTTTTCATTACAATAGTTATCGAGTCGACCCCGGTTCTTTGGCTGACAAACGACATCTGTCGGCGGTTCTTGAAAATTGTTTAGTTACTTTTCTTTTTAGTTTATTTTAATTTTATAATTTATAAATTTTGGATGGTGCGAAAATAACATTGATTAAATAAACAAACGTATGTAAATTTATTATTCTATCACCATTTTGTGGTACTAGTGCACTTATTGATCCGTGCTGAAATAACGTTATTATTTAAAAAGCCATTCTTAACATTGGGAGGGTGTTTTGTACCTATTCTCTACTGTAACCTTACAATTGAATAAAAAAACATTAAACTTTAATTAAGCTTAGAAATACGATTTAAAATATAGCGCGGATCATAAGTGCACTAGCTCCCATTTTTTTATTAATAAATGTTTAGTAATTATTTTTCTTTTAATATTCATAAACAGTAAAAACATCATTTAAAAAGAAAATGCTATTTAAAAAAGAAAAGAAAAAGTCGATAAAAGTGACACATAAACAGTAAAAAAAAAAAAAAGTCGATAAAAGTGATTAAAAACAAAGGCGATAAAAGTGAGATGGTGCCCGGAAAACTCGTCCCGGGAAAACTCGTCTCGGGAAAACTCGTCTCCGGAAAACTCGTCTCGGGAAAACTCGTCCCCTTTCGCTAGGTAGGAAAACTGGTCCCTTATTGAATAAATATCGATTGAAAACACATTTTATGATCGTTCTTGAAGGAGAAATTGTTTTTTTTAAAATAGACTATAGCCCCCCCCCCCATAATATTAAAAAAAATTTTTTTTTACTTGTTTGATGTTTTTTTTTTTTTTTTTTTTTAAATAAAATCGATTTTCTAAGTGTCCGTTTTCTACCTAACTGGCTAAGTTCTTAGTGGTTTCACTTATTTTAAAGCGTTTATTATGTTCATAAACGAGACCGCATATTTTTTTATATTAATATAAAAAGAATTTACTTATTTACTGTTGTTATAAAAGGGTAAAATCGATTTGGGTTTGTATTACTGTACACATAGATTCGAAAAAATTGTCAAAAAACAAATATATAACAAATAAAGGTAAAACTATACAAACACCGTGACAGCGAATTAACCCTACCCCTAACCCTAACCCTAACCCTAACCCTAACCCTAAACCTAACCCTAACCTTAACCCTAACCCTAACCCTAACCCTAATCCTAACCCTAACCCTAACGCTGTCACGGTGTTTGTATAATAATACCCAAATAAATGTTATCAAAGGCAAGATAAGTTACTTTCCTACCAAACTGGATATATTTTTCGTGTTTTTATTCAATGTAACATGTTTATTCAGCTCGAAAAACATACAGTGTTTACCGATGTATTGGACAATTCAAAATAGCGGCCGACTCTCTCTTAAACACAGTAAGTTCGGGAATAGGTGTTATAAATAATAAACTAGACAAAATACTATTAAAAAAACACCGAATATATGTCAACCTATGTCACGGTAATATATATTGAGCGAATTTCTAACAGTATTTTGTCTAGTTTATTATTTTTCGAATCTATGTGTACAGTAATACAAACCAAAATTTTAATATTTTTTGAAATATAATTTAGAGAGGGGGGGGGGTTATATCTCCCTCGGAAAAACAACCAACAAAAAATGAAATTAAAAAGATTCTTGATAAACGATAGCGGAGTTTTCAATAAAATTGATTAATAAATTTATTTAGTGATTACTTTTTCTCTGAATGATTGATTTTAGAATTTTGAAGTAAAAATTAAAAAAATTAAAAATGAGTTAACGAGAGATTGTTAGCACATATGGTATCTCTCGCGCCAAAAAAATATTTCGCTTTTGATTTATTAGTTAATTTTTGCAAAATTTGACAGGACGACAATAAATGTTGATAATTGATAGAATTATAATTTTAAATAACGCATGAGTGCATTGCATTTGGTATGAGAGAAAACGAAAACATAACAACAAAAAACTATCATAATTAAAAAACCAAAACAAAAAAGTAACGCTCCCAGTTTTTAATTTTTTTGTTTTGTTTTTTTATTATTGTTTTTATGACTCCAAAAAACATCGTTAAAATAAGAACCAAAAATTTTTTTAATTAACTTTGTATGAACATAATAAACGCTTTAAAATAAGTGAAACCACTAAGAACTTAGCCAGTTAGGTAGAAAAAAAAAACAAAACAAAAAACATTAAACAAATAAAAATATTTTTTAAAAATATTATGGGGGGGGGGGGCTATAGTCTATTTTAAAAAGCAATATCTCCTTCAAGAAAGATCATAAAATGTGTTTTCAATCGATATTTGTTCAATACGGGACCAGTTTTCCTACCTAGCGAAAGGGGACGAGTTTTCCGGAGACGAGTTTTCCGGAGACGAGTTTTCCCGAGACGAGTTTTCCCGGGACGAGTTTTCCTAAATTCAAGTGAGATATTATGCAAATTCGCCTAAAAAAGTAGAATCTCATTTTACGGAATTAGCTAAGAGTGTTAATTTACAATAACACCTATGGCACCATTGGCACTTCTGCGTGTCAGTAACATGAAGCGAATGCGTGTAATTTAGTTTCAAGAACCGCCGACAGATGGCGTTTGTCAGCCAAAGAACCGGGGTCGATAACTATTGTAATGAAAAAAAAAAAAAGTTTCATTCAACACGCAAAACTAAAAACACATAGAAATGAAAAAAGTTGGGAAATTATTTTAATATTCATTTTAAGAAAATACTATTTAAAATAGAAAAAAAAAGTCGATAAAAGTGACACATAAACAGTAAAACAGTAAAACAAAAGTCGATAAAAGTGATTAAAAGTGAGATATTATTAATAAATGTGTAGTAATGTCTTTTATTTCAATATTCATAAACAGTAAAACAAAGTCGATAAAAATTCATGATCGTTTAGTTACTATGGCAACTAAAACATGTCCTTTAGGCACCGCCAAAACTGGGGGGGGGGCAGGTCAGTACTTTTTGACGGACCGTCTTTTTAAAAATCTACCAAAAATCCGATCAATACGAAATTTTCAGCGATTATTAGGAGAAGAATGAACTTTATAACAGTGTACTTATTTTTCATAAACGATATTTATATATATATTTTTTTTTGCTTACAACCCCCCCCCCCTTGTTTTGAAGTGGGAACAAATATGCTTAAAATAATCATTTGAAACTGAACAAAACATATTGTGTTGTTGTAAGGGACAGAATTATAGATTGAAAAAAAAAAACAAAAAAAAACTTGTTTGCATACCTTATTTTGACGTCTGAATATCAGAACTTCGATTGTGTTTAATTATCCCGCTTTTGAGTTTTGAAGTGTGAAATTCGGTGAATATGTTAAGTAAAATAATTAATTTAAGTTAAGCAAAACAAAAAAAAAATTTTTTTAATATTTATACGAAAAAAGCCATTTTAAAATTTTTGATGAATAAATTAACAATTTTTTTTTAGCGAGCCGAATAATGCATGACCAGGGCATGCTTTGAATAATCGATACAAAAAAAAAATTCGATAAATATTGTGCCCTTTGTGTTAAAAATAGCATCATTTTTTTCGATCCCGTTTGAAAACGTTTGCCGCCTTTCGACTACGGTGGACCAAACGCGCTGAAATAAATTTTTTTTATTCTGCTTTAAATTGCTCCCCACCCCATTTTGGGGAGCCTGGCCCCCACACACATACACATTAAAAACCAAACTCATACAAATGGTCACCCATCTGGTACTGGCCAGCCTCAGCTTAATAATACATTGAAATTTTCGTCACTGAAAAATAAGTTTTTTTGGCCTGTTTGGTCTTCCATAGTTTTCTCCTTATCAGACGCAAACGTAAACAGAGTCGCGAAATCGACGCAAAATATCTGGTTAGCTATATGAATAAGTGGAATTATTTGAAATTCAGGTACTTATATTATAATATTTTTGCATATTCTCTTAGAAAATCATCCTAAATCTTAGTTAGACAATAAATAAATAAATTAATTATTTCAAAAACCTTTTTTTTTTAAATATTTATGTACGTTTTTTGTGCAAGACAAAAAATGTCAACTGTTAACTTTTTGGGAAAATTTAACATTTAAAATTTAATTAAAAATAGTAGAAAAAGTTTTACATTATTCTGTTTTCTATATGATAAAATTCAGGGTTTTATCTTTCTGGAAAAAAAAAGTTACTCAGAAATAATGGATTTTAATAAATGTAATTTCGTTTTAAAAAACAACAACAACTTGATTTTGCGGCCATTTTTGGCGGTGCCTATGTCCTTTGCTCATGCGTGGGGAGAAGTCAGTGTTTTTTTAGGGTGTTCGGCAGGGAACTCTAATCGCGACCAGTACCGTAACTTATCTTGCCTTTGATAACATTTATTTGTTATATATTTGTTTTTTGACAACTTTTTCGAATCTATGTGTACAGTAATACAAACCCGAAAAAGCTTCTTAGAAAGCGAAAGACTGGTGTCTGCCACAAATTTACGCAAGTAAAAAATAATTTTTATATTATTGACGAGTTAAACTCCGTTTTTCTCTTTTTAAACTCCCAAAGAGTTGACGTTATATAACGTGTGTGTGGTGTGTGTGTGTGTGTGTGTGTGTGTGTGTGTGTGTGTGTGTGTAAATTGTGACTTTCTTCATGATTAACGGACGTGTTTTTTGTATTTGGATAATACGATAAAAAACCCAACAAATGAACAATACTGAGGAATCCGTGTTTATTTAATAAAGAAAATTTTTAAAAGAAGTTTACGTGTGTCTGCTAACGAAAAAAGAGTCCCTTGAAATTTTGTCAAGTGTTATTTTAACGGTGATTTTTTTTTTTTTTCGGAACTTTCCTATGTGTTGACAATTTTCTGTGGAAATAAGCATCTTTTTTTTAACAATATATATATATATTTTTTTTCTCTGTGGTATACGTTAACTTTCTATTGATACATTTAAAAAGAAAATACCATTGGAACAAATAGCGACGTTGACGAAAACGTTAACTGAGAGTTTAATCGCTCAACAAAAAGCCCAAATGGATTTTCAAAAACAAATGCTAATTCAACGAGAACGTTTCGAAACTCTTGTAATACAACAAACGACGGATAATCGCTTATTTTGTGAAACGATTTTGTCAGAAAAATCTAAGGAGGGTGCATCCAGATTTTTTTCGGCTGAGGGTATAGCGAACTCGCTTTCAGAGTTTAACCCAGAAAAAAGGTGACACTTTTCCAGCCTATTATCGTAGGTTTGAAACGATATTTACAAAACGATGCGAGAAGTGGTCGGATGAGGAAAAAATGAATTTAGGAAAACTCGTCCCGGGAAAACTCGTCTCGGGAAAACTCGTCTCCGGAAAACTCGTCTCCGGAAAACTCGTCCCCTTTCGCTAGGTAGGAAAACTGGTCCCTTATTGAATAAATATCGATTGAAAACACATTTTATGATCGTTCTTGAAGGAGAAATTGTTTTTTTTAAAATAGACTATAGCCCCCCCCCCCATAATATTAAAAAAAAATTTTTTTTACTTGTTTGATGTTTTTTTTTTTTTTTTTTAAATAAAATCGATTTTCTAAGTGTCCGTTTTCTACCTAACTGGCTAAGTTCTTAGTGGTTTCACTTATTTTAAAGCGTTTATTATGTTCATAAACGAGACCGCATATTTTTTTATATTAATATAAAAAGAATTTACTTATTTACTGTTGTTATAAAAGGGTAAAATCGATTTGGGTTTGTATTACTGTACACATAGATTCGAAAAAATTGTCAAAAAACAAATATATAACAAATAAATGTTATCAAAGGCAAGATAAGTTACTTTCCTACCAAACTGGATATATTTTTCGTGTTTTTATTCAATGTAACATGTTTATTCAGCTCGAAAAACATACAGTGTTTACCGATGTATTGGACAATTCAAAATAGCGGCCGACTCTCTCTTAAACACAGTAAGTTCGGGAATAGGTGTTATAAATAATAAACTAGACAAAATACTATTAAAAAAACACCGAATATATGTCAACCTATGTCACGGTAATATATATTGAGCGAATTTCTAACAGTATTTTGTCTAGTTTATTATTTTTCGAATCTATGTGTACAGTAATACAAACCAAAATTTTAATATTTTTTGAAATATAATTTAGAGAGGGGGGGGGTTATATCTCCCTCGGAAAAACAACCAACAAAAAATGAAATTAAAAAGATTCTTGATAAACGATAGCGGAGTTTTCAATAAAATTGATTAATAAATTTATTTAGTGATTACTTTTTCTCTGAATGATTGATTTTAGAATTTTGAAGTAAAAATTAAAAAAATTAAAAATGAGTTAACGAGAGATTGTTAGCACATGGCATCTCTCGCGCCAAAAAAATATTTCGCTTTTGATTTATTAGTTAATTTTTGCAAAATTTGACAGGACGACAATAAATGTTGATAATTGATAGAATTATAATTTTAAATAACGCATGAGTGCATTGCATTTGGTATGAGAGAAAACGAAAACATAACAACAAAAAACTATCATAATTAAAAAACCAAAACAAAAAAGTAACGCTCCCAGTTTTTAATTTTTTTGTTTTGTTTTTTTATTATTGTTTTTATGACTCCAAAAAACATCGTTAAAATAAGAACCAAAAATTTTTTTAATTAACTTTGTATGAACATAATAAACGCTTTAAAATAAGTGAAACCACTAAGAACTTAGCCAGTTAGGTAGAAAAAAAAACAAAACAAAAAACATTAAACAAATAAAAATATTTTTTTTAAATATTATGGGGGGGGGGGCTATAGTCTATTTTAAAAAGCAATATCTCCTTCAAGAAAGATCATAAAATGTGTTTTCAATCGATATTTGTTCAATACGGGACCAGTTTTCCTACCTAGCGAAAGGGGACGAGTTTTCCGGAGACGAGTTTTCCGGAGACGAGTTTTCCGGAGACGAGTTTTCCCGGGACGAGTTTTCCTAAATTCAAGTGAGATATTATGCAAATTCGCCTAAAAAAGTAGAATCTCATTTTACGGAATTAGCTAAGAGTGTTAATTTACAATAACACCTATGGCACCATTGGCACTTCTGCGTGTCAGTAACATGAAGCGAATGCGTGTAATTTAGTTTCAAGAACCGCCGACAGATGGCGTTTGTCAGCCAAAGAACCGGGGTCGATAACTATTGTAATGAAAAAAAAAAAAAGTTTCATTCAACACGCAAAACTAAAAACACATAGAAATGAAAAAAGTTGGGAAATTATTTTAATATTCATTTTAAGAAAATACTATTTAAAATAGAAAAAAAAAGTCTATAAAAGTGACACATAAACAGTAAAACAGTAAAACAAAAGTCGATAAAAGTGATTAAAAGTGAGATATTATTAATAAATGTGTAGTAATGTCTTTTATTTCAATATTCATAAACAGTAAAACAAAGTCGATAAAAATTCATGATCGTTTAGTTACTATGGCAACTAAAACATGTCCTTTAGGCACCGCCAAAACTGGGGGGGGGGGCAGGTCAGTACTTTTTGACGGACCGTCTTTTTAAAAATCTACCAAAAATCCGATCAATACGAAATTTTCAGCGATTATTAGGAGAAGAATGAACTTTATAACAGTGTACTTATTTTTCATAAACGATATTTATATATATATTTTTTTTTGCTTACAACCCCCCCCCTTGTTTTGAAGTGGGAACAAATATGCTTAAAATAATCATTTGAAACTGAACAAAACATATTGTGTTGTTGTAAGGGACAGAATTATAGATTGAAAAAAAAAAACAAAAAAAAACTTGTTTGCATACCTTATTTTGACGTCTGAATATCAGAACTTCGATTGTGTTTAATTATCCCGCTTTTGAGTTTTGAAGTGTGAAATTCGGTGAATATGTTAAGTAAAATAATTAATTTAAGTTAAGCAAAACAAAAAAAAAATTTTTTTAATATTTATACGAAAAAAGCCATTTTAAAATTTTTGATGAATAAATTAACAATTTTTTTTTAGCGAGCCGAATAATGCATGACCAGGGCATGCTTTGAATAATCGATACAAAAAAAAAATTCGATAAATATTGTGCCCTTTGTGTTAAAAATAGCATCATTTTTTTCGATCCCGTTTGAAAACGTTTGCCGCCTTTCGACTACGGTGGACCAAACGCGCTGAAATAAATTTTTTTTATTCTGCTTTAAATTGCTCCCCACCCCATTTTGGGGAGCCTGGCCCCCACACACATACACATTAAAAACCAAACTCATACAAATGGTCACCCATCTGGTACTGGCCAGCCTCAGCTTAATAATACATTGAAATTTTCGTCACTGAAAAATAAGTTTTTTTGGCCTGTTTGGTCTTCCATAGTTTTCTCCTTATCAGACGCAAACGTAAACAGAGTCGCGAAATCGACGCAAAATATCTGGTTAGCTATATGAATAAGTGGAATTATTTGAAATTCAGGTACTTATATTATAATATTTTTGCATATTCTCTTAGAAAATCATCCTAAATCTTAGTTAGACAATAAATAAATAAATTAATTATTTCAAAAACCTTTTTTTTTAAATATTTATGTACGTTTTTTGTGCAAGACAAAAAATGTCAATTGTTAACTTTTTGGGAAAATTTAACATTTAAAATTTAATTAAAAATAGTAGAAAAAGTTTTACATTATTCTGTTTTCTATATGATAAAATTCAGGGTTTTATCTTTCTGGAAAAAAAAAGTTACTCAGAAATAATGGATTTTAATAAATGTAATTTCGTTTTAAAAAACAACAACAACTTGATTTTGCGGCCATTTTTGGCGGTGCCTATGTCCTTTGCTCATGCGTGGGGAGAAGTCAGTGTTTTTTTAGGGCGTTCGGCAGGGAACTCTAATCGCGACCAGTACCGTAACTTATCTTGCCTTTGATAACATTTATTTGTTATATATTTGTTTTTTGACAACTTTTTCGAATCTATGTGTACAGTAATACAAACCCGAAAAAGCTTCTTAGAAAGCGAAAGACTGGTGTCTGCCACAAATTTACGCAAGTAAAAAATAATTTTTATATTATTGACGAGTTAAACTCCGTTTTTCTCTTTTTAAACTCCCAAAGAGTTGACGTTATATAACGTGTGTGTGGTGTGTGTGTGTGTGTGTGTGTGTGTGTGTGTGTGTGTGTGTGTGTGTGTGTGTGTAAATTGTGACTTTCTTCATGATTAACGGACGTGTTTTTTGTATTTGGATAATACGATAAAAAACCCAACAAATGAACAATACTGAGGAATCCGTGTTTATTTAATAAAGAAAATTTTTAAAAGAAGTTTACGTGTGTCTGCTAACGAAAAAAGAGTCCCTTGAAATTTTGTCAAGTGTTATTTTAACGGTGATTTTTTTTTTTTTTCGGAACTTTCCTATGTGTTGACAATTTTCTGTGGAAATAAGCATCTTTTTTTTAACAATATATATATATATTTTTTTTCTCTGTGGTATACGTTAACTTTCTATTGATACATTTAAAAAGAAAATACCATTGGAACAAATAGCGACGTTGACGAAAACGTTAACTGAGAGTTTAATCGCTCAACAAAAAGCCCAAATGGATTTTCAAAAACAAATGCTAATTCAACGAGAACGTTTCGAAACTCTTGTAATACAACAAACGACGGATAATCGCTTATTTTGTGAAACGATTTTGTCAGAAAAATCTAAGGAGGGTGCATCCAGATTTTTTTCGGCTGAGGGTATAGCGAACTCGCTTTCAGAGTTTAAATATAACCCAGAAAAAAGGTGACACTTTTCCAGCCTATTATCGTAGGTTTGAAACGATATTTACAAAACGATGCGAGAAGTGGTCGGATGAGGAAAAAATGAATTTAGGAAAACTCGTCCCGGGAAAACTCGTCTCGGGAAAACTCGTCTCCGGAAAACTCGTCTCCGGAAAACTCGTCCCCTTTCGCTAGGTAGGAAAACTGGTCCCTTATTGAATAAATATCGATTGAAAACACATTTTATGATCGTTCTTGAAGGAGAAATTGTTTTTTTTAAAATAGACTATAGCCCCCCCCCCATAATATTAAAAAAAAATTTTTTTTACTTGTTTGATGTTTTTTTTTTTTTTTTTTTAAATAAAATCGATTTTCTAAGTGTCCGTTTTCTACCTAACTGGCTAAGTTCTTAGTGGTTTAACTTATTTTAAAGCGTTTATTATGTTCATAAACGAGACCGCATATTTTTTTATATTAATATAAAAAGAATTTACTTATTTACTGTTGTTATAAAAGGGTAAAATCGATTTGGGTTTGTATTACTGTACACATAGATTCGAAAAAATTGTCAAAAAACAAATATATAACAAATAAATGTTATCAAAGGCAAGATAAGTTACTTTCCTACCAAACTGGATATATTTTTCGTGTTTTTATTCAATGTAACATGTTTATTCAGCTCGAAAAACATACAGTGTTTACCGATGTATTGGACAATTCAAAATAGCGGCCGACTCTCTCTTAAACACAGTAAGTTCGGGAATAGGTGTTATAAATAATAAACTAGACAAAATACTATTAAAAAAACACCGAATATATGTCAACCTATGTCACGGTAATATATATTGAGCGAATTTCTAACAGTATTTTGTCTAGTTTATTATTTTTCGAATCTATGTGTACAGTAATACAAACCAAAATTTTAATATTTTTTGAAATATAATTTAGAGAGGGGGGGGGTTATATCTCCCTCGGAAAAACAACCAACAAAAAATGAAATTAAAAAGATTCTTGATAAACGATAGCGGAGTTTTCAATAAAATTGATTAATAAATTTATTTAGTGATTACTTTTTCTCTGAATGATTGATTTTAGAATTTTGAAGTAAAAATTAAAAAAATTAAAAATGAGTTAACGAGAGATTGTTAGCACATGGCATCTCTCGCGCCAAAAAAATATTTCGCTTTTGATTTATTAGTTAATTTTTGCAAAATTTGACAGGACGACAATAAATGTTGATAATTGATAGAATTATAATTTTAAATAACGCATGAGTGCATTGCATTTGGTATGAGAGAAAACGAAAACATAACAACAAAAAACTATCATAATTAAAAAACCAAAACAAAAAAGTAACGCTCCCAGTTTTTAATTTTTTTGTTTTGTTTTTTTATTATTGTTTTTATGACTCCAAAAAACATCGTTAAAATAAGAACCAAAAATTTTTTTAATTAACTTTGTATGAACATAATAAACGCTTTAAAATAAGTGAAACCACTAAGAACTTAGCCAGTTAGGTAGAAAAAAAACAAAAAAAAAACATTAAACAAATAAAAATATTTTTTTTAAATATTATGGGGGGGGGCTATAGTCTATTTTAAAAAGCAATATCTCCTTCAAGAAAGATCATAAAATGTGTTTTCAATCGATATTTGTTCAATACGGGACCAGTTTTCCTACCTAGCGAAAGGGGACGAGTTTTCCGGAGACGAGTTTTCCGGAGACGAGTTTTCCGGAGACGAGTTTTCCCGGGACGAGTTTTCCTAAATTCAAGTGAGATATTATGCAAATTCGCCTAAAAAAGTAGAATCTCATTTTACGGAATTAGCTAAGAGTGTTAATTTACAATAACACCTATGGCACCATTGGCACTTCTGCGTGTCAGTAACATGAAGCGAATGCGTGTAATTTAGTTTCAAGAACCGCCGACAGATGGCGTTTGTCAGCCAAAGAACCGGGGTCGATAACTATTGTAATGAAAAAAAAAAAAAGTTTCATTCAACACGCAAAACTAAAAACACATAGAAATGAAAAAAGTTGGGAAATTATTTTAATATTCATTTTAAGAAAATACTATTTAAAATAGAAAAAAAAAGTCTATAAAAGTGACACATAAACAGTAAAACAGTAAAACAAAAGTCGATAAAAGTGATTAAAAGTGAGATATTATTAATAAATGTGTAGTAATGTCTTTTATTTCAATATTCATAAACAGTAAAACAAAGTCGATAAAAATTCATGATCGTTTAGTTACTATGGCAACTAAAACATGTCCTTTAGGCACCGCCAAAACTGGGGGGGGGGGCAGGTCAGTACTTTTTGACGGACCGTCTTTTTAAAAATCTACCAAAAATCCGATCAATACGAAATTTTCAGCGATTATTAGGAGAAGAATGAACTTTATAACAGTGTACTTATTTTTCATAAACGATATTTATATATATATTTTTTTTTGCTTACAACCCCCCCCCTTGTTTTGAAGTGGGAACAAATATGCTTAAAATAATCATTTGAAACTGAACAAAACATATTGTGTTGTTGTAAGGGACAGAATTATAGATTGAAAAAAAAAAACAAAAAAAAACTTGTTTGCATACCTTATTTTGACGTCTGAATATCAGAACTTCGATTGTGTTTAATTATCCCGCTTTTGAGTTTTGAAGTGTGAAATTCGGTGAATATGTTAAGTAAAATAATTAATTTAAGTTAAGCAAAACAAAAAAAAATTTTTTTTAATATTTATACGAAAAAAGCCATTTTAAAATTTTTGATGAATAAATTAACAATTTTTTTTTAGCGAGCCGAATAATGCATGACCAGGGCATGCTTTGAATAATCGATACAAAAAAAAAATTCGATAAATATTGTGCCCTTTGTGTTAAAAATAGCATCATTTTTTTCGATCCCGTTTGAAAACGTTTGCCGCCTTTCGACTACGGTGGACCAAACGCGCTGAAATAAATTTTTTTTATTCTGCTTTAAATTGCTCCCCACCCCATTTTGGGGAGCCTGGCCCCCACACACATACACATTAAAAACCAAACTCATACAAATGGTCACCCATCTGGTACTGGCCAGCCTCAGCTTAATAATACATTGAAATTTTCGTCACTGAAAAATAAGTTTTTTTGGCCTGTTTGGTCTTCCATAGTTTTCTCCTTATCAGACGCAAACGTAAACAGAGTCGCGAAATCGACGCAAAATATCTGGTTAGCTATATGAATAAGTGGAATTATTTGAAATTCAGGTACTTATATTATAATATTTTTGCATATTCTCTTAGAAAATCATCCTAAATCTTAGTTAGACAATAAATAAATAAATTAATTATTTCAAAAACCTTTTTTTTTAAATATTTATGTACGTTTTTTGTGCAAGACAAAAAATGTCAATTGTTAACTTTTTGGGAAAATTTAACATTTAAAATTTAATTAAAAATAGTAGAAAAAGTTTTACATTATTCTGTTTTCTATATGATAAAATTCAGGGTTTTATCTTTCTGGAAAAAAAAAGTTACTCAGAAATAATGGATTTTAATAAATGTAATTTCGTTTTAAAAAACAACAACAACTTGATTTTGCGGCCATTTTTGGCGGTGCCTATGTCCTTTGCTCATGCGTGGGGAGAAGTCAGTGTTTTTTTTAGGGTGTTCGGCAGGGAACTCTAATCGCGACCAGTACCGTAACTTATCTTGCCTTTGATAACATTTATTTGTTATATATTTGTTTTTTGACAACTTTTTCGAATCTATGTGTACAGTAATACAAACCCGAAAAAGCTTCTTAGAAAGCGAAAGACTGGTGTCTGCCACAAATTTACGCAAGTAAAAAATAATTTTTATATTATTGACGAGTTAAACTCCGTTTTTCTCTTTTTAAACTCCCAAAGAGTTGACGTTATATAACGTGTGTGTGTGTGTGTGTGTGTGTGTGTGTGTGTGTGTGTGTGTGTGTGTGTGTGTGTGTAAATTGTGACTTTCTTCATGATTAACGGACGTGTTTTTTGTATTTGGATAATACGATAAAAAACCCAACAAATGAACAATACTGAGGAATCCGTGTTTATTTAATAAAGAAAATTTTTAAAAGAAGTTTACGTGTGTCTGCTAACGAAAAAAGAGTCCCTTGAAATTTTGTCAAGTGTTATTTTAACGGTGATTTTTTTTTTTTTTCGGAACTTTCCTATGTGTTGACAATTTTCTGTGGAAATAAGCATCTTTTTTTTAACAATATATATATATATTTTTTTTCTCTGTGGTATACGTTAACTTTCTATTGATACATTTAAAAAGAAAATACCATTGGAACAAATAGCGACGTTGACGAAAACGTTAACTGAGAGTTTAATCGCTCAACAAAAAGCCCAAATGGATTTTCAAAAACAAATGCTAATTCAACGAGAACGTTTCGAAACTCTTGTAATACAACAAACGACGGATAATCGCTTATTTTGTGAAACGATTTTGTCAGAAAAATCTAAGGAGGGTGCATCCAGATTTTTTTCGGCTGAGGGTATAGCGAACTCGCTTTCAGAGTTTAAATATAACCCAGAAAAAAGGTGACACTTTTCCAGCCTATTATCGTAGGTTTGAAACGATATTTACAAAACGATGCGAGAAGTGGTCGGATGAGGAAAAAATGAATTTAGGAAAACTCGTCCCGGGAAAACTCGTCTCCGGAAAACTCGTCTCCGGAAAACTCGTCTCCGGAAAACTCGTCTCCGGAAAACTCGTCCCCTTTCGCTAGGTAGGAAAACTGGTCCCTTATTGAATAAATATCGATTGAAAACACATTTTATGATCGTTCTTGAAGGAGAAATTGTTTTTTTTAAAATAGACTATAGCCCCCCCCCATAATATTAAAAAAAAATTTTTTTTACTTGTTTGATGTTTTTTTTTTTTTTTTTTTTAAATAAAATCGATTTTCTAAGTGTCCGTTTTCTACCTAACTGGCTAAGTTCTTAGTGGTTTCACTTATTTTAAAGCGTTTATTATGTTCATAAACGAGACCGCATATTTTTTTATATTAATATAAAAAGAATTTACTTATTTACTGTTGTTATAAAAGGGTAAAATCGATTTGGGTTTGTATTACTGTACACATAGATTCGAAAAAATTGTCAAAAAACAAATATATAACAAATAAATGTTATCAAAGGCAAGATAAGTTACTTTCCTACCAAACTGGATATATTTTTCGTGTTTTTATTCAATGTAACATGTTTATTCAGCTCGAAAAACATACAGTGTTTACCGATGTATTGGACAATTCAAAATAGCGGCCGACTCTCTCTTAAACACAGTAAGTTCGGGAATAGGTGTTATAAATAATAAACTAGACAAAATACTATTAAAAAAACACCGAATATATGTCAACCTATGTCACGGTAATATATATTGAGCGAATTTCTAACAGTATTTTGTCTAGTTTATTATTTTTCGAATCTATGTGTACAGTAATACAAACCAAAATTTTAATATTTTTTGAAATATAATTTAGAGAGGGGGGGGGGTTATATCTCCCTCGGAAAAACAACCAACAAAAAATGAAATTAAAAAGATTCTTGATAAACGATAGCGGAGTTTTCAATAAAATTGATTAATAAATTTATTTAGTGATTACTTTTTCTCTGAATGATTGATTTTAGAATTTTGAAGTAAAAATTAAAAAAATTAAAAATGAGTTAACGAGAGATTGTTAGCACATGGCATCTCTCGCGCCAAAAAAATATTTCGCTTTTGATTTATTAGTTAATTTTTGCAAAATTTGACAGGACGACAATAAATGTTGATAATTGATAGAATTATAATTTTAAATAACGCATGAGTGCATTGCATTTGGTATGAGAGAAAACGAAAACATAACAACAAAAAACTATCATAATTAAAAAACCAAAACAAAAAAGTAACGCTCCCAGTTTTTAATTTTTTTGTTTTGTTTTTTTATTATTGTTTTTATGACTCCAAAAAACATCGTTAAAATAAGAACCAAAAATTTTTTTAATTAACTTTGTATGAACATAATAAACGCTTTAAAATAAGTGAAACCACTAAGAACTTAGCCAGTTAGGTAGAAAAAAAAACAAAAAAAAAACATTAAACAAATAAAAATATTTTTTTAAAATATTATGGGGGGGGGGGGCTATAGTCTATTTTAAAAAGCAATATCTCCTTCAAGAAAGATCATAAAATGTGTTTTCAATCGATATTTGTTCAATACGGGACCAGTTTTCCTACCTAGCGAAAGGGGACGAGTTTTCCGGAGACGAGTTTTCCGGAGACGAGTTTTCCCGGGACGAGTTTTCCTAAATTCAAGTGAGATATTATGCAAATTCGCCTAAAAAAGTAGAATCTCATTTTACGGAATTAGCTAAGAGTGTTAATTTACAATAACACCTATGGCACCATTGGCACTTCTGCGTGTCAGTAACATGAAGCGAATGCGTGTAATTTAGTTTCAAGAACCGCCGACAGATGGCGTTTGTCAGCCAAAGAACCGGGGTCGATAACTATTGTAATGAAAAAAAAAAAAAGTTTCATTCAACACGCAAAACTAAAAACACATAGAAATGAAAAAAGTTGGGAAATTATTTTAATATTCATTTTAAGAAAATACTATTTAAAATAGAAAAAAAAAAGTCGATAAAAGTGACACATAAACAGTAAAACAGTAAAACAAAAGTCGATAAAAGTGATTAAAAGTGAGATATTATTAATAAATGTGTAGTAATGTCTTTTATTTCAATATTCATAAACAGTAAAACAAAGTCGATAAAAATTCATGATCGTTTAGTTACTATGGCAACTAAAACATGTCCTTTAGGCACCGCCAAAACTGGGGGGGGGGGGGGCAGGTCAGTACTTTTTGACGGACCGTCTTTTTAAAAATCTACCAAAAATCCGATCAATACGAAATTTTCAGCGATTATTAGGAGAAGAATGAACTTTATAACAGTGTACTTATTTTTCATAAACGATATTTATATATATATTTTTTTTTGCTTACAACCCCCCCCCCTTGTTTTGAAGTGGGAACAAATATGCTTAAAATAATCATTTGAAACTGAACAAAACATATTGTGTTGTTGTAAGGGACAGAATTATAGATTGAAAAAAAAAACAAAAAAAAACTTGTTTGCATACCTTATTTTGACGTCTGAATATCAGAACTTCGATTGTGTTTAATTATCCCGCTTTTGAGTTTTGAAGTGTGAAATTCGGTGAATATGTTAAGTAAAATAATTAATTTAAGTTAAGCAAAACAAAAAAAATTTTTTTTTAATATTTATACGAAAAAAGCCATTTTAAAATTTTTGATGAATAAATTAACAATTTTTTTTTAGCGAGCCAAATAATGCATGACCAGGGCATGCTTTGAATAATCGATACAAAAAAAAAATTCGATAAATATTGTGCCCTTTGTGTTAAAAATAGCATCATTTTTTTCGATCCCGTTTGAAAACGTTTGCCGCCTTTCGACTACGGTGGACCAAACGCGCTGAAATAATTTTTTTTTATTCTGCTTTAAATTGCTCCCCACCCCATTTTGGGGAGCCTGGCCCCCACACACATACACATTAAAAACCAAACTCATACAAATGGTCACCCATCTGGTACTGGCCAGCCTCAGCTTAATAATACATTGAAATTTTCGTCACTGAAAAATAAGTTTTTTTGGCCTGTTTGGTCTTCCATAGTTTTCTCCTTATCAGACGCAAACGTAAACAGAGTCGCGAAATCGACGCAAAATATCTGGTTAGCTATATGAATAAGTGGAATTATTTGAAATTCAGGTACTTATATTATAATATTTTTGCATATTCTCTTAGAAAATCATCCTAAATCTTAGTTAGACAATAAATAAATAAATTAATTATTTCAAAAACCTTTTTTTTTTAAATATTTATGTACGTTTTTTGTGCAAGACAAAAAATGTCAATTGTTAACTTTTTGGGAAAATTTAACATTTAAAATTTAATTAAAAATAGTAGAAAAAGTTTTACATTATTCTGTTTTCTATATGATAAAATTCAGGGTTTTATCTTTCTGGAAAAAAAAAGTTACTCAGAAATAATGGATTTTAATAAATGTAATTTCGTTTTAAAAAACAACAACAACTTGATTTTGCGGCCATTTTTGGCGGTGCCTATGTCCTTTGCTCATGCGTGGGGAGAAGTCAGTGTTTTTTTAGGGTGTTCGGCAGGGAACTCTAATCGCGACCAGTACCGTAACTTATCTTGCCTTTGATAACATTTATTTGTTATATATTTGTTTTTTGACAACTTTTTCGAATCTATGTGTACAGTAATACAAACCCGAAAAAGCTTCTTAGAAAGCGAAAGACTGGTGTCTGCCACAAATTTACGCAAGTAAAAAATAATTTTTATATTATTGACGAGTTAAACTCCGTTTTTCTCTTTTTAAACTCCCAAAGAGTTGACGTTATATAACGTGTGTGTGGTGTGTGTGTGTGTGTGTGTGTGTGTGTGTGTGTGTGTGTGTGTGTGTGTAAATTGTGACTTTCTTCATGATTAACGGACGTGTTTTTTTGTATTTGGATAATACGATAAAAAACCCAACAAATGAACAATACTGAGGAATCCGTGTTTATTTAATAAAGAAAATTTTTAAAAGAAGTTTACGTGTGTCTGCTAACGAAAAAAGAGTCTCTTGAAATTTTGTCAAGTGTTATTTTAACGGTGATTTTTTTTTTTTTTTCGGAACTTTCCTATGTGTTGACAATTTTCTGTGGAAATAAGCATCTTTTTTTTAACAATATATATATTTTTTTTTTCTCTGTGGTATACGTTAACTTTCTATTGATACATTTAAAAAGAAAATACCATTGGAACAAATAGCGACGTTGACGAAAACGTTAACTGAGAGTTTAATCGCTCAACAAAAAGCCCAAATGGATTTTCAAAAACAAATGCTAATTCAACGAGAACGTTTCGAAACTCTTGTAATACAACAAACGACGGATAATCGCTTATTTTGTGAAACGATTTTGTCAGAAAAATCTAAGGAGGGTGCATCCAGATTTTTTTCGGCTGAGGGTATAGCGAACTCGCTTTCAGAGTTTAAATATAACCCAGAAAAAAGGTGACACTTTTCCAGCCTATTATCGTAGGTTTGAAACGATATTTACAAAACGATGCGAGAAGTGGTCGGATGAGGAAAAAATGAATTTAGGAAAACTCGTCCCGGGAAAACTCGTCTCGGGAAAACTCGTCTCCGGAAAACTCGTCTCCGGAAAACTCGTCTCCGGAAAACTCGTCTCCGGAAAACTCGTCCCCTTTCGCTAGGTAGGAAAACTGGTCCCTTATTGAATAAATATCGATTGAAAACACATTTTATGATCGTTCTTGAAGGAGAAATTGTTTTTTTTAAAATAGACTATAGCCCCCCCCCCATAATATTAAAAAAAAATTTTTTTTACTTGTTTGATGTTTTTTTTGTTTTTTTTTTTAAATAAAATCGATTTTCTAAGTGTCCGTTTTCTACCTAACTGGCTAAGTTCTTAGTGGTTTCACTTATTTTAAAGCGTTTATTATGTTCATAAACGAGACCGCATATTTTTTTATATTAATATAAAAAGAATTTACTTATTTACTGTTGTTATAAAAGGGTAAAATCGATTTGGGTTTGTATTACTGTACACATAGATTCGAAAAAATTGTCAAAAAACAAATATATAACAAATAAATGTTATCAAAGGCAAGATAAGTTACTTTCCTACCAAACTGGATATATTTTTCGTGTTTTTATTCAATGTAACATGTTTATTCAGCTCGAAAAACATACAGTGTTTACCGATGTATTGGACAATTCAAAATAGCGGCCGACTCTCTCTTAAACACAGTAAGTTCGGGAATAGGTGTTATAAATAATAAACTAGACAAAATACTATTAAAAAAACACCGAATATATGTCAACCTATGTCACGGTAATATATATTGAGCGAATTTCTAACAGTATTTTGTCTAGTTTATTATTTTTCGAATCTATGTGTACAGTAATACAAACCAAAATTTTAATATTTTTTGAAATATAATTTAGAGAGGGGGGGGGTTATATCTCCCTCGGAAAAACAACCAACAAAAAATGAAATTAAAAAGATTCTTGATAAACGATAGCGGAGTTTTCAATAAAATTGATTAATAAATTTATTTAGTGATTACTTTTTCTCTGAATGATTGATTTTAGAATTTTGAAGTAAAAATTAAAAAAATTAAAAATGAGTTAACGAGAGATTGTTAGCACATGGCATCTCTCGCGCCAAAAAAATATTTCGCTTTTGATTTATTAGTTAATTTTTGCAAAATTTGACAGGACGACAATAAATGTTGATAATTGATAGAATTATAATTTTAAATAACGCATGAGTGCATTGCATTTGGTATGAGAGAAAACGAAAACATAACAACAAAAAACTATCATAATTAAAAAACCAAAACAAAAAAGTAACGCTCCCAGTTTTTAATTTTTTTGTTTTGTTTTTTTATTATTGTTTTTATGACTCCAAAAAACATCGTTAAAATAAGAACCAAAAATTTTTTTAATTAACTTTGTATGAACATAATAAACGCTTTAAAATAAGTGAAACCACTAAGAACTTAGCCAGTTAGGTAGAAAAAAAAACAAAAAAAAACATTAAACAAATAAAAATTTTTTTTTTAAATATTATGGGGGGGGGGCTATAGTCTATTTTAAAAAGCAATATCTCCTTCAAGAAAGATCATAAAATGTGTTTTCAATCGATATTTGTTCAATACGGGACCAGTTTTCCTACCTAGCGAAAGGGGACGAGTTTTCCGGAGACGAGTTTTCCGGAGACGAGTTTTCCCGGGACGAGTTTTCCTAAATTCAAGTGAGATATTATGCAAATTCGCCTAAAAAAGTAGAATCTCATTTTACGGAATTAGCTAAGAGTGTTAATTTACAATAACACCTATGGCACCATTGGCACTTCTGCGTGTCAGTAACATGAAGCGAATGCGTGTAATTTAGTTTCAAGAACCGCCGACAGATGGCGTTTGTCAGCCAAAGAACCGGGGTCGATAACTATTGTAATGAAAAAAAAAAAAAGTTTCATTCAACACGCAAAACTAAAAACACATAGAAATGAAAAAAGTTGGGAAATTATTTTAATATTCATTTTAAGAAAATACTATTTAAAATAGAAAAAAAAAAGTCGATAAAAGTGACACATAAACAGTAAAACAGTAAAACAAAAGTCGATAAAAGTGATTAAAAGTGAGATATTATTAATAAATGTGTAGTAATGTCTTTTATTTCAATATTCATAAACAGTAAAACAAAGTCGATAAAAATTCATGATCGTTTAGTTACTATGGCAACTAAAACATGTCCTTTAGGCACCGCCAAAACTGGGGGGGGGGCAGGTCAGTACTTTTTGACGGACCGTCTTTTTAAAAATCTACCAAAAATCCGATCAATACGAAATTTTCAGCGATTATTAGGAGAAGAATGAACTTTATAACAGTGTACTTATTTTTCATAAACGATATTTATATATATTTTTTTTTTTGCTTACAACCCCCCCCCCTTGTTTTGAAGTGGGAACAAATATGCTTAAAATAATCATTTGAAACTGAACAAAACATATTGTGTTGTTGTAAGGGACAGAATTATAGATTGAAAAAAAAAAACAAAAAAAAACTTGTTTGCATACCTTATTTTGACGTCTGAATATCAGAACTTCGATTGTGTTTAATTATCCCGCTTTTGAGTTTTGAAGTGTGAAATTCGGTGAATATGTTAAGTAAAATAATTAATTTAAGTTAAGCAAAACAAAAAAAAATTTTTTTTAATATTTATACGAAAAAAGCCATTTTAAAATTTTTGATGAATAAATTAACAATTTTTTTTTAGCGAGCCGAATAATGCATGACCAGGGCATGCTTTGAATAATCGATACAAAAAAAAAATTCGATAAATATTGTGCCCTTTGTGTTAAAAATAGCATCATTTTTTTCGATCCCGTTTGAAAACGTTTGCCGCCTTTCGACTACGGTGGACCAAACGCGCTGAAATAATTTTTTTTTATTCTGCTTTAAATTGCTCCCCACCCCATTTTGGGGAGCCTGGCCCCCACACACATACACATTAAAAACCAAACTCATACAAATGGTCACCCATCTGGTACTGGCCAGCCTCAGCTTAATAATACATTGAAATTTTCGTCACTGAAAAATAAGTTTTTTTGGCCTGTTTGGTCTTCCATAGTTTTCTCCTTATCAGACGCAAACGTAAACAGAGTCGCGAAATCGACGCAAAATATCTGGTTAGCTATATGAATAAGTGGAATTATTTGAAATTCAGGTACTTATATTATAATATTTTTGCATATTCTCTTAGAAAATCATCCTAAATCTTAGTTAGACAATAAATAAATAAATTAATTATTTCAAAAACCTTTTTTTTTAAATATTTATGTACGTTTTTTGTGCAAGACAAAAAATGTCAATTGTTAACTTTTTGGGAAAATTTAACATTTAAAATTTAATTAAAAATAGTAGAAAAAGTTTTACATTATTCTGTTTTCTATATGATAAAATTCAGGGTTTTATCTTTCTGGAAAAAAAAAGTTACTCAGAAATAATGGATTTTAATAAATGTAATTTCGTTTTAAAAAACAACAACAACTTGATTTTGCGGCCATTTTTGGCGGTGCCTATGTCCTTTGCTCATGCGTGGGGAGAAGTCAGTGTTTTTTTAGGGTGTTCGGCAGGGAACTCTAATCGCGACCAGTACCGTAACTTATCTTGCCTTTGATAACATTTATTTGTTATATATTTGTTTTTTGACAACTTTTTCGAATCTATGTGTACAGTAATACAAACCCGAAAAAGCTTCTTAGAAAGCGAAAGACTGGTGTCTGCCACAAATTTACGCAAGTAAAAAATAATTTTTATATTATTGACGAGTTAAACTCCGTTTTTCTCTTTTTAAACTCCCAAAGAGTTGACGTTATATAACGTGTGTGTGGTGTGTGTGTGTGTGTGTGTGTGTGTGTGTGTGTGTGTGTGTGTGTGTGTGTGTGTGTGTGTGTAAATTGTGACTTTCTTCATGATTAACGGACGTGTTTTTTGTATTTGGATAATACGATAAAAAAACCAACAAATGAACAATACTGAGGAATCCGTGTTTATTTAATAAAGAAAATTTTTTAAAGAAGTTTACGTGTGTCTGCTAACGAAAAAAGAGTCTCTTGAAATTTTGTCAAGTGTTATTTTAACGGTGATTTTTTTTTTTTTTTCGGAACTTTCCTATGTGTTGACAATTTTCTGTGGAAATAAGCATCTTTTTTTTAACAATATATATATTTTTTTTCTCTCTGTGGTATACGTTAACTTTCTATTGATACATTTAAAAAGAAAATACCATTGGAACAAATAGCGACGTTGACGAAAACGTTAACTGAGAGTTTAATCGCTCAACAAAAAGCCCAAATGGATTTTCAAAAACAAATGCTAATTCAACGAGAACGTTTCGAAACTCTTGTAATACAACAAACGACGGATAATCGCTTATTTTGTGAAACGATTTTGTCAGAAAAATCTAAGGAGGGTGCATCCAGATTTTTTTCGGCTGAGGGTATAGCGAACTCGCTTTCAGAGTTTAAATATAACCCAGAAAAAAGGTGACACTTTTCCAGCCTATTATCGTAGGTTTGAAACGATATTTACAAAACGATGCGAGAAGTGGTCGGATGAGGAAAAAATGAATTTAGGAAAACTCGTCCCGGGAAAACTCGTCTCGGGAAAACTCGTCTCCGGAAAACTCGTCTCCGGAAAACTCGTCTCCGGAAAACTCGTCCCCTTTCGCTAGGTAGGAAAACTGGTCCCTTATTGAATAAATATCGATTGAAAACACATTTTATGATCGTTCTTGAAGGAGAAATTGTTTTTTTTTAAAATAGACTATAGCCCCCCCCCATAATATTAAAAAAAAATTTTTTTTACTTGTTTGATGTTTTTTTTTTTTTTTTTTTTTAAATAAAATCGATTTTCTAAGTGTCCGTTTTCTACCTAACTGGCTAAGTTCTTAGTGGTTTCACTTATTTTAAAGCGTTTATTATGTTCATAAACGAGACCGCATATTTTTTTATATTAATATAAAAAGAATTTACTTATTTACTGTTGTTATAAAAGGGTAAAATCGATTTGGGTTTGTATTACTGTACACATAGATTCGAAAAAATTGTCAAAAAACAAATATATAACAAATAAATGTTATCAAAGGCAAGATAAGTTACTTTCCTACCAAACTGGATATATTTTTCGTGTTTTTATTCAATGTAACATGTTTATTCAGCTCGAAAAACATACAGTGTTTACCGATGTATTGGACAATTCAAAATAGCGGCCGACTCTCTCTTAAACACAGTAAGTTCGGGAATAGGTGTTATAAATAATAAACTAGACAAAATACTATTAAAAAAACACCGAATATATGTCAACCTATGTCACGGTAATATATATTGAGCGAATTTCTAACAGTATTTTGTCTAGTTTATTATTTTTCGAATCTATGTGTACAGTAATACAAACCAAAATTTTAATATTTTTTGAAATATAATTTAGAGGGGGGGGGGTTATATCTCCCTCGGAAAAACAACCAACAAAAAATGAAATTAAAAAGATTCTTGATAAACGATAGCGGAGTTTTCAATAAAATTGATTAATAAATTTATTTAGTGATTACTTTTTCTCTGAATGATTGATTTTAGAATTTTGAAGTAAAAATTAAAAAAATTAAAAATGAGTTAACGAGAGATTGTTAGCACATGGCATCTCTCGCGCCAAAAAAATATTTCGCTTTTGATTTATTAGTTAATTTTTGCAAAATTTGACAGGACGACAATAAATGTTGATAATTGATAGAATTATAATTTTAAATAACGCATGAGTGCATTGCATTTGGTATGAGAGAAAACGAAAACATAACAACAAAAAACTATCATAATTAAAAAACCAAAACAAAAAAGTAACGCTCCCAGTTTTTAATTTTTTTGTTTTGTTTTTTTATTATTGTTTTTATGACTCCAAAAAACATCGTTAAAATAAGAACCAAAAATTTTTTTAATTAACTTTGTATGAACATAATAAACGCTTTAAAACTAAGAACTTAGCCAGTTAGGTAGAAAAAAAAACAAAAAAAAAAACATTAAACAAATAAAAATATTTTTTTAAAATATTATGGGGGGGGGCTATAGTCTATTTTAAAAAGCAATATCTCCTTCAAGAAAGATCATAAAATGTGTTTTCAATCGATATTTGTTCAATACGGGACCAGTTTTCCTACCTAGCGAAAGGGGACGAGTTTTCCGGAGACGAGTTTTCCGGAGACGAGTTTTCCGGAGACGAGTTTTCCCGGGACGAGTTTTCCTAAATTCAAGTGAGATATTATGCAAATTCGCCTAAAAAAGTAGAATCTCATTTTACGGAATTAGCTAAGAGTGTTAATTTACAATAACACCTATGGCACCATTGGCACTTCTGCGTGTCAGTAACATGAAGCGAATGCGTGTAATTTAGTTTCAAGAACCGCCGACAGATGGCGTTTGTCAGCCAAAGAACCGGGGTCGATAACTATTGTAATGAAAAAAAAAAAAAGTTTCATTCAACACGCAAAACTAAAAACACATAGAAATGAAAAAAGTTGGGAAATTATTTTAATATTCATTTTAAGAAAATACTATTTAAAATAGAAAAAAAAAAGTCGATAAAAGTGACACATAAACAGTAAAACAGTAAAACAAAAGTCGATAAAAGTGATTAAAAGTGAGATATTATTAATAAATGTGTAGTAATGTCTTTTATTTCAATATTCATAAACAGTAAAACAAAGTCGATAAAAATTCATGATCGTTTAGTTACTATGGCAACTAAAACATGTCCTTTAGGCACCGCCAAAACTGGGGGGGGGGGGCAGGTCAGTACTTTTTGACGGACCGTCTTTTTAAAAATCTACCAAAAATCCGATCAATACGAAATTTTCAGCGATTATTAGGAGAAGAATGAACTTTATAACAGTGTACTTATTTTTCATAAACGATATTTATATATATACTTTTTTTTGCTTACAACCCCCCCCCCTTGTTTTGAAGTGGGAACAAATATGCTTAAAATAATCATTTGAAACTGAACAAAACATATTGTGTTGTTGTAAGGGACAGAATTATAGATTGAAAAAAAAAACAAAAAAAAACTTGTTTGCATACCTTATTTTGACGTCTGAATATCAGAACTTCGATTGTGTTTAATTATCCCGCTTTTGAGTTTTGAAGTGTGAAATTCGGTGAATATGTTAAGTAAAATAATTAATTTAAGTTAAGCAAAACAAAAAAAATTTTTTTTTAATATTTATACGAAAAAAGCCATTTTAAAATTTTTGATGAATAAATTAACAATTTTTTTTTTAGCGAGCCGAATAATGCATGACCAGGGCATGCTTTGAATAATCGATACAAAAAAAAAATTCGATAAATATTGTGCCCTTTGTGTTAAAAATAGCATCATTTTTTTTCGATCCCGTTTGAAAACGTTTGCCGCCTTTCGACTACGGTGGACCAAACGCGCTGAAATAATTTTTTTTTATTCTGCTTCAAATTGCTCCCCACCCCATTTTGGGGAGCCTGGCCCCCACACACATACACATTAAAAACCAAACTCATACAAATGGTCACCCATCTGGTACTGGCCAGCCTCAGCTTAATAATACATTGAAATTTTCGTCACTGAAAAATAAGTTTTTTTTGGCCTGTTTGGTCTTCCATAGTTTTCTCCTTATCAGACGCAAACGTAAACAGAGTCGCGAAATCGACGCAAAATATCTGGTTAGCTATATGAATAAGTGGAATTATTTGAAATTCAGGTACTTATATTATAATATTTTTGCATATTCTCTTAGAAAATCATCCTAAATCTTAGTTAGACAATAAATAAATAAATTAATTATTTCAAAAACCTTTTTTTTTAAATATTTATGTACGTTTTTTGTGCAAGACAAAAAATGTCAATTGTTAACTTTTTGGGAAAATTTAACATTTAAAATTTAATTAAAAATAGTAGAAAAAGTTTTACATTATTCTGTTTTCTATATGATAAAATTCAGGGTTTTATCTTTCTGGAAAAAAAAGTTACTCAGAAATAATGGATTTTAATAAATGTAATTTCGTTTTAAAAAACAACAACAACTTGATTTTGCGGCCATTTTTGGCGGTGCCTATGTCCTTTGCTCATGCGTGGGGAGAAGTCAGTGTTTTTTTAGGGTGTTCGGCAGGGAACTCTAATCGCGACCAGTACCGTAACTTATCTTGCCTTTGATAACATTTATTTGTTATATATTTGTTTTTTGACAACTTTTTCGAATCTATGTGTACAGTAATACAAACCCGAAAAAGCTTCTTAGAAAGCGAAAGACTGGTGTCTGCCACAAATTTACGCAAGTAAAAAATAATTTTTATATTATTGACGAGTTAAACTCCGTTTTTCTCTTTTTAAACTCCCAAAGAGTTGACGTTATATAACGTGTGTGTGGTGTGGTGTGTGTGTGTGTGTGTGTGTGTGTGTGTGTGTGTGTGTAAATTGTGACTTTCTTCATGATTAACGGACGTGTTTTTTTAGGCACCGCCAAAAATGGCCGCAAAATCAAGTTGTTGTTTTTTTTTTAAAACGAAATTACATTTATTAAAATCCATTATTTCTGAGTAACTTTTTTTTCCAGAAAGATAAAACCCTGAATTTTATCATATAGAAAACAGAATAATGTAAAACTTTTTCTACTATTTTTAATTCAATTTTAAATGTTAAATTTTCCCAAAAAGTTAACAATTGACATTTTTTGTCTTGCACAAAAAACGTACTTAAATATTTAAAAAAAAGGGTTTTTGAAATAATTAATTAATTTATTTATTGTCTAACTAAGATTTAGGATGATTTTCTAAGAGAATATGCAAAAATATTATAATATAAGTACCTGAATTTCAAATAATTCCACTTATTCATATAGGTAACCAGATATTTCGCGTTGACGGAGAGTTCAGATCGACTCTGTTTACGTTTTTGTTTAAACTATGGAAGACCAAACAGGCCAAAAAAAACTTATTTTTCAGTGACGAAAATTTCAATGTATTATTAAGCTGAGGCTGGCCAGTACCAGATGGGTGACCATTTGTATGAGTTTGGTTTTTAATGTGTATGTGTGTGGGGGCCAGGCTCCCCAAAATGGGGGGGGGGCAATTTAAAGCAGAATAAAAAAAAATTATTTCAGCGCGTTTGGTCCACCGTAGTCGAAAGGCGGCAAATGTTTTCAAACGGGATCGAAAAAAATGATGCTATTTTTAACACAAAGGGCACAATATTTATCGAATTTTTTTTTTTTGGTATCGATTATTCAAAGCATGCCCTGTTTAATAATGGTCATGCATTATTCGGCTCGCTAAAAAGAAATTGTTAATTTATTTATCAAAAATTTTAAAATAGCTTTTTTCGTATAAATATTAAAAATTTTTTTTTTTTTGTTTTGCTTAACTTAAATTAATTATTTTACTTAACATATTCACCGAATTTCACACTTCAAAACTCAAAAGCGGGATAATTAAACACAATCGAAGTTCTGATATTCAGACGTCAAAATAAGGTATGCAAACAATTTTTTTTTTTTTTTTTTTTTTTTTAATCTATAATTCTGTCCCTTACAACAACACAATATGTTGATTTCAGTTTCAGATGATTATTTTAAGCATATTTGTTCCCACTTCAAAACAAGGGGGGGTTTTGTAAGCAAAAAAATATATATATATAAATATCGTTTATAAAAATAAGTACACTGTTATAAAGTTCATTCTTCTCCGAATAATCGCTGAAAATTTCGTATTGATCGGATAATTACCTGATTTTTGGTAGATTTTTAAAAAGACGGTCCGTCAAAAAGTACTGACCTGCCCCCCCAGTTTTGGCGGTGCCTATGTTTTTTGTATTTGGATAATACGATAAAAAAACCAACAAATGAACAATACTGAGGAATCCGTGTTTATTTAATAAAGAAAATTTTTAAAAGAAGTTTACGTGTGTCTGCTAACGAAAAAAGAGTCTCTTGAAATTTTGTCAAGTGTTATTTTAACGGTGATTTTTTTTTTTTTTTCGGAACTTTCCTATGTGTTGACAATTTTCTGTGGAAATAAGCATCTTTTTTTTAACAATATATATATATTTTTTTTCTCTGTGGTATACGTTAACTTTCTATTGATACATTTAAAAAGAAAATACCATTGGAACAAATAGCGACGTTGACGAAAACGTTAACTGAGAGTTTAATCGCTCAACAAAAAGCCCAAATGGATTTTCAAAAACAAATGCTAATTCAACGAGAACGTTTCGAAACTCTTGTAATACAACAAACGACGGATAATCGCTTATTTTGTGAAACGATTTTGTCAGAAAAATCTAAGGAGGGTGCATCCAGATTTTTTTCGGCTGAGGGTATAGCGAACTCGCTTTCAGAGTTTAAATATAACCCAGAAAAAGGTGACACTTTTCCAGCCTATTATCGTAGGTTTGAAACGATATTTACAAAACGATGCGAGAAGTGGTCGGATGAGGAAAAAATGAATTTAGGAAAACTTGTCCCGGGAAAACTCGTCTCGGGAAAACTCGTCTCCGGAAAACTCGTCTCCGGAAAACTCGTCCCCTTTCGCTAGGTAGGAAAACTGGTCCCTTATTGAATAAATATCGATTGAAAACACATTTTATGATCGTTCTTGAAGGAGATATTGTTTTTTAAAATAAACTATAGCCCCCCCCCCATAATATTAAAAAAAAATTTTTTTTACTTGTTTGATGTTTTTTTGTTTTTTTTTTTAAATAAAATCGATTTTCTAAGTGTCCGTTTTCTACCTAACTGGCTAAGTTCTTAGTGGTTTAACTTATTTTTAAAACGTTTATTATGTTCATACAAAGTTAATTAAAAAAAAATTTTTGTTCTTATTTTAACGATGTTTTTTGGAGTCATAAAAACAATAAAAAAAACAAAACAAAAAAATTAAAAAACAGGGAGCGATTCGATTCGATTCTTCGTTACGCTTTTGGTTTTGTTTTTTAATTATGATAGTTTTTTGTTGTTATGTTTTTGTTTTCTGTCATACCAAATGCACTCATGCGTTATTTAAAATTATGATTTTATCAATTATCAACATTTATTGTCGTCCTGTCAAATTTTGCAAAAATTAACTAATAAATTAAAAGCGAAATATTTTTTTGGCGCGAGTGATGCCATGTGCTAACAATCTCTCGTTAACTCATTTTTGATTTTTTAAATTTTTACTTCAAAATTCTAAAATCAATCATTAAGAGAGAAAGTAATCACTAAATAAATTTATTAATCAATTTTATTGAAAACTCCGCTATCGTTTATCAAGAATCTTTTTAATTTCATTTTTTGTTGGTTGCTTTTCGAAGGGAGATATAGGTTTTATCTCCCCCCTCTTTCTCTAAATTATATTTTAAAAAATATTAAAATTTATTATTTTCTTTTTAAAACCAAATCTCCCTCAGTAATTTCTTTAATTTTCTATTTTTTAGCGATTATCAAGACCCCCTAAGATGTGATATACCGGGCATTATTTCTCGTTCTCCTGTAACACTCGACCGACATGTTTTTTGTTTGTTTTCTGTTTTTTTTTCTTTACCAAATAAACGATTCCAAATAAATTAAATAAACAACATAGTCGGCGAGGTAGAAAAATCGATTTTACCCTTTTATAAACAACAGTATATAAGTAAATTCTTTTTATATTAATATAAAAAAAAAATATGCGGTCTCGTTTATGAACATCATAAACGCTTTTATTAAAAACACAAAAAAAAACATTAAACAAGTAAAAATATTTTTAAAAAAATATTATGGGGGGGGGGCTATAGTTTATTTTAAAAAACAATATCTCCTTCAAGAACGATCATAAAATGTGTTTTCAATCGATATTTATTCAATAAGGGACCAGTTTTCCTACCTAGCGAAAGGGGACGAGTTTTCCGGAGACGAGTTTTCCGGAGACGAGTTTTCCGGAGACGAGTTTTCCGGAGACGAGTTTTCCCGGCACCGGAAAAAATAACACTATTACTCCAAAAAATGGGCACAGAAGAAAATACTAAATTCACGAATTTGATATTGCCTAAAAAACCGGAAGAGATCTCTTTTTCTGAAATGGTGAAAATTTTGTGTGTTATATTCGGTGAAAGAGATAGTCTTTTTTCTGAAACGGTATAGGTGTTTAAATATGTCAAAAGACGAAACTGATGACATTGTGTGAACTGTTTAAATTAAAGAATTTATCAGTGGACATGTTTAAGTGCTACATATTTGTCCAGGGACTGACAGCACCGAAGGTCAAGGATATTATCAATCATGGAACAAGACCCGGAAATGAACTTGCAAAAAGTGACAGAAGAGTGTCAAAAATTGATAAATGTAAAAAGGGACACTACGAGGATAGAGGGAAAAGTCACATCCCAAGTCCAGCTAGTAAAACAGAAGACATTTCCAAAAGACAAAGGGAAAAGTTTTGAATGTTGGAGTTGTGCGGGTCCACACTTAAGAAAAAACTGCCCTTATAAAGACCAACGTTGTACCAAATGTGGCCTAGTGGGACACCGGGCATCCCACTGCCGAACTAAGCAAGACAAAAGACGGAAATGGAAGCCAAAAGTAAATGTGGTCTTGTCCAAAGAAGAAATAAAACAAGGAGGGAAACGGAAATTCGTTCACACACAAATAAATGGTCACTCAGTGAAGCTACTTTTAGACACAGGTAGTGACATATCAATTATCGACAAAGTGACCTGGAAGAGAATTGGTGGTCCAAAACTAAGAAAAACACAAAAAATTGCAAAAGGTGTTTCCACAGAGTGATTAAAATTCATGGGAGAATTTAATTGCAGTGTTTCTCTTCGATCGAAAACTTTTTCTTCAAACCTTTCAATTGTTCCAGGAATAAATTCTTGCCTTTTTGGAATTGATTGGATTGTTTAGCTACCCATAAATTCATTTTGCAATAATGTAAGAGCGTTGGAAAAGAAAAATTCCAAACAAAATGACCATTTTCTGGCAGTGTTAAAAAGTGAATTCCCCAAAGTTTTTTCACAGGGATTAGGAGTGTGCACCAAAACTGAAGTAAATTTTGAATTAAAACAGAATGTGAAACCTGTTTTTAGACCAAAAAGAAATCTGCCTTTTTCTTCAAAAAAGATATTGAAATTGAACTAAAAAGACTACAGAAGAATGGTGTAGTCAAAAAAGTTGACTATTCTGAGTGGGCGAGCCCCACTGTGTATGTTAAAAAGAAAAATAAGAAGAGTCGGGTACGTGCCAATTTTTCTACAGGCCTTAATGACTGTCTGATGGATCATAGTTATCCACTTCCATCTCCTGAAGATATTTTTACAAAGCTGAATGGAGATAGAATTTTCTCCAAAATGGACTTATCGGAAGCTTACCTTCAGGTAAAAGTCAGTGAAGGATGTTCTAAGTATTTGTGTATCAATACCCATCTAGGACTTTTCTGACTAAAAAGACTTCCTTTTGGATTAAAAGTGGCCCCCAGCACTATTTCAGCAAATAATGAATACGATGCTTGCTGATTTAGATGTTGCAATCGCATATTTGGATGACATCCTTGTCAAAAGTAAAAATGTACAGGAACATAAGGAACACATCAGAGCAGTTTTCCAAAGAATTGAGGAATTTGGTTTCAAGTTAAGTGCCGAAAAATGTGAATTCTTTTTAAAACAGATAAAATATCTTGGTCAAATTATCGACAGCCAAGGCAGAAGACCGGATCCTCAGAGAACAGAAGCAATCGAGAGGATGCCAGCACCCAATAATGTTGCCCAGTTACAATCTTTTTTGGGTTTGGCTCAATATTATGCTATTTATATTCCAAACATGCATAAGTTGAGAGCACCATTGAATGATTTGTTAAAAAAAGGACAAAAGTGGATTTGGTCAAAAGAATGCCAAAATGCGTTTGAAGATATTAAGAAATGCCTGCTATCAGATTTAGCTCTAGCACATTTTGATCCACAGAAAGAATTGATTGTTGCATCAGATGCAAGTGACTACGGAGTAGGAGCAGTTCTTCTCCATAAACATGGATCAACAAAGCCAATAGCACATGCATCCAGATCACTTTTGCCAGCTGAAAGAAACTATTCTCAAATTGAAAAAGAAAGCTTGGCGATTATTTATGCCATTAAAAAATTCCATAGATTTATTCATGGAAGGATGTTTACTTTGCAAACCGACCACAAACCCTTATTGACTATTTTTGGCTCTAAAAAAGGCATACGTATGCACACTGCGAACAGACTCCAACGATGGAGCATAATTCTACTAAATTATAACTTTAAAATGGAGTACATTTCATCCAAAAATATCGGAGATGCAGATGGACTGTCCAGGCTCATCCAAAAGTGTGCTGAACCTTTGGAAGACACAGTAATAGCTGCATTGACAGAGGCAAAAGAACTCTCCGGATTACTGTGCAACACAATCAGAGAGTCACCAGTGACTCTAGACAAAATAAATAAGGCAGCAGAAAAGGATGATTATATTGTGAAAATGAAAAAGTTGGTGCAACTAAGTGGAAAATCAAAGAAAGACCCTAAAATTTTACCATTTTCCATTTGTGCTCAAACCTTGGTTTACGCAGACAGAGTCGTAATACCAACTACGCTTCAGAGAAGAATTTTAAAAGAATTTCATAGTGGTCATCCAGGCATGTCGAGAATGAAAGCTTTAATGCGTGGATATACATATTAGCCTAGGATGGACCAGAAAATTGAAAAACTTGTAAGAGAGTGTCGAGGGTGTCAGCTAGCAGCAAAGGCACCACCTGTGCAGATACAACCGTGGCCAAAGACTGATACACCGTGGACTCGGTTACATATCGATTATGCAGGTCCTTTAAATGGACATTATTTCTTAGTAGTCGTCGACAGTTTCACAAAATGGCCAGAAGTGTTTAAATACAAACACCCTACTTCGATAAGTACAATAGATGCACTAACAGTTCTCTTCAATCGTTTTGGAGTGCCTAAAACTATTGTCAGCTACAACGGCACCCAATTTGAAGAATTTGAAGAATTCTGCAAGGCTCTAGCCATTGAACATTTAACAACGGCAATCTACCACCGAAGGTCAAATGGCCTAGCAGAGAGGTTCGTCGATACATTCAAAAGAGCCTTGAAGAAAAACCAAGGCATGGACACTGACGAGAAGAGTCTTGAACAATTTTTATCGGTGTACAGGATAACTCCGAACCCAAACACTGATACCGGTTCGTCACCAGCCAAACTGATGTTTGCACAGAAAATCAGATCTGTATTTGACAGAATTTTACCAAGTGCAACCAGAGTAACAACAACAAAAGAAAATTTTCCAACAAGGTTTTACAAATCTGGTGACAGAATATTCTTCCTGAATTACAGGAGTGAAAAAAAATTTTTGGGAGGAGGGGATTATCATGAAAAGAATCGGACACATGCTATATTCTGTAAGAAGTAATAAATTTGACTGTCGCAGGCATATAAATCAGCTAAGACCTCAACACACTGATGACTACAAACAGGCAGAAGAAAATGACCTGCCCCTAGAGGTTTTGTATGATTCTTTTAATATTCCCCAACCCTTAACAGAACTTACTCCAGATTTGAGAGTTCCAGCTTCTCCACCAACTCCACCCACTCAAACGATATTGAGGAGAAAAAGTACAAGGGTGAAAAGAAAAGTTAACCGGCTGAGCCCCAAGCCAAAAAGCAAACAATATTAAGCCAAATTCTCTTGGGAGAAATTGTCTTAGGGGGAGGTGTTATGGCGAGATGAGCAATTCACCGCCGGAACTTTTTATCGAAAGAACATTATCACCGGTCACCGGTTGTGAGAGCCTTCCCTGGGCGGGAACACTTAAAAACGTAACATGCTGTCTCTGTAAATATTCTCAATAAACTTCTCTATTTCTTTATTACTTCAGAACCTCTTTATCCATTTATTTCCCTGGTGGAATACCTTTCTTGACTATCCTTTTATTACGGCCACCCACCGCAGGATATATCATTATCACATGGCATCTCTCGCGCCAAAAAAATATTTCGCTTTTAATTTATTAGTTAATTTTTGCAAAATTTGACAGGACGACAATAAATGTTGATAATTGATGAAATTATAATTTTAAATAACGCATGAGTGCATTTGGTATGAGAGAAAACAAAAACATAACAACAAAAAAAAAACTATCATAAATAAAAAACCAAAATAAAAAAGTAACGAAGAATCGAATCGCTCCGTTTTTTAATTTTTTTGTTTTGTTTTTTTTATTGTTTTTATGACTCCAAAAAACATCGTTAAAATAACAACAAAAAGAATTGTAATTAACTTTGTATGAACATAATAAACGCTTTAAAATAAGTGAAACCACTAAAAATTTAGCCAGTTAGGTAGAAAACGGACACTTAGAAAATCGATTTTATTTTTAAAAAAAACAAAAAAACATTAAACAAGTAAAAATATTTTTCAAAAATATTAATGGGGCTATAGTCTATTTTATAAAACAATATCTCCTTCAAGAACGATCATAAAATGTGTTTTCAATCGATATTTATTCAATAAGGGACCAGTTTTCCTACCTAGCGAAGAGGGACAAGTTTTCCGGGGTCGAGTTTTCTGGAGCCAAGTTTTCCCGAGACGAGTTTTCCCGAAACGAGTTTTCTGGGCACCATATATATATATATGAAAAAAGAATAAACCTAGAACCCCATCCTCCTACGTAGACCCCTACTACCATATCTCCTTCTCCAACATCAGGGGTCTACGTTCTAGAGGTTGAAACCCAATTACAGGAGACGAAACCTGACATATTCTTTCTAAGCGAAACTGGAATAGGGCCGACCACCTCCCTAGATGAGTTCATAATTAAAGGATACTCTAACCTAACATCTAAATCTGACCCCCAAGATCGCCATGGGCATGGAATATGTGCCTACATTAAAGATGGCTTCCCATGTGGCAGGGATATCTCCAGAGAAGACCCTAATCTACCTTATATGTGCTTCCAGGTTGCACTTGCTTACACCACTGCATTTATATTTGCCCTCTATCGCCCCCACAACAGTGGAGTTAGTTTCTTTGCTGAATAAAATAAACATGCCATTTATTTTCTGTTGAAAATAAATGGTTTAGGTGGAACACGTGTTCAGATCAGTCGTTGACGACTACGCGCGTGGAAAAAGAGGAATAAAGTAGGGGAAAGAGAAATGGCAGTCCAGCATGTAGAAAAAGAAAGAGAGAGAAGGTTGAACTCAGTAAAGCCACACGTGCATAGTAGCAGTCGGCCACGTGGAAGTGTCTTCAGGCCATAAGCGATGGACGCGAACTTGTCTGGTTGACGATCCAAGGCAAAAGGGAAGAAAAAAGGAAGTTGAATGTTGTTGTTGACTTTTATACCGGGGTCAGTGTTCTGACTGCGCATGTCTGGATTTCACTTAAAAGGAAGTGACATCACCAATGTGTGCATGTTTGCACGCGCGCGAGTGTGCATGTGTGTGTACATGGATGTGTATATATGTGCGTGTGTGTGTATGTGCGTGCGTACATGTGGGTGTGTGTATGTGAGGAAAAAAACATGTTTGAACACTCTTCAAACAGCAAAATTTATTTTTTATACATATTTGAATATATTAATAATCCCTATTTCATGTGATCAAGCGTTTGGACTTACCTCCTTACCTTACCGTTCTTGGAGATATATGCAATATAGGATCTTGGTCTTACATCTTGCTATGCATCCACTCTCCCACTCGGCAATCACTCTCAAACTGCTTACTTGTCTTTACTCTGACTCCAACTACTGACTCTAACTGTTTGCATAAAACTATCTGTAGTGAAGTAGAAAAAAAAAGAAATTTAAAAAAAATATATAAGACACAGCTGTTCCTTCCAAAAGGTCGAGCTCTTCAATTTCCAAAAATAATTCACCATCACAAAAAAAATAGATGGAAAGATGTTCATATTTCAACCACTCGGACATGCACGTTTTCTAGTACTGTTGCACGAAAAAGCAAGGAAAGACATAAAAAATACGACAGCATGCTTTTCAGCTGGACATTAGTGGCCACTGGAATGAGTAGTTGGACGTCATTACACACTGATATGGGTAGCTGGATGTCAGTGGGCCACAAAAGTGGGCTGGAAAGGCTGGAGCTGTAGGAGTGAGCTGGTGAAAGGCTGCAGGGAATGAGTTAGAGGCTACAGGAGTAAGCTGGAAAACGTTGCAGGAGTGAGCTGGAAGTGCTAGAGGCTGCAGAAGTAAGCTGGAGTCACTGAAGGCTACAGGAGTAAGCTGGAAAACCGCTAGATGCAGTGGTTGTTGCAGGAATCAGCTGGAAGCTGTAGGAGTGATCTGGAGGCGCTGAAAGTGAGTTAAAGCAGGTCCAGAATGGCAGGCTGTGAGCGGAAGTCCGAGGAAACAGGCAACAGTAGAGAGTGGAGTGTGCATCTCATTTCGGTAGTTTGTGAATCACATAGTCTGTTGAATAGCCCTGGTTCTCACAGAGACAGTCTGCTGAATTGTCTCTCATCAAAGCGGGATTTGAGAAGCTCATAGCTCTCTGATTGAGTTTGAAAGTTGCTGTGAAAGCCATTAACTTTATGCAGTCCTTCATACTATAGGCTCCACAGCCAGTGATTGTGTCACTAAACAACAAATGACTATAATTAATTTAGGCTGGATTTATTACCAGCAAAAATGTATGTGACATTTATTGTCAATATTTATTTAAATCTCTGTCTAAAATTAAAAATTTGTTATTTTGTTTTGTTACGAAAAATTGAGTTTTGTGTTTTTTCTTTGTTGTTGAAGAACAAGTTGTTATTTTTAACCTACATGGCTGTGATGTATTTCCGGGAGAGTCAGGTTTCCGCCATCAGCATATTTGTATTTGCTTCATTCTAATTGTAAAAAAAGTAGCAATAACATGAGACTGTGACAAACTCAAGAAATAAAACTCTTTATTTAAACTTTTATAAGACAAATTATGTTTTTCAAATGAGGTTCTTTAAGCAAAGAAACTCTTTATTTGAACTTTTATAACAAATATGTATTGTGGCAAAAGTAGAACGTGACCTACACAAGTGACATGTCTCTGTCTCTCCTGTTAGTTGATAGAATTAATGAGTGAAAGTGAAAGGAAAAACTTTTTACTGTAAACAGCTTATTAATATACTCGTACATATGGTATTAAGTTGTATATGAGGATAGATGGCTATGAAAAGGACGAATGAGAAAGCACAGAGCAGTTTTTTTTCTTTGGGACAGCCGAAAGAGATACAGAGAGAGAATGGACAGTGAAAATTACAGTTTAAATCAAGAATTGTCAAGACAAATTTCAAACAAATATTTTTATTTTTTTATTTTCTTACTAAAGCTATTTTGGCCTGCTACTTTTTTTTTTATTTTGTTCTTGAGTTTCTGAACATGACAAAAGTAAAGCTCAGTAGTGGTACAATAAAGCCCTTCTACATCGACAAAGACGTGGTAGCTTGACTAAAAAAGGTGTGACTTGCTGTGAACTACAGAAAATAGATGTGGTGAGCCTTTTACCATTACATTTGAAGGTAGATGCACTTGACCTCTATCTGGAGATAGATGAAGGTCATCAGACAGACATCGACCTGATTGAAGACTGTTTAAAAGAGGCTTTTGTGGACGGGGCATTCTCTGCATCTGCGAAGCTTAAACAAGTTAAGTGAGCAGGAGAATGTGTGGACATATACGTCAACTAAATACAATAACTTTCAGGAATAGCTGGATTAACTGAGAAAGGGCTCGAGACCGCAATGAAGTTAGCATTTATATGACAGGGTTCACCAATGACATCTCAATGGAGTTGCAGCAAACACCAGACATTGAGGCCTGGACCACAGATGATTTGTTGGCACAGGCTAGGATGCTCACATGGGATGAGGCTGAGGCAACTGTTGCAGCCATGCAGCCATTTGAGTTCTGCCTACAACCTATCCTCAAACAGCGATTATCTGTTACAGATGCAGTGGCCACGGTCATAGAGCCAAAGATTGCACAATGGGATGGCCTGATGGAGCAACTGTCCAAAGGTTAGAACATAAATTATGATATTTTAAGTGCAATGAGATTGGCCACTTTGCTGCAGAATATCAGAGAAACAACTCAGGAGAAAAGACCTCAGTGTTAGTCTACTTCCTATGCAAGTGAAATCTTAACTATTGAAGGAAAACTCATTGGCTTTAACCTTTTATTGGGATATGATGCTCTCAACGTATTAACGAAGTGCATTTGACTGAATCAGGTGAAGTTCACTCCCTGAGGGAGAACGTATGTAGGTATGCTGCAATCAAAATTGATGAGCCAGAGTTCATTCACAGCGAATGCAGATGTTTGCGCTGCCAAAATGTGCGAGTGGCACCAAAAAGGGCTAAACATATCACTGCTTGACCTCCGGAGAGCATATCTACACTAGATACTCTATTGTGTTGGACCGACTTAAACCGGCATACATAGAAGAAGATTTTCAAATCATTCCCCCACTGAAGCAACCTCTTACAGAACCTACTGTTGTACAGAACGCTGACGTGACTACCAAAACAAAAACGTTTTAAGGCCGAAACGTTTTAAGGAATATGTTACAGTTTTATATCTTTTTTTCAATTTGGGGGAGTATTTGTGCTGTCACTCACACACACACACACACACACACACACACTTGTGCGCAAATAAACAAACGTTTATTCATTTCAATTTCCCTACGCATTTTGCACAAAAAAAAAGTTCTTCCAGCAATGACATAATTTCAAATACGCCACACGTTTTTCTCACAACAACAAAAGTAAAATGAACATATTTCTGGCAGACGTAGTTGAAGGCAGTATCACGTGACACAAGCGACCAATGAGAAAATTTAGAAGATTGTCTTTTTAACGCTTTTCCAAAAACCAAAATATCAGCAGTAGCAATATTGTCTTGGAGCCAGTCCAAAAAGTATTTAAACGCATCAAAAATTCTTTCCTCCCTCCTTTTTCCCTTCTTTGTCGCTACGACATGACACGACAACATGCTTTTCGTTTTCATCTCATCGTCGCTTTCAAAGCTGTCAAAACCAAGTCCAATGCAAACCAATGCAAAAAAGTTGAAAAAGTCAAAAAATCTGTCCAATGCGTGTATGCATAAGTATGATTTTTGAGTGCCTGTGTAGCATGTGTCTTTCCTCATGGGACTTTTGAATAAGGCAAACTTTGCCAGTTAAAACACAAACCTTGAAATAAGGACATTATTTTCACGCAATACTTTAACGTTTTAATCTTATTAATTCAATGAAGGACTTTCATCTAACATTCTAATCATAATTATTTCTCAAGAGCTTTTACCGATCGGACCTTTGCTTGTTCATTTTGTTATTTTTGTTCAAAAATAAATGCGGTGCATTTGAAACAAGAAGGAGGTGTCATTTTGTTTTATTCCTTTTTTTTATTATTTTGTTTGGGGCAGAGAGATTTAATTTCACTTAAACTTCATTTTCCCTACACACCCCATGAAATAATTCAGGCGTTCAATAAATACGCTTCGTTACAACTCTACTTTCAACCGAGTCGTTGTTTGTTTCGTTCACCACACTCTTTTCTTCTACCTCTTCTTTTACACACGTCCATTCGCTTTAGTGACTAAAAATCATCTGTCCTCCCACTTTTCTTTCCTCGTTATTTATGGAACCAGGGTACGAGATTCTCCGAGATTCCCCCAGATTCCACGAGACTTTTTTCCACATAAAAGCCTGCGGGCGCCATCTTGATTCTCAATTTGTGCTCTGCAGGCTCAAACGTGCAGCCACTTTAACGGTAAGCCACTTCTTTCTCCACACTCCCCCCCCGATCTCATGATCACAGAGACGGCAGGGGGGTGGCGATCGCCGCCGTCGGGTGCTTCTGCGAAGGGGGACAGTCTTTGCATGCGCTTTCATCCACCGCCTGATGGTCGGGGAAGGCTTCATCTCCGTGGAGGCTATTGATATCAGAGTCACTGCTTGATAGGGATGGTGCAAACCAAAGCGATGGCTCACTCGTCTCAGAGTCAGAGTCACTCTCATCGTCCACTGTAGGTGGTACATGTGTCACCGGCCGTAGGTCCCTAACGTGACGGGGTACGCCATCAACCTGGACACACTGCTGATTCAGCACATCGGTCACTGTGCCCCGTTTATACTTGTCAGTACATCGGTTTCCTGGTGGCTTCACCCAGACAGCATCCCCTTTGGCATATCGATTCCATTCTATCTCAGTGCCCACAATTGTATCGGGGTGGATTCCTTTTTCTCGGACACGGTACTGATAGATTGTGTTTGCAGGCGCCGTTCCTGGAGAGACGCCATCCTTCGGAATGAGATTATACCAAGTACACAGCTTCTGCAATGGTGCACTGCTTCCTGGCTGCAGTTGTTTTGATGCTGCAATGGCTTCTCTCAGCTATACCATTGCCAGAAGGCACATAAGCGCATCTAAGCCGCAGCCACACACCCCATTCTTGTAAGAACTGCCTCATCTGATGGCTGCAAAAGGCTGGGTCGTTGTCCGTCAGCACTTCATCGGGTGCACCTCTTTCACAGAACACGGATGACAGTTGGCAAATAATGCTGCAAGAGTCCTGGCGCCCGAGGAGTCTCCAGACTGCGAAACGTGTAGGCCCACAATCGATGAGAGTAAGGAAGTAGTTGCCACCGTAGTGTGTGATGTCCATGCCCACTCTCTGCCACTTACCACTCACTCCCAACTCCCCTTTCTTCCATCATGCTGGAGCTGGGTCGATGGATTGGCAGGCCTCGCAACTTTCCATCACTCTCCGATATCTTTTTTTCTACTCCTGGATCAATCATCTTGACAAAGTACAGTGTCCGCTTGATGTCAGGATGTCCACACTGTCGATGAATGTCCATGATGCGCGCTGCATCCACATTACACACAACTGCTGCACATGTGTTTTGCAGATTATCAGAATCTCTCTGAGCACCAGCCAGAAGCCATTGTTGAGGGACTCTAGTCAGAGCATCTGCTCTGTTGAGCGCAGACCTGATCAACACTACGTCCACAATCAGGTCATACTCTGTGATGGTGTCGACCAAGGTGGCAAGCCGTCTTCGAATTAACATCTCACTCGATGCTCATGTCATCAGCCGTGCTCTTCCACTTAATGCATCGCTTATCCACCGATGAGTGCATGCCGAGTCAGTCATGATATGTAGAACCTTGGCTTGCCATTGAAGCGCCAAGTTCAATGTGGCATCAAGTTCGGCCAGGTTTATGTGCCTTGAATCATTCTCTGGCCGAAGCCAACAGGCATCTTCAATAATGGAATCATTAACTGCAAGGGCCAGTGAACTAGCATCCACCCAGACCGTGAACTCATTCCTGCTGACGCACCACTTTCCCTGAATGGGGTCATCACTGGTCACCCTGGACACAGTCTCTGTCAGTATGCTCCTTAGGGTGACATCGTGTACTGCATCGTCCCATCTCGACGACACGGCTGTTGCACGTCTTTTTATGGCCGCCACGGCCACCCTGAGCCAACCGCACACAGGGAAATGGCCTACCATCTTTCTACAAAGTGAAAACACTGTTCGTCGAGTGATGTTTAATGGGACCTTGGGGACGTGACTTCCTCTTCTCCAGCAAAGTCCCTCCTTGCTATTGCGCACGTGCAGGCCGAGAACTTTTGCTCCATCAAACAGACACTCTGGTTCCTTACATGTCAGTCCAAAGCTCTCAAAGTTCCTTCTAACCGATTGCACTGACATGAGGTTCTCATTGATGAATATATCATCGATGTATGAGGATGTTGCCTGATGCACTGCCTCATCTTACTGCCGGATAGCATGCATGATTGCTGTCATAATGCCTGGTGCCACATTTAGACCAAACCCTAGCCTGGTTAGACAATATCGGGTTCCTCCAATTTCCACAGTCTGAAATGGCCACAATTTCCTCTCAATGAGTATTTGCAGATAGGGCCTGCGTAGGTCCAGAGTTGCCACGTTCAATCCCTGCTGTCGCCACTCCCTTAATTTGAGTGCACACACATCAGCCCTTGCCGTATATGGGTCAACATGCTTGTTAGTTTTAACTAAACAAAAAAATATATGAATAAACACAATTGCCCAATTCAGCCCTTGCCGTATATGGGTCAACATGCTTGTTAGTTTTAACTAAACAAAAAAAATATATGAATAAACACAATTGCCCAATTATGTTTACACATTTATTATACACTGACAAACATTTAAACAACAATAAAACACAATACAATAGCGACAGTTCGATAAGACTCACCGACTGGTGGAAAAAGTTCTCAGAGCTCACCTCGTGGTGGAACGAAGGTTCTCCTCTTCTTGAGAGGGAAAAAGGCAACACGTCTTCCCGTGACCAAGGGGAAAAAAACCAACCAGAGTTTTGAGCAGGGGCAGATTACTCCTCCCCGGTGTCCTCTAATTTTTAATCCCCTACAACACTCCCCCCAAAAATACAGAGTACTTTTAAGTGAATGTTGTGTTTTTCTTGTTGACTTTAAAAGGTCCGCAGTACGGTGGTTGTAGGGTATGCGACCAAGCTGTATCGCGAACAAACACATGTGTGCATGTCTCTAGTGCCTTTGGCACATATGTGTTAGCACACTTGTTTTTTCCTGATGGAGAATATGCCATTTTGGCCATGGTTCTTGTCAGTCTATCAACAAATGATGCAGGGTCCCAAACTTTATTTGGTGTATCACAAAAGTATTGTGCTGGCAGGCATAGTGTGGTACCATACAGCGCTTCTGCTGCTGAGCAATTCATATCCTTCTTCACTGCTGTGTGCAAACCCAGCAAAATTAGAGGAAGGTGTTCTAACCACTTTGTATTGCTGGTAAGCACTGAGCGTAAAGAGGCCTTTAGGCTGTGATGTAGACGTTCGACTGCTCCGTTTGCTTGTGGATGGTATGCTGTCGTGTGTATACTTCTGGTGCCCAAAAGTCCTGAGAGTTTATGAAACAGTTCGGACTCGAACTGTCTACCTCTGTCAGTTGTCACATTTTCCGGGACACCGAATCTTGCTACCCATCCAGCGAGGAAAGTTCTGGCTGTTGTATGCTGTCATATCCGGCATTGGTAAGGCTTCAAACCACCTTGAAAATCTGTTGACACATGTCAAAAGATAGCATTGGCCTTCACATGTCGGAAATGGACCAGTGATGTCGAAGTGTATGTGCTTGAACCTCTCATCAGGTACTGGAAATGTGTCTAGTGGCGCACGTGTATGTCGACCGACCTTGGCCTTTTGACACTGCGCGCACTTCTTTGTCCATTCTCGCACGTCTGCTTTCATCCTCAGCCAGAAATACCTGTCTGTCATCAAACGTATCGACGCATTGGCCCCTGGGTGTGATAACCCGTGTACTGCATTGAATATGTCTTTCCTTAAGGATGCTGGAACATATGGGCGCAGTTTGTTAGTGCTGATATCACACACTATTTTTCTAGGGCTGTTGGGGTGTGCCATTTTCATCAACTGCAGTGATGTTCCATTATTCTGCAGAAGCTTCTGCAGGTGCTCGTCTTTTTCTTGCTCCATAGCTAAGGTGTTGGCTTTGACGGAAGGTCCCAATGTGAAGGAGTTTATTCCTCATGACAGTGTATCTGCTGGTATATTGTCAGCTCCCTTCACGTGTCTGACATCCGACATAAACTGTAGGATATAGTCCAACTGACAAACCTCTCGGGGAGAGTATTCGTCTGAGGAGGACTGCAGAGCGCCTAATAGAGGCTTGTGGTCAGTCACCAAGTAGAATGGCTGTCTCTCTAGGAGCTGCCGATAATGTCTTATTGCAGAAAACGAGGTCAACAACTCTCTGGAAAATATGCTATAGCGTGTTTCTGCGTCAGTCAATTTCCTAGAGAAGAAAGAAATAGGTCGCAAGTTCCCATTACATTTTTGCTGCAGGACCGCTCCAATTCCAGTTGCAGATGCATCTACTGCCAGGCAAAGTTCACTATCGGGTTGAATGTGGGACAGCTTTGCGGTGTCTTCTAACATGGCCTTTACTTTGTTGAATACTGCTATTGCTTCCTCCGATAGTGTAATGTTGCAGTTCTTCACATTTGTCAGCATACCTGTCAATGGCAAAAGTACTTGGGCAACATGAGGGAGAAACCTACGATAGAAGTTAACTAATCCTAAAAATTGCAGCAACTGTCTCATTGTAGCAGGGATAGGGAAATCTCGGATGGGCTTGACTGTCTCTGGGGATGGGGAAATTCCCTTCTCTGAAATATCGTGCCCCAAAAATATAACCTCAGATTGACCAAAAATACATTTCGATGGATTTAAAACAACACCATATTGGTTCAGGCGATCGAATACTTGGTGCACATGATCTATGTGTTCCTGCCTATTCCTGCTAGCAATGAGGACGTCATCTATGTAGGCACACACAAATGGCAAGTCTCGCAGAACCTGGTCTATAAAGCATTGGAACGTTTGAGCTGCGTTGCGTAAACCAAATGAAACACGCAAAAATTCAAACATTCCAAACGGTGTGGTAATTGCCGTTTTGGGAATATGTTCAGGCTCGTGGTATGCCCGAATATGGTCTAATTTAGTAAAGACCCTATTATTCTGGGCCACTGCTGTTATATCTTGGATATGTGGTACTGGGTACCTATCCGGTTTCGTAGCCGCATTTAAAGCTCGGTAGTCCCCACATGCCCACCATGCATTTGGACCCTTACTAACAAGATGAAGAGGCGAGGCCCATTCACTATTTGAAGGACGAACTATGCCAAGCTGCATCATCTGCTGAAATTCTGCTTTCGCAGTCTTTATTTTTTCAGGTGTTAAACGTCTGGCTTTACAATGGACGGGTGGGCCTTTTGTCTCAATGTAACGAGTTACAGTGTGTGGTAACACTTCCTTGTGAAAGGAGGGGACTGATATTGAAGGATATTCCTTCAACAGACTCAGGAATGCTTCGTCCTGGTCTGCATGTGCTACCTGTGGACCTAATGGTGTGCCAGTCCCCACCACCCCACATGCTGCAAGTTGTGTGCTTGGATCTCGGAGACACTGGCCTGACATATCTACTACCAGGCCAAATTCTTGCAGAAAGTCAGTACCCAGTATAGCACTGCTTACGTCAGCCACTATGAAAACGTGGATAAACGATCTGAGTAAACCCAAGTTAAGGTCCATGCACCTCTCCCCATAAGTCCGTATTATCAAACCGTTTACAGCTCGCAGTGTAAATTTACAGGGAGGAGACCTTTTGTCCACTGATGTTGCTGGGATAAGGGAAACTTGTGCCCAACTGTCCACCAAAAACGAGATTCCTGTATTTTTATCTACAACATAAAGTAGGCGGCCAGAGAAGGATGCACTGACAGTTGATGCCGCTCTCGTCTGTCGGTTTAGGCTTTTCCCTGCCCCTTATAAATGCAAGGTGGAATACAAGAGTTGGCATTTTCGCCAAATCTCTTGTGCTTCCAACAAATAGCTTCTTGCTTGCATTCCCGAGGTCTTCACGCTGGATACTGCAGACAATTGTGTGGATAATATGTCTGCAATGTGATCTGCTATGACGGCGAGTTGTTCCACTGGCGTGGACTCGTCCTGAGCAGCGATAGCCACCTTATACTCCATTGGGATCCGTTGGAGGAAAATATGCTTAACGATGCTTTTATCCATCGAACCTTCAGCTAAATTTTGTAACCGTTTTAGAAATTGGGATGGCTTGCTATCTCCCAGGGTCTCTTGTTCCAATAATTGTGAAATACGCTTATGTGTGGCAACAGTCACAGCAGTCGTGACTCTCTCCTTAAGTACATCGTACGGCTTTTCTGTAGGTGGAGAAATTATTAACTCTCTTACCTCAGTAATTGTATCCTGTGTGAGTCTTTCCCAGTCTCACAAAAACACGAGTTCACATTTCAAGCTATGTCATATACATACGCACACACAAACATACGCGCCCACGTCCACACACATACATATATTCGTGTACATACACTCGCATTCACGTGTATATACACACACGCTAATGCACACATATGTACTCACACACGCGCACACGAACGCACACATGGACGAGGTCACTTCCGCTTTCTAAGGAAATATACACATGCGCAAATGACCACCGGAAACGAGTATAAAACAAAGAGACAAGCTGCTTCTAACCCTTTTAGGACCAGCTCTCGACCAGAGAGGTTGGGCTAACCAGTCGCCTCCCTTTTGAGAGGCGCAAGCTCGCGTGCGTCAACACCCCTGCGACTATGAATGGGGCACGAGCTTACAGACCGTATGTACACATTCACACTCTTTCTCTCTCTATCTACTAGTGGTCCCTGAGAACACCTTCGCGTAGCTGACTATTAACTGATGTCAACTCTCCATTCTTTGTCTTTGTCTACACGCTGGACTATCATTTCAATTTCCACTACCACACTCACTTCAATTCCCATGCGCGAACAAACGATAGTAACCCGAACTTGAGACTCTACTTCATTTCCTTTCCTTGCCACGCGCAACAAATCTGGTGACCCCTTTATTTTAAAAATCAAATGGATGAGGTTGAACGAAACACTCATACACACACAGACTCTCTCTCTCTCTCTCTCAACAACAATAAACCAGCTAACAACGGGAGATGCACGCCAAACTTTAGACCTTCCTCTTCACCAGTTAACAGCGAGAGACACACGCAAAACTAAACACGTACGGTACCCTTTTCTTTCACTTGTTTCTTTCACGAAAGGAATTCCTGTTCGTTTAATTCAATTTAACACGTCGTTCGTTTCTTCCTCGAGACAATTCATTTTTCCTATTTTTTGCACCACCACAACAAAATGGTGACAACCGAACGCGAGACGAACAAGCATTGCCTCCTATGCCATAAGTCCACAACAAACTAGCGCCCAACGTGGGGCCCGACAGACACGAAAACGAACAAGCATGGCGACCCTACCTTTTTTTAAATTAATTGTTTTGAGCGAGACGTGCGTTTTATTTGATAAAGAAAAAAATGAACTTTTCAACAAGAAAATTGCTACCGACAAGGACCTCAACGAACAACAATGACGAAACCCTCGTCAGACTCGGCAAAAAAACGAACACAGAGCTGTCGACTTCACAGCGAATTTTTAAAAAATTTGAGCTCGACAAACATTTTCACGGTTTCCTGACATTACCCTGCAACAAACGCAAGGAGCAAAATCATATAGGCCTATGCAATTCCCTCCCGCACAGCAGACGCAACAACAAAGAAACAGGACATCCCTATCAACACATAGGAAGAAGTTGAATCAACAATACGAGTTGAGATGCACGATGCACGCTGATAAACTCAAAACTTGGAAGTTTCATTGACAGCCGGCAACCACGAATGAATACACAACAAACGCCCATACAGACAATGTACACACACTACCGCAGACGCACATGCGAAGACAACGGCAACCAAACTCATCGTTCAACAAGAACGAATGCGCAACTAGTGCCAGTTCAAACGATGCACACATTACCGCAACTCACTTGCGAAGATACTGTCAACTGGACACACACACCGTCAACACAAAACAAAAATTTTTCTTCCAAACGAACAATTCACTTTTCTGTCCAAGTAACTCTTTGCACATGTCAGCACAAAACAAAAACCAAACGAACAAATGTCAGCCTAAAAAAAAAAAAAGAGTAAACGCATTTTCCACATGTAAGTAAATACTTTTTTTTACAAACACACTCCGTTTTTGACATTCCGTTCCTTTTGACGTTTTTCAAACAACCACACCAACACCAAAAAAAAAAAAAAAAAAAAACAGGACGAAAAATCAATTGCCGAAAACCTTACCTACAAAAAAAAATAAATATATATATATATATATATATTTTTTTTTTTTTACACAGTGATCACCACTTATCAAGGCCCGGAAGCCACTCAGGGATAAGGGTTATTGCAAGTACATTACGTTAGTGTGGAGATTTGATGAAGTGTTTACTTAAGAGGGCGGTTCATTAGGAATTTGTTAACATTGGACTTGAAGACATCCAAGTTGTAGTCCGGTTGGAAGCAGGCAGACGGAACAGAGTTCCACCGGCGTGCAGTTCTAAGAAAGAAGCTTTGTTCATGGAATCCGCGTTTTGATTTAGGCACAGATATAGAGTGGGGAAAATTTTTCACAGTGGATTCAGTGAGACGGGTGTTTTTCGTGAAAGATTGGTGAGGGGGGACCAGAGATTGGAGTTCAGACGAGCACCTGCCATGGAAATAACGATAAAACAAGGATAGGCTCGCAACGTCTCTTCTGTGGGAGAGAGGTTGCAGGGTAGAGAAAAGGGCATCTCCCACTAAGCCACGAAGTCGATTTTGTACTCTGTCAAGGCAGGATAGGCTGTTTTTAACAGCTCCTGCCCAGATATGGCAAATGTATTCCATCCTTGGACGTACTTGGCTTTTATATAGATAGAGAATTGCATCAGTAGTGAGATATCTTCTGGAGCAGTAGAAGGATCCCACCATCTTTCCAGTGACCTTGGCAACAGACTTGATGTACATGTTCCATTTCAGATCAGGAGTAAAGGTCAAACCCAGAAGCTTGTCAAAACACGGGGCCTCACCCAGACGAGAGCCATCCATCACAATTGATGCCAGGTGGGGATCAGAGTGTTGATGATGTAAGGATAGGAGTTTGGTTTTAAATGCATTAAAGGTAACCAGCCACATCTTCCCCCACTGAACCACGCGCTCAAGATCAGAGGAGAGAGAATCAGAGAGAACTTTGTCATTTACAGCCTTTGATGTGTTGCCGTAGATGGTCGTGTCATCAGCATAGATGTCAACGAATGATTTAAGTATGTGTTTAGGGAGGTCATTGATGTAGATCAGGAAGAGAGTTGGGCCCAGGATTGACCCCTGAGGGACTCCAGCATTTATATTGCAGGCCTCCGATTTTTGTCCATCTATGAGCCTATCGGAGAGAAATGATTTAATGATTGAGAAAACATTTCCAGTTATACCGTAGCTGGAAATCTTGTGAAGTAGACCCTTATGCCATACCTTGTCAAAGGCCTTTGATATGTCAAGAGAAATTGCCCTAGAAAGGAAGCCTTTGTCAAGAGATTCACTAATCCTGTGGGATATAACCGTCAGCACATCTGCAGTAGATCTTGCAGAGCAGAAACCATATTGTGTGTCACTAAGAAGGTTTTTCCTGCTGAGGTGGTTGATTCCAGCAACTTACTCATAACACACAGGAGACTTATTGGTCTGTACTGAGAGGGAGATGACTAATTACCTGAATTCTTAAATACAGGGCAAACTGATGAGGTCTTCCAGGAAGTCGGAAAGCACTTCTCCTTAAGGCAGCGCTTAAATAGTTTCATAAGTATGGGAGCAAGTTCTGGTTGAAGTTTTTTAACACTATAATTGGGATGCCATCAGGGCCAGTTACTTTACTGGAATCTAAGTTCTTGATTAGCTTGGCGACCTCATGCACGGATATTTGTATGTTACCTAGCTTGTTCTGTGTTATAGGAGGAAATATGGGGAGTTGATAGCCTTTGTCGCATAGGGTAGAATTAGCTGCAAAGTTCTTTGCAAATAGTTTGGCCTTGTCCGACGCTGACGAGATGACCTCTGGTCCATTGATAATGGTTGGGATAGAACGCACACTTCTGTTCAGGATCCTATTTGTTATTTGCCAAAACTGGTGGGAACAAGGCCGCTGATCAGCTACCTTGGATTTAACAGACTGGGCATATATAAATATATATACACTGCATATTTTTTTTTCCTAGGAAGGGGAGTATTGTGCGAGCCTTTCCCAGTCTCACAAAAACACGAGTTCACATTTCAAGCTATGTCATACGCACACACAAACATACGCGCCCACATCCACACACGTACATATATTCGTGTACATACACTCGCATTCACGTGTATATACACACACGCTAACGCACACATATGTACTTACACACGAGCACACGAACGCACACATGGACGAGGTCACTTCCGCTTTCTAAGGAAATATACACATGCGCAAATGACCACCGGAAACGAGTATAAAACAAAGAGACAAGCTGCTTCTAACCCTTTTAGGACCAGCTCTCGACCAGAGAGGTTGGGCTAACCAGCCGCCTCCCTTTTGGGAGGCGCACGCTCGCGTGCGTCAACACCCCTGCGACTATGAATGGGGCACGAGCTAACAGACCGTATGTACACATTCAAACTCTTTTTCTCTCTATCTCAGGCTCATCGAGAGTTATGGCAGCACAAACGTGTTCCTCACATCGGGAGAATTGTACCTTGCCGGTTCTGTTCACAGTAATTCCACCCAGTTGTGTAATCAAGTCCATACACAGGAGTAGGTCGTACCCGAGAAGCTCCCCCTCCACAACCAGGGCTCGCACGGCTACTGCAGGCCTGTCGTTGATGCTTGCGCGGATAATTCTCACCTCATAAGAGGCTAGTGAACCTCTGCCTACAGTTAGTACCGGAATTCTCTCTGCTTTCCAAGTGTCACAGCATATCTTGCTCACGAGAGTCTGGGTGCACCCAGTGTCCACAAGCGCGAGACGCTCGCTTCCATTAATATGTATGCTTACAGTGGGTAGCGCCCCGCTCAATGACGATCTGGGGAGAAGACTGGCGCTGTAGCTTCTTCCCCTTGCCCGTTTCCCGGACAGGTGCGGACCAGGTGTCCGCGTTTTTTGCACTTGTAGCACTGCGACCCGTCAAGTTTCCAAGTTGGTTGACGTGACGAAAGACAATCACAGGCTAAATGGTTGGGTCCTCCACACAGGTTGTAGCTGCGCCTAGGTTCTGCAATCCAACCTGTGATGGTAGTACAGCTTGGTCTATAGTGTTAGGGCTTTTCTTTAGTATTGCTCGTGCCCGCACCAAAACTTCCGATATGTTCATCTCGTCCACTTGGGATGAGGCACAGAGCAGATCTTCCACACTCTTAGGTAATCCTGCAACAAAGGTGCACACCAAGCCTTTGTCTGACATCCCTCCAAAAAGGACCGATAGCGTTTTTAGTTCAGCCAGTTACAAATCCACCGTTTCCTCGGGATGTAATTTTCGGGCCATGAATTCCTTCCATGCAGTAACTGGATGTTATGGCGAGATGAGCAATTCATCGCCGGAACTTTTTATCGAAAGAACGTTATCACCGGTCACTGGTTGTGAGAGCCTTCCCTGGGCGGGAACACTTAAAAACGTAACATGCTGTCCCTGTAAATATTCTCAATAAACTTCTCTATTTCTTTATTACTTCAGAACCTCTTCATCAATTTATTTCCCTGGTGGAATACCTTTCTTGAATATGCTTTGGTAAATATCCAGATACGCTACTACAAAATGCCGACCACTCTAATGTGTTTTTTATAGGTAATTGAGGTCGCTGACAACGAATCTGATAGTCAAACTTGGGGCATATTTACCGTTTGCATAGTATTAACCCCTGAACCCACGAACTACTGTCCACCATTTTGAAGCTTCCGGTTACGCTACGCGCGAGCGCGCAGTCCACCATTTGCAGCTTCCGGTTACGATACGCGCGGCAGTTCACCATTTTGCAGCTTCCGGTTACGCTACGCGCGAGCGCGCGTTGTAGCAATCTACGCTATGCGCATTCTCAGATGGCGGAAAATTTGAAATTAAATATAAAAGTTGGGGGGGGGGGTAATTATTTTTCTTCAGAACAGCGACCTCAAGTACCTATAAAAGAAAACAAATTAGAGTGGTTGGGGAGGGAGGGGGGAATATTTTACTTTTTTCCTGGAACATAGAAATTTTAACTTTTCCAAAGGAAAGCACTCAAAATTATTTTTTTTTTTCTGTAACATAGAAGTTTCAACTTTTCAAAAAATACATTATAGCACTTTAAAAAAAACAAAAAAATGAGTAAAAACAGTAAACATTAAGTCTGCGTAAGAAAATATATATTTTTTTTAACAAATAATTTAAATGAAACATTTTTCCAAACAACAAATTATTAATTTAAATGAAATATTAACAACTCTGCGTAAGAAAATATAATTTTTTTTTTTTAACAAATAATTTAAATGAAACATTTTTCCAAACAACAAATTATTAATTTAAATGAAATATTAACAAGTCTGCGTAAGAAAATATAATTTTTTTTTTTTAACAAATAATTTAAATGAAACATTTTTCCAAACAACAAATTATTAATTTAAATGAAATATTAACAAGTCTGCGTAAGAAAATATATATATTTTTTTTTAACAGATAATTTAAATGAAACATGTTTCCAATTAGAGCAACCGTCAAAGGTCAAAATCAGATTAAAACAAAAGAAAAACACTCCAAGTTGGTTGGGAGGGGGGTAAGAACAGAATGCGTTTTTTTTTTTTTGTTTTTGTTTTTTTTTTTTTTTGCATTGGCGGACAATTTTAAAAAACAAGTACATTATAGTACTAATTGGGTGGAATATTTCCGGAATGATTTTTTCCGCGTTAAAACAATTTGAAGAATATTAAAATGGTTTATGAAACATTAAAATTGATTTATATTTACGTCTGTGCATGCGGATGCGAGTACATTTTGGAAACTTCTGTGAAAAAGTTGTGTAGAAGCATATCAGGCTCGTCCTTCAGGTTTCTTATAAAAAGATATCTCGACAGATATTGGCGTAAATACGTTGCACGAATACCAGGTCTCTTGACCCATTCTTTTACGTCACGCCACAGCCTTTCGATATTTTGAGTATGTATTTCCATGTCTTTTGGATTAACAAAATTCTCAGAGTGGTTTATGGTATAATGTTCGAACGAATGCTGTTCGATATTAGTATACGCTCTCCATGAATCACTGTATAGACCCAGGCAGAATAAATTTTTTTATTAGCGGAATTAGGGTTTCCGCATTATTCCTTCTTCCTTCTGGTTCTAACAGTGGGACGATAAAACTACGTTTAGAAACGCGTTCAATTCCGCCAAACAGCCAAATCTGCTTAAGAATGCGTCCTCTGTTGTACTTTCGACGAACTAGAAGGGTCTCATCTATTTCGACTTCCCCACCGACACCTATTGGTTTTTGGTTTTTTATCCACTCGTCGGTGATTTCTGAGCAGGAGGATCCCCAATCTACTGATGTTGTCATAGATATGTCCAAATTATGTGTGACTGTCTTATGCTTCCATGAATAGCGTAGGAAATTATTAGTAAATAAAATTACTTTCCACGCAGGAATGCGTGCCTTCTCCAAAAAGGTACCTTTTCATTCACTCACTGTGAAGCCACAATATCTTCTTTTTTTTCTTTTTTTGGAACAACCACGGTACTTGGGCATTCCACATAGCATTATTGCTTCCAAGTGAACATAGTCTGTTACACTTTGGACATGACACTTGTCGAGGTAAGATATGATGTTCTCTCAAAAATTCTTCAGCTTCTTTGTTATTTTTATGAAATTTGGCTATTGCATCATAAGTGAATGTGCATGACTGGCAAGATTCCATGTTCACAAAGTTGGTTTAGAAACTAAAATGACCGGAAATAGGCCCTAAAAACAGACCCCTCCCCTCACTGGTACCCGCGAAACAATGCTTCCGGCTAATTTGCAAAGAAATTCATACACCAAACAGACCACGGATCCAACTGAACACGGTCTATTACACTTAGGACATGATGCTTATCCTCTCAAAAATTCATGAGCTGTATCACTTTTTGTTTTTTTAACTTTGGCTTTTGACTTTTAGTTAAAATGGCCGGTCCCGACGGCGCGAAATCACAGAATGGGTGAAATCGTAAGTGTATTTCATGTAAATTGTATATTACTTATACCCCCCCCCAAGCTAACTACATGAATCTTTAATGTACTTTTTGAAAAGTTGAAACTTCTATGTTACAGAAAAAAAAAAAAAATAATTGTAGTGCTTTCCTTGGCGTGACGTAAAAGAATGGGTCAAGAGACCTGATATTCGTGCAACGTATTTACGCCAATATCTGTCGAGATATCTTTTTATAAGAAGCCTGAAGGACGAGCCTGATATGCTTCTACACAACTTTTTCACAGAAGTTTCCAAAATGTACTCGCATCCGCATGCACAGACGTAAATATAAATCAATTTTAATGTTTCATAAACCATTTTAATATTCTTCAAATTGTTTTAACGCGGAAAAAATCATTCCGGAAATATCCCACCCAATTAGTACTATAATGTACTTGTTTTTTAAAATTGTCCGCCAATGCAAAAAAAAAAAACAGAAACAAAAAAAAACGCATTCTGTTCTTACCCCCCTCCCAACCAACTTGGAGTGTTTTTCTTTTGTTTTAATCTGATTTTGACCTTTGACGGTTGCTCTAATTGGAAACATGTTTCACTTAAATTATTTGTTAAAAAAAAAATTATATTTTCTTACGCAGACTTGTTAATATTTCATTTAAATTAATAATTTGTTGTTTGGAAAAATGTTACATTTAAATTATTTGTTAAAAAAATTTTTTTTTTTCTTACGCAGACTTAATGTTTACTGTTTTTACTCATTTTTTTGTTTTTGTTTTAAAGTGCTATAATGTATTTTTTGAAAAGTTGAAACTTCTATGTTACAGAAAAAAAAATCATTTTGAGTGCGTTCCTTTGGAAAAGTTAAAATTTCTATGTTCCAGGAAAAAAATAAAATATTCCCTCCCTCCCTCCCTAACCACTCTAATTTGTTTTCTTTTATAGGTACTTGAGGTCGCTGTTCTGAAGGAAAATAATTACCCCCCCCCAACTTTTATATTTAATTTCAAATTTTCCGCCATCTGAGAATGCGCGTAGCGTAGATTGCTACAACGCGCGCTCGCTCATAGCGTAACCGGAAGCTGCAAAATGGTGAACTGCTCGTGCGTATCGTAACCGGAAGCTGCAAATGGTGGACTGCGCGCTCGCGCGTAGCGTAACTGGAAGCTTCAAAATGGTGGACAGTAGTTCGTGGGTTCAGGGGGTTAATACTATGCAAACGGTAAATTTGCCCCAAGTTTGACTATCAGATTCGTTGTCAGCGACCTCAATTACCTATACAAAAACAAATTAGAGTGGTCGGCGTTTTGTAGTAGCGTATCTGGATATTTACCCAAATGCTAATTCAACAAGAACGTTTCGAAACTCTTGTAATACAACAAACGACGGATAATCGCTTATTTTGTGAAACGATTTTGTCAGAAAAATCTAAGGAGGGTGCATCCAGATTTTTTTCGGCTGAGGGTATAGCGAACTCGCTTTCAGAGTTTAAATATGACCCAGAAAAAGGTGACACTTTTCCAGCCTATTATCGTAGGTTTGAAACGATATTTACAAAACGATGCGAGAAGTGGTCGGATGAGGAAAAAATAACACTATTACTCCAAAAAAATGGGCACAGAAGAAAATACTAAATTCACGAATTTGATATTGCCTAAAAAACCGGAAGAGATCTCTTTTTCTGAAACGGTGAAAATTTTGTGTGTTATATTCAGTGAAAGAGATAGTCTTTTTCTGAAACGGTATAGGTGTTTAAATATGTCAAAAGACGAAACTGATGACATTGTGTGAACTGTTTAAATTAAAGGATTTATCAGTGGACATGTTTAAGTGCTACATATTTGTCCAGGGACTGGCAGCACCGAAGGACAAGGATTTAAGGTCAAGGATATTATCAATCATGGAACAAGACCCGGAAATGAACTTACAAAAAGTGACAGAAGAATGTCAAAAATTGATAAATGTAAAAAGGGACACTACGAGGATAGAGGGAAAAGTCACATCCCAAGTCCAGGTAGTAAAACAGAAGACATTTCCAAAAGACAAAGGGAAAAGTTTTGAATGTTGGAGTTGTGCGGGTCCGCACTTAAGAAAAAACTGCCCTTATAAAGACCAACGTTGTACCAAATGTGGCCTAGTGGGACACCGGGCATCCCACTGCCGAACTAAGCAAGACAAAAGACGGAAATGGAAGCCAAAAGTAAATGTGGTCTTATCCAAAGAAGAAATAAAACAAGGAGGGAAACGGAAATTCGTTCACACACAAATAAATGGTCACTCAGTGAAGCTACTTTTAGACACAGGTAACGACATATCAATTATCGACAAAGTGACCTGGAAGAGAATTGGTGGTCCAAAACTAAGAAAAACACAAAAAATTGCAAAAGGTGTTTCCACAGAGTGATTAAAATTCATGGGAGAATTTAATTGCAGTGTTTCTCTTGGATCGAAAACTTTTTCTTCAAACCTTTCAATTGTTCCAGGAATAAATTCTTGCCTTTTTGGAATTGATTGGATTGTTTTGTTTGATTTATGGGAGCTACCCATAAATTCATTTTGCAATAATGTAAGAGCGTTGGAAAAGAAAAATTCCAAACAAAATGACCATTTTCTGGCAGTGTTAAAAAGTGAATTCCCCAAAGTTTTTTCACAGGGATTAGGAGTGTGCACCAAAACTTAAGTAAATTTTGAATTAAAACAGAATGTGAAACCTGTTTTTAGACCAAAAGGAAATGTGCCTTTTTCTTCAAAAGAAGATATTGAAATTGAACTAAAAAGACTACAGAAGAATGGTGTAGTCGAAAAAGTTGACTATTCTGAGTGGGCGAGCCCCACTGTGTATGTTAAAAAGAAAAATAAGAAGAGTCGGGTACGTGCCGATTTTTCTACAGGCCTTAATGACTGTCTGATGGATCATAGTTATCCACTTCCATCTCCTGAAGACATTTTTACAAAGCTGAATGGAGGTAGAATTTTCTCCAAAATGGACTTATCAGAAGCTTACCTTCAGGTAAAAGTCAGTGAAGAATGTTCTAAGTATTTGTGTATCAATACCCATCTAGGACTTTTCCGACTAAAAAGACTTCCTTTTGGATTAAAAGTGGCCCCAGCACTATTTCAGCAAATAATGGATACGATGCTTGCTGATTTAGATGTTGCAATCGCATATTTGGATGACATCCTTGTCAAAAGTAAAAATGTACAGGAAAATAAGGAACACATCAGAGCAGTTTTCCAAAGAATTGAGGAATTTGGTTTCAAGTTAAGTGCCGAAAATGTGAATTCTTTTTAAAACAGATAAAATATCTTGGTCAAATTATCGACAGCCAAGGCAGAAGACCGGATCCTCAGAGAACAGAAGCAATCGAGAGGATGCCAGCACTCAATAATGTTGCCCAGTTACAATCTTTTTTGGGTTTGGCTCAATATTATGCTATTTATATTCCAAACATGCATAAGTTGAGAGCACCATTGAATGATTTGTTAAAAAAAGGACAAAAGTGGATTTGGTCAAAAGAATGCCAAAATGCGTTTGAAGATATTAAGAAATGCCTGCTATCAGATTTAGCTCTAGCACATTTTGATCCACAGAAAGAATTGATTGTTGCATCAGATGCAAGTGACTACAGAGTAGGAGCAGTTCTTCTCCATAAACTTGAAGATGGATCAACAAAGCCAATAGCCCATGCATCCAGATCACTTTTGCCGGCTGAAAGAAACTATTCTCAAATTGAAAAAGAAAGCTTGGCGATTATTTATGCCATTAAAAAATTCCATAGATTTATTCATGGAAGGATGTTTACTTTGCAAACCGACCACAAACCCTTATTGACTATTTTTGGCTCTAAAAAAGGCATACGTACGCACACTGCGAACAGACTCCAACGATGGAGCATAATTCTACTAAATTATAACTTTAAAGTAGAGTACATTTCATCCAAAAATATCGGACATGCAGATGGACTGTCCAGGCTCATCCAAAAGTGTGCTGAACCTTTGGAAGACACAGTAATAGCTGCATTGACAGAGGCAAAAGAACTCTCCGGATTACTATGCAACACAATCAGAGAGTTACCAGTAACTCTAGACAAAATAAATAAGGCAGCAGAAAAGGATGATTATATTGTGAAAATGAAAAAGTTGGTGCAACTAAATGGAAAATCAAAGAAAGACCCTAAAATTTTACCATTTTCCATTTGTGCTCAAACCTTGGTTTACGCAGACAGAGTCGTCATACTGACTACGCTTCAGAGAAGAATTTTAAAAGAATTTCATAGTGGTCATCCAGGCATGTCGAGAATGAAAGCTTTAATGCGTGGATATACGTATTGGCCTAGGATGGACCAGGAAATTGAAAAACTTGTAAGAGAGTGTGGAGGGTGTCAGCTAGCAGCAAAGGCACCAACTGTGCAGATATAACCGTGGCCAAAGACTGATACACCATGGACTCGGTTACATATCGATTATGCAGGTCCTTTAAATGGACATTATTTCTTAGTGGTCGTCAACAGTTTCACAAAATGGCCAGAAGTGTTTAAATACAAACACCCTACTTCGATGAGTACAATAGATGCACTAAGAGTTCTCTTCAGTCGTTTTGGAGTGCCTAAAACTATTGTCAGCGACAACAGCACCCAATTTACCAGCAAAGAATTTGAAGAATTCTGCAAGGCTCTAGCCATTGAACATTTAACAACGGCAATCTACCACCCAAGGTCAAATGGCCTAGCAGAGAGGTTCGTCGATACATTCAAAAGAGCCTTGAAGAAAAACCAAGGCATGGACACTGACGAGAAGAGTCTTGAACAATTTTTATCGGTGTACAGGATAACTCCGAACCCAAACACTGATACCAGTTCGTCACCAGCCGAACTGATGTTTGCACGGAAAATCAGATCTGTATTTGACAGAATGTTACCAAGTGCAACCAGAGTAACAACAACAAAAGAAAATTTTCCAACAAGGTTTTACAAACCTGGTGACAGAATACTGTTGAAGCATTTATTATGTCGATTCATACATTGATAAAATCATGAAAATTTTGTGAAAGTTGTGTCCTATCAATATTACGAGATCAAATATTTCTTGGGATATACAATCTCCATACACAAGTAGAATTACTAAAAATGAGACAGATTTACAAAAATGCTCAGACATATGTAAGCTGTCAGAAAATGCTATGCTTCAGTCTAAAATCCTGAGACGCGAGGAAGTGAACAGAGTTTATTGTAGAACTAAGAAAAAAAAATTGACACAAAGTGGTAGGGCATGTGCGTTGCAGCATGAACGGAGCAGAGAATTTTGTGCTGCATTAGGAAAGACATGTTTTGAATGCAATGGGAAAAACAAGTTTGCTGTTAAATGTAGATCCGTGAGAAAAAAGAATATCTACACAGTCAAAACAAATAGTGGTTTGTACTATGGACACGTAGATATGATCAAAACAACAGAAAAAATAAGTTCTGTAAGGCAAGAGGTAATAAAAGCAGCAAGGATGGTGAAAGGAAAGCCAATTGTTTTTCAGCATGATAGTGGAGCATCGGTCAATGTATTGAATGAGAAATATGTGATGGGGAAAAACACTTGAACACTGAAATATGACTCTTGTCATGTGGAATGGGGCAGAAATAAAGCCATTAGGGGGAGTGCCAGGTGAAAATAATAAACCCCAAAACTGGACAGAAATATGCAGTAAAGTTTGTTATTGTAAAGGAGGACCCCTCCCCATACTTGGGGTTAATGCGATTTAGCTGATGCCACTAATCACAATTAATAATGACAGGTTCAAGAGTATCTCACTTGGATGAAGTCAGCAACCAGCATTCGGGAAGCATCATAACAGAATTTAAAGATGTATTTAAGGAGGCACTGGGTGAATTACTGGGAGAGGTGGACTTGGAGGTGAATATGAGTATAACACCAAATGTTGCAGCAGCACAGAAAATACCAGTAGCACTTAAGGACAAAGTGAAAACTGAATTAGAAAAACTTGTAAACAAGAAGGTGATTGAACCTGTAAAAGAGCCAACAACATGGGTAAATGCATTGGCACTAGTAGTTAAAAAAAAATGCTAATTTACATATATGTATAGACCAAAGACCATTAAATAAGGCTCTTAAATGGGAATACTTCCAGTTACTTGTACTGGATGATTTACTCCTGTAGTACTTACCAAAAAAACAAACGCTCACGTGTTTGTGCCTTGTGTAGGCATGCGCGACAACAAAACTTGGGTTTTTTATAACGGAAGTCTCGAGGTTGTCAGGAATCTCCGGGTGCATGCGCAAGAGGAGGGATTGAGAGAGTGGTATAAAAGGCAGGTCGAGTGAGAAGGTTGTTGTTGTTGTCATTGGACGTTACAGTGACGCGTGCATTAGCAGTTGATTAAGAAGTTGTTTTTTTTGTGTCAAGTCGTGCACCTCGATGAAGGTGAAGGTCATATAAGTCGTGCACCTCGGTGAAGTTGAAAAAATACCAATTTACATATATATATATAGACCTAAGACCACTAAATAAGGCTCTTAAATGGGAATACTTCCAGTTACCTGTACTGGATGAAGAACTTGCTAACAGTAAAATCTTCTTTACCCTGGTTCTGCAAGATGGATTTTGGCATCTAAAATTAGATGAAGCCAATAGTTGCTCACAATATTTGCTCCCCTATATGGTCGATTTCTGTGGTTAAATTAGTCAAGTCTCAATTGTTAGATTTGATACACTTCTGCCAAAATTCCTTAGCCCAAAAACTCAACTCTCTGCTCAACTTCAAAGGCGCTTCTGCTGATCGAACTTACTTCTTCAAAATCCAACTCCAAAATGAACACCCTTTCTGAAAAATCATGCCTCTTTTATCTCCAACCATACCAAGTGGTAACATTGCAGGCATATAAAGGCGGACAATATTATTTCTTTTTCCTTCATTCATTTTTGGTCCACCCAGATTTGTACAAGTTGCACAAGGCAGGGTTGTAAAAACTTTTTAAACATTTCAGTCCACAGTTTCGTTGGAAGTTATTACCCTTTGGCACCGCTCTGTGTAGCAGAAGTAGCAATAACTAAAATGAGGGGAAAAAGAGCTTACCTCGGGTACGTCTGTTGTGTCACCGGTTGGGGGGAAAAGAGAATTCCAAGATGGCATCCGGGGGGTTTTATTAGCGTTTACCCCATGCAACTCTCGGAAAATCACGTTTCTTTCTCATGTGATTATGCAAATGGATAATTCCCGGCCACTATAAAAGCAGGAGGCTAGAGACGAGTCGGCAGTGTCCTGCAAATTGTGTGTGTGGGTGTTTCTGGCGATTGAAGTGTGTCTTCTTTTACCATGGTTATCACGGACAGGAATTCCCTCTCTTCTGGAGGTGGGTGATATTGACTATTTTGAAGTTGTACTGTTGCTGACAGAACATTTATTTTTTTTGCCTACTACCTTTTTGTTTCAAGCTATTTCGGCCCGAATATGGCAAAGGTGCGGATAAGCAGTGATATTATCAAGCCGTTCTCTGGCGAGGGAGACATTGTAGCGTGGCTGAAAAAAGTGAGACTTGTCGCACAACTTCAGCAGGTGGATGACGTAACGAGTCTGCTACCTTTATACCTGGAAGGTGATGCGCTGGCCCTCTACATGGAAATGGAGGAGGACGATCAAAAGAAAATAGACCAGATTGAGGCTCGATTAAAGGAGGCATTTACTGATGACGCGTTTGCAGCATATAGAAAAATAACTATGGTTAGATGGGCTGGTGAACGTGTGGATGTGTACGCCAACAAAATCAGGCAGTTGGTTGGATTGGCCGGATTCACAGTAGAAAGCTTAGAGAGACTCACAAAATTATTTTTTGTCACTGGATTCCCTGACACCATCTCAATTGCTCTTCAACAGGTGCCGAACATCAAAGTCCTGACCATGGGGGAGCTAATGTCGAGAGCGAGAATTTTGACGACGACTGGCGAACAAAATCAGGATGTGGTTGCGGCCACACGCTCACCCAACAACAGGGCCCAGAATAATCTTGTTAACGTGACCTGTTTCAAATGCAATGTTAAAGGCCACCTTGCAAGGGACTGTTGAAAACGTGGAACACGGTGTTACCGTTGCGGTGAGAGTGGACACTGGGCTCGGAACTGCTCGGGAAACAAGCAAGGGGAGGACGCATAAGCGCCAGTCTCCTTCCCAACCAAGATGTGAACACGACGCTCCCGGTGATAAGCATCCATGTTGATGGGACGCGATGTTCGGCGCTTATTGATACAGGATGCTCCAGGACAATTTTACATGCAGACCGGTGCCGGTCTTGGAGAAAAACAAACGTAAATGTCAACACAATTGGTGGAATGTCCCATGCGTGCTGCGGTGTTGGAACGGTCTCTGTATCCACTGATGAAGGTGTGTCTGCCAGAGTCGATGTGTTGGTGGTGCATGGCAAGCCACTGGGATTTGACTTGCTTCTAGGGATCGATGCCATAAAAGCTCTAGGAGGTGTCGTTGTCAAGCCTACAGGATCAGTGCGGCTGGGCGCCAGGAAAAGTATTAAATGCGCAGCCATTTCTATCGATGAACCAGATTTCACTGCTACCTTTGACCATCAAAACCGAACATGGACCGCATCGTGGAAATGGTCTGTGAACCACCCCCCTGAAAGGCTGCATAATCGAGTGTCAGAGTACCCAGTGCCAGCAGAAATTCGTGGAGAATACACGTAGGAGCTCCACACCTGGATAGATAATGGTTGGCTCGTGCCATACCCAGAGGATAAATTGGGACCCCCCAAAGGTCTAATTCCCCTGATCGCTGTGATACATCAGAACAAAGCCAAAGTGCGCCCGGTGATGGACTACTGGGAGCTAAATCATTACGTAGACGCATTTACGGCCAACGCAGATGTTTGTGCGGCTAAGCTGCGTGAGTGGAGACAAAAAGGTGCTAACGTGTCTCTACTGGACCTCAGAAGAGCATACCTACAAGTCCGGGTCCATGAGACACTGTGGCCATACCAGACTGTGGAAATCGATGGGAAAAAATACTGTCTGACCCGTCTGGGGTTTGGTTTGAATGTGGCTCCCTTGATAATGAGAGCAATTGTCAGCGAAGTACTATCTCAGGAAGAAGTTATAAGCCGCGCAGCATCTGCTTACATTGATGACATTTTTGTCAATGAAGACATCGTGCCCGCGACCCGTGTGAGAGAACACCTCGCGCAGTTCAGGTTGGAGTGCAAGAACCCGGAACAGTTGAAGGACGGTGCACGAGTGCTGGGATTGGCAGTCAGGATGGAACGCAATGAACTGCGGTGAAAGCGAGGAAATGCAATTCCGGAGGCTCCCAGTATTGTTACGCGACGAACAATCTTTTCCCTGTGTGGTCGATTTGTCGGGCACTTTCCGGTGTGCGGTTGGCTTCGTGTGGCTTGCGGAATACTCAGAAGGAGAGTAAGTTCGGTAACGAAGGGCTGGGATGATGAAGCAAGGGACGCCGTACTACATCGTATGATGTTCGAAACCTTAAAATCTGCGCAGCAGAATGATCCGGCAGAGGGAAATTGGTGTGTGGACGGCAAAGAGCTGAATGTATGGGTCGATGCTAGCTCCCTAGCAATTGGGGCAGCCTTGGAGATGTGTGAAACTGTGTTGGAAGATGCATGTTGGCTGCGACCTGAAGATGACTCTCAACATATCAACTTGGCTGAACTGGATGCCGTATTGAAAGGCATCAATTTGGCTCTCCAGTGGCAGAGCAAGGTGCTACACATAAAGACAGATTCTGTTTGCGTATACCATTGGGTCTCGAACACGCTAACTGGAAAGGCGCGAGTACGCACCAAAGCAGCAAGCGAGATGCTTATTAGGAGGCGATTAAGCACTCTTAAGGAGCTCGTGAAAGAGTACGGGCTGACAGTGGATGTGACGCTGGTTCCATCAGCACGAAACATTGCTGACCGACTGACACGAGTGCCACAGTGGTGGTTTGAGGCAATGAAAAAGAAAAACGGTCTTGACCCAGTGATAGGCGCGGTCCACACAGACGAGCTGGATGAGAGTCAAATCATGGCTATTCACAAAGATAGTGGACATCCGGGGGTGCGACGCACTACCTACTTTGTCAGGAGAAGATGTCCAACCACGACAAAAGCAACTGTCAGAACGGTCATACAGAAATGCGAGGAATGTCAGTCCATTGACCCAGCGCCAGTCAGGTGGGAAAAGGGAAAGCTGGAAGTTAACGAGAATTGGCAGAGAATTGGAATGGATATCACGCATTATGGCACCTTCCATTTTTTAACTTTAACAGACTGTGGTCCATCGCGTTTCTCCATTTGGAGGAAATTGGCAAGGCAGGACTTGGCAAGCGTGATTCGTCAGTTGGAGGCAGTGTTCCTCGAGCGTGGCGCGCTGCATGAACTCCTTTTAGACAATGACACAGCTTTCTGCAGCAATATGTTCCAAGCATTTGCATATAAATGGGGAGTTCACTTGCGATTCCGTTGTGCATACGCTCCAGCCGGGAATGGCATAGCGGAGCAATGTCACCGTACAGTGAAACGAATAGCGGCTAGAATGTGTTGTCCCATACAGGAGGCTGTCTACTGGTATAACATCACACCAAGAGACGACACATCTCCCTCCACTGCGCCTGCCAACAGGATTTATCAATACGAAGTTCGAGTAAAGGAGACCAATCTCGCAACTGCGTCCCAGGTCCCAAGAACAGCTTTTACCAGGTTGGAGATCGCGTATGGGTCAAAAGACCTCAAAATCGATGTACCACGAGGTTTGGCAAGGGTGAGGTGACCAAGGTGATCAGCCCTCAGTCGATTTTGGTGGACGGTGTGCCTTGTCACGTGAAGGATTTGCGCCCTCGCCATTATGTTGTTACATCGGAGGAAGAGGGAGACTCAGACAGTATGATGTCTTCTGAAAAGACAGAGAGTATGATGCAGGACGACGGGGAGGATTTTGAGTCATATAATGTACATACTGAAGAAGCGGAGGAAGGACCACCCGTCTTGCCTTTACGAAGGAGTACCCGACAGAGACGAATACTGCCCCCCTGCCCTGATTGTGAAACACCGCCTATGGAGCAGACTGGTGGCAATAATGGCGATGAGGAGGATGGCAGGGAGGAAGTGCTGCCTCCGGTTCTTCGGAGAAGTACCAGACAGAGACGACTGCCCCCCTGCCCCGTTTGTGATCATGAGATCAGTGGGGAGTGTAGCAGAAGTAGCAATAACTAAAATGAGGGGAAAAAGAGCTTACCTCGGGTACGTCTGTTGTGTCACCGGTTGGGGGGAAAAGAGAATTCCAAGATGGCGTCCGGGGGTTTTTATTAGCGCTTACCCCATGCAACTCTCGGAAAATCACGTTTCTTTCTCATGTGATTATGCAAATGGATAATTCCCGGCCACTATAAAAGCAGGAGGCTAGAGACGAGTCGGCAGTGTCCTGCAAATTGTGTGTGTGGGTGTTTCTGGCGATTGGAGTGTGTCTTCTTTTACCACGGTTATCACGGACAGGAATTCCCTCTCTTCTGGAGGTGGGCGATATTGACTATTTTGAAGTTGTACTGTTGCTGACAGAACATTTATTTTTTTTGCCTACTACCTTTTTGTTTCACTCTGACTCTGAAGATATGTGGCTGACTTGGAGGGAATTATGAAAAAAGTCAACCTAAGGTCGAAATGATCTTCTTGTAATGGTAAAAGAGAAAACCATGGAAGAACTACTGGTGGATCATATAAAGCTCAAGAAGCTGTTGCAGAGATGTCATGAATATGGGATGCAGTTGAACGCAGAAAAAATGAATCTGCGAGAAACATCTACATCATTCTTGAGGTACATGATAACCAGTAAGGGGTTACATCCTGACCCGGAGAAAGTAAAGGTCATAAAGGATATGCCCTGCCTAAAAGACATAAAGGGAGTGCAACGATTGGGAGGATTTGTGAATTATCTGGCAAAACTTCTACCTCACATCTCTGACATGTTGGCTCCAATTCGAAATTTAGCAAAGACAAATGTGCCATGGACATGGTCACAAATCCATGAAGAGGTTTTTAAAAAATCAAAAAACTGGTGAGTGAGGCACTAGTATTGATATACTATGATCACAAAAACCACTGGTCCGTTAGTGTGATGCAAGTGAAAAAGGAATAGGAGCTGCATTGAAACAAGAAGCTCAATCTTCAGCCTATATCAATTGAGTGCTTACAGGCACAGAGACCAGATATACACATTAAAAGAGAACTGTCAGGAGTAGTACATACATGTACAATCATAAACCATTGAAAGCAATAATGAAAAAAGAATTGGGGAAATGGTCAAAGCGACTGCAAAATATGTTGATGTGTTTACAAGTTTATAATATAATAGTTTGTATATTTTGGCAGTAAGTCATTATTCAAGCACGTCTGATTGAAGATAGAGTGAGTTTTTTTTCTGATTTTTTTGGATATCTTTTCCATTCGCCAAGCAGTCTTTTTTATTTCAGTTAGGCTCTACATTAGCAGAATACTATATGCCCCACCTCGAAAACAAAATCTTGTTCAAAAAAATAAACTCACTAGATAGTGAGTTTATTTTTTTGGTCTGAGAAGATTTTGTTTTCGAGGTGGGGCATGCCCGATATGTTGACGACATTTTCATTGCAACTGAATCCATAGAAGACATTAAAAAAACTCAAACTAAACCTAGAAACACTCCGTCCTCAAATTTACACACAAATCAAACATAAATAACAAAATACCATTTCTTGACGTATTAGTAGATTCAAGCAACCCCACTAAATACATAACATCAACATACAAAAAACTTACCAACAATAAATTATCAAAGCGAATGCCCAGAAAAATATAAAACTGCTATTATAAAAACTTACCATTTAACACTCATACAATATAGCATCAACCCGACAAATATTTTACAAAGAACTAACAAACATAAAACAAACCCTAATAAACAATAATTTTCCCAATAAAATCGTCGATAAAAACATAAAACTCTATTTAAACTCACTCTACAATAAAAACATAAACCCTAACCCTAACAAAAACGACACCATCAAAGTATACTATGAACACCAACTACACACTGACTATAAAACAGATGAAAAATAATAATAAACATAATTAAAAGATACACCAGACCAACCGACCTGAACAAAAAGATCAAACTAATAATATAATCTACTAAACTTAAAACCTCCAATTTAATAATTAAAAACAATGATAATACTAACACCACACTTAACGAAACCAATGTAGTGTAGGATTTTATTTGTCCCTTCAAAGAATGTCTCCAAACCTACTCTAAAAACTCATATAACGTATACATAGGCCTAACCAGAACAGCACAATTAACGTATCATTTAGCTGACAATAGCACCATAAAACAACACCTGACATCCAATGATAAAAACCTACAGTCATCCATAGATAAATATCTTAACTAACAATACTAAAATTCGATACCTTAACAATTTCACACGACTACTAAAATTACTAGAAGCCATACTTATCAAAAAACTACAACCCATTTTTAACCGGATCTCATTTAACACCGGGACAAATATACTAACAGTATTTAATAACTAACAAGAAACTAAATAAATAAACTATAAAATAAGAAAATCGAAATTAAAAATAATGCGCCCCTAACAATCCTGCACCCATCTTTATAACCAATAAAAAAAAATACAAAAATAAAAATAAAAATATAAATACACCAAGCCTCAAAGGAAAAGAAAAAGAAATATCAACAATCGCTCCTGATGATAATCTGATACACCGATAGAAAGCGTTTGAGAAGAAAATGGCTGAACAACAACTTTTGGGCGCCATTTTATACAATATGCCAGCTAAAATAAAAAAGACTGCTCGGCAAATGGAAAAGATATTTTGTTAATAATGAAGCAAGTCTTATTTTAAAATTTAATAAACAACTTTATTTGTCATCTTCGTCAGTAGTGTGTACAAGAGAGAAACAGGTTAGTAGGAGAGTTCAGTGTTCGTGCGTGCTTGTATTTGTAGTAGTAGTGAAAAGAGTTCCTGATGTGGATATGAAGATTAGACATCCGACAAACCTGTTGAAAGAGAGACGCAAGTGTTCAATGTGTTTACGAGTGTAGGAGCATGCATCCAATACTAGAAATGGCACAAAGGATTGTGCCTCATGGTAGGAAAGAGTATGTGTGGAAGCAAATTTTGAGAATAGCCATGTTGTCATGTTGTACTCACGTTAGGCCTGGGATCAAAGGCCCAGGTGAATTCTGCTGCCCGGCAGGGTCAGGAGAAAAGAGTTGAAGATTATGCCTTTTATGTACTCTGTCACGTAATTGAGAGCTGGCTTGTGAGTGGACAAGCCAGATTAAAAATGGATTTAAAATCTCGAGTCGCAAGAATTGACTCCTACTACTGTGCTTGCTGCAAGTTCATTTGCTACAATATCCAGAAAAATCGTAAAAAAGAACTCTGTCGCGTTCAATCAGACGTGCTTGATTATGATAGCAAAAAGATATTCTTTGCAGATACATTATCAAAGTATATACATGTGGGGTGAATAGTCATTATATATATGATGGCGATGAAACTGAATATATTTCTGTGACAGAGGGAAGGTTATTGAATTTGTGCTCAGTCACAAAGGAAGACAGAAACATGCAGATGTTGCAGCAGGTAAATGTAGAAGGATGACCAAAAGACAAAGTACATCTTGACTCAGAGGTGAGACCATATTTTAATACACAGAATGAAATGACTGTACAAGACGAGTAAAACAGAGGAAACTGAGTAGTGATCCTAACTGCCCAGTGAGTTGTGTTGAAAAAAAGATTGTATTCCACATACGTAGTGGTCGAAGGATGTTGCAGAAGAGCAAGATAATGTTTGTACTGGCCAAATATAAACAATGATATCAGAGACTATGTTTCAAAATGCTCTACATGTAGGAAATATGAGGTAACCAATCTAGCAGAGACCTTAATGGTCTATGAGAATCCTGAGAGACCCTGGGCAAAAGTAGAAGTAGATCTTTTCAAGTTTGCAGATTGGGACTATCTCTGCATGAGCAATTTCTGGGAACTTGATCATCTTTCAACTATACAGGCACAGTGATCACTAAACTTAAACACCATTTTGCACAACATGGAATATCAGAGCAGGTAGTTACTGATTAATGCCCCGGTTCAGTAGCCAGGAATTTTCAATCTTTGCAAGAAAATATTGTTTTATACACACACCTTTCAGTCTTTGCAGTAGCAAGGCAAATGGAAAAGTAGAATCTGTAGTAAAGATAGCAAAGAATCTTTTCCTGAAAGTGATGGATGATAAGACTGATCCAAACCTAGCGATGCTGGATCACAGGAATACGCCAGCTAAAGATCTATTATCATTAGCACAAAAACTGATGTCCAGAAGAACAAAAACACTTCTTACAACCAGAGAGAATCTACTCAAACCAGAATTACACAAAAATTTAAACAAGATGATTAAGTAGGAGAGCAGGAAGAAAGAACAATACTTCAATCACAAAGTAAAACTACTCCAACCTTTGCACCCTGAAGATGTGGTACAGATAAAACCACACATAAAAGGCTAGAAAGAGTGGAAGAAAGCCATTGTATGGCAGAGACTGGATAAGAAGTCATAGATGGCAAAGTTAATGGAGAGTGTATCAATGGAATAGGGAAGATTTGAAAAAAAAACGACAGAACCCATTACGATCGCCGGTCTACCAGCCATATCAATTGCGAATGTGGGACGAGATGCAGAAGAGAAGTGTGACCCCAGACATCTCAATAACAAAATGATGAAAGAGAAAGACTGAGCACAACACTATCTCCATCAAGGACTATACATTGTAACTTGAGTTTGAAATGAAAAGGGCAGCATAATCCCTGTTAGGTTCTTAATAATAAATAATATGCCTCGGTCACATTTTATTTTTTTTTTTAATTGTTTTGTTTCTTCAGAAAAGGGAAGATGTTGCATAAGAAAGGTTTACACCACCTTGTTTTTGTTACCCTGAATAAAGAAGCAATGATCCCACATACGAGGGGCGTGCAAAAAGTAATGCCCCTAACCCACTTCCAGTTGTCTGATCTAGCTAAAATTTTGCATGTGCAATGATTTATATCTCTACGGGTTATGTGGCAAATTACAGCTCTGAACTAATTGGGGTTTCTGTTTTACAGGTGTTTGAACTGACTAGGTGTGAAATGGAGCCTGTCGAGCAGTGATCCGGTTTTTGTATTTGTAAGGACGCACACACAGGAAACTTATGGTGTTAATGCCCCATCATATGACCTTGTAAAACGCTGGTATTGGGAATTGAGACATGGCCGGAAGTCTGTGGAAACAGCTCCCAGACCTGGTCGCCCTCCCCCCTTTTGCCATTGATGAGGCATCTGTCCGTCAAGTTGAGGCTGCCATTTTGGAAGATTGGTGCATTACTATTCACCAAATAGCCCAAGATGTTAAGATTAGTACAGGGTCTGTGGAAACTATCATTTATGACCATTTGCATATGCATAAGGTGTCTGCCAGATGGATTCCCAGGTTGCTCACACCATTCCAGAAGCGAGAATGTGTCGAGTGCTCGGGGATGAATTTGGAGATGTGCCAAGAAGATGAGTCAAAGTTTTTCAACAGGCTGATTACACAGGATGAAACCTGGGTCCATCACTATGATCAAGAGACATTCAATGCAGTGGAAGCACTTGGACTCACCACCTCTAAAGAAGGCAAGGGTGCAGCCCTCCACTGGCAAGGTCATGCTCACAGTCTTCTGGGACCAGGATAGAGTAGTGATGACAGATTTCCTAGCAAAGGGTACCACAATTACAGGAGCCTATTATGCTTCACTTTTGAGGAAATTAAGGGAAGCTATCAAAATCAAGAGGCAGGGCAAGATCAGCAAAGGTGCCCTCCTCCTCCACAACTCGCATGTCACCAGATTAGAAGCACAGGCGTGTGGTTATGAAATCCTTCCCCATCCTCCCTACTCTCCTGACCTTGCACCCTCTGACTTTCACCTCTTCTCAGCTATGAAGTTGTTTTTGAAAGGAAAGCGTTTCCCAGATGATGCAGCCTTGATTTCTGAAGTCACGTTGTGGTTGAAGGACCAACCTGGGGTGTTCTACAAAAACGGTCTCCAGAGCTGCATCAAACGATGGGAAAAATGTATAACTCTGGGTGGTTCCTATGTAGAGAAAGACTAATAACTGTGCCAAGTTTCGTTGGGAAGTGGGTCAGGGGCATTACTTATTGCACGCCCCTCATATATTTATTATATTTTGTCGATTACCATCCCCATATAAATAATAACGAAACAAGCACCTTCTTTAGTAAATGAAAAAGCTTCATAAATCTAGAATTAAGGAGTGAATTCTCACAGCTCGATATATCGAATATACTTCCATCCTGGCTTGTCCAATCTGAAGCCAGCTCTCAGTCACGTGACCAAGTTAACCAAAGGTTAAACCAGAAACACTTTCTCTCTCTCTCTCTCCCCTCTCTCTCTCTCTCTCTCTCTCTCTCTTTCTCTCTTGCCGGCTCTTGGACTAATAACAACTCCACATGGAATGGAATTCACTTGACCTCCAGGCTTGGGGTTTGACTAAGATGAAACACAAATAATCCACCATGGCAACCAGACTTCATTACGGTACATAAATAAACGTTTCTTCCTATAGCGCTGTTTCTAATCTTTTGTGCCCATCCATACACATGGATGCAAATTTCTACTTCTACTTTAGACAATTCAAGTATCTGCCTCCTGACACGAGAACATTCTAGAACATTTTATTTCTTCTTTTCTTTCACCTTGGACACAATTCTGCTTCTCATAAAATAAACCCTTTGTTGTTTTGTTTCAAACAGAGGTGTTGGTTAATTATCCTGTGCTTTTGTGTAACAAATTAATATTTTATTAGGGGTTCTGAGCACTCATAGATATAACCTACCTAAAAAATTATGGTACACAAAATTGTATTGCTAGCTCTCAACCTCAGCTGCTCAATTCATTCAATTAAGATTTGACATTGGAATGTTTACAGTTCAACTTTCTACAGGAAATTGGTGGTGATGCATGGTGGTGATGCATATATGTACAAAGGAGTTATATCTTTAAATTCTAGTGTGCTTGAAGATATGGAACAGATCTTCAGAATTCTTAATTTGCAAGATTTGAAAGACATGTGTAATTTATATCACAATCAAGTCCATGTTCTAATCAAGATTTCATATACGTCGAAGTTGTTGGTGGCCAAAAACTTATCTCCAACAGAATTGCTCAATAGCTGACAAATACAGACACCATTAGTATCCAAGCAGCAACTTGGCAATAGGCAAACAATAGCAGAATAACAGTAGTGCAAAGAAAGATTAAACTGTCATGACAAGCAGCATAATAGACACCACTCATCTCTATAGGAAGGGCAGAAAGTGTGTCCAGCATGAGAAGATAAATCTATGGGAATCTGGAATCATTCAGCATTCTGCTGTGACACCAAGATCATACTATATATGACCTTAAACTGTAATACTCACCAGAGTAGCAAGCGTCCGCGTATTTATGTGGACATGCATGCGAGCGGTGGTGTGATGGAGGAAGGGTGGACTTGCCGCAGGGAAGTGTTGGGTAGGGAAAGAGAAAAAAGATGGCGCCTGAGATCACGAGAAAACAGAGGGCACACATGCAAATGAGACAGGGTGAAAAAAGCAAGCTTGAGTGAGAGGAAGGGACAGTGTCGTTTACAGTCACGAGGTTATTATGTTACTATTGCGAGCGTTGGTGACGATTGAAGTTGAATTCGATACAAACTATCTCAGCTATTGCTGTGAAAAATGACCGACTCAAAGTTTGATCTGAAACTGACTCCAGAGTTTAATGGATCCACATCTGTCGACTGGGTTGAGAGGGTCGAGTTGACCTGCAATGTCTGTGAGGTAAAGAGCGTGCACACTGTGATTCCCCTGAGATTGCCTGGAGGCGCTCTGAGGGTGTATCAGCAACTTAGTACCACTGAGAAAGCTGATGTGACTGCTATAAAAAAATGTGCTGTACAAGGCATTTGCAATGGATTCTTGCACGGCTTATGAAAGATTCGCCTCCAGGAAGCTCATACCGGGAGAAACCGTGGATGTATTCTTTGCAGAATTGAAGAAACTTGCTGTGCTGTTTAGCAATGGAGTGTCGGAGAGGACATTGGCATATGCATTTGTGGCCGGCCTTCCCACCCGTGTTAAGAAATTGTTGAGAGCATCTACCAGTGTGTCCGCAATGCCTATGGAGCACTTGATGAAACGCACCTGGGCTATCATCAGAGATGAGGAGGACCTGGGGGAACCAGTTGTGATGACGACAAAGACAGCCCAGAACGAGGCCGGTGAGATTCCCAGTCTGAGCCCCGCGACTAATGGAAGATGTTACCACTGTAGTCGGCGAGGTCATTTTGCAAGAAGCTGCAAAATGCTCGTATTTGCAAGTGCAAGTAGATGAGACGCTGTGGCCATTCCAGACAGTGTGGTTTCGTGGTCAGAGGTATTACCTAACACGACTTGGCTTTTGTCTGAATGTGGCACCGCAGATCCTGAAGGCCATTGTGAATGCAATGTTGCCTCAAGAAAAGACCATTGAGGACGCAACATCAGCCTACATTGATGATATGTACATCAATGAGGACATAAAATCTGCATCGTGTGTCAGGGAAAAATTTACTCAGTTTGGTCTGCAGTGCAAGAATCCTGAACGTCTGAGGGATGGAGCGCACATATTGGGATTAGACGTCTGTGAGGAAGATGGCACCCTACAATGGAGGCGCTGTAGTGGTGTTACATGATAAGGGCTGTCCCCTTTTCATGTAAGTATAAAAATAGAGAGATTTAGTTAAAATGAAAATGAAATAGAATAGACGAAATTCGAACCTCGTAAATTAGGTTTAGAAATAGATTACGAGAGAATTAGAAAATGGAATGTAAAACAAACCATTGTTTAGCTTAGAGATAAAATAGTTTCAAGAAAAGAATGTGCGTTGTCAATTCTGTTATGAAAATTCAATTGAAAGAATGCAACTACAAGATAATATAATAAACATGTTTTTAACATAATGGAAAAATAGGTTACTGGGAATATAGGTTAAAATTCCTTTTGTAAACAAAGGAAAAAGTTTTGGACACGCATTTCCAGAACACGTGAAAGAAGACACATGTTTTAACATGTGTATGACGTCATGGAAAACGGGAAGATCTCGATATAGTTAGAAAACTAGAGTTAAGCGAGGAGAAAACAGAGGGAGAGTCAGAGGGAGTTTGAGGACGACAGATGATAGTCTGCAGTTGGGATTCGAACGTCTAGAAGCGAGACGGTCACTTTTGAAACTTAATATGTGAAGCTTTGAATTCTTGATGATGAAAACCACGACCGGTCTGGAGAAGAAATAAACCCATCATGTGTTTTTATAAACGTCGTCTTTGTGTTGTAATTCTACCAAAAGGTAAAGTGAAAATTGTTATATATGTCTTGTATATCATGTGTTTTAAAATGTCTTTACATACACGTCTTACATACACAATATGAACACTAAGACTGTCTGAACACTGTTTCCTCACTCTAAGAGCTTCTATTACACATCTAAGTATAAACATTCAATATATATGAATCGCGTCATAACACAAACTATCTCTCTCTTACAACATCTCTCTCTAAGACACAACAACAAACTCTTAATAAGACTCTTACTATTAAAAAGTCCTAACAACAAACAATAACAACGAACGATATAACAACAACAAGAAAAGAAAAACAATAATAATAAGACTATATTATATAACAGTGGGATTCCAGGCATCCCTGACGTTGTTACGAGATGGACCATTTTTTCCTGGTGTGGGAAACTTTTGGGACTATTACCAGCCCGTGGCTGGCTCCATGTAGCTGTGGGTGTCATCAAACACAGAGCGAATTTGGTAACCACAGGTTGGGACGATGTGTTTGACGATGCTCTTTTAACTCTAATAGTAACTGAGACCCTGGAGAGAGTCAACAAGTAGGACCCTGCCTATGGAAAATGGTGTGTTGATGCAGACCACGTAAATGTGTGGGTCGACGCTAGTTCATTGGCATTGGGAGTCACATTACAGCAAGGAGGGAATGTGTTTGAAGACACATGTTGGCTGCAACCCATGAGTGATGCTCAGCACATCAATTTAGCAGAGCTGGACGCTGTCATAAATCTCACACTGCAATGGCAATCGAAAAAACTACACCTGTACACAGATTCTCTCTATGTCTACCACTGGGTGTCTGACACGATTTCAGAATAGACAAGAATCAGCACTAAGGCAGCCAGTGAGATGTTGATCAGGCGAAGGCTAGACATGCTGAAGAGTCTGGTTTCTAAGTAGGGACTATCAGTGGGTGTAACGCTGGTAACATCACATTGTAATCGTGCCGACCAACTAACCCGTGTACCTCACAGATGGTATGGAGCTGTGAAGATGGGTGTGGAGCACACTGCTCAATCTTGCGCAGTTGCAATTGGCATGATTAGTCCATACAGAAGATTCATGCACAGAGCGGACATCCAGGTGTCAAAAGAACAGTGTATTTTGCGAGGCGTGCAGACCCAGCAGTGACAAAGGCAGATGTCAGGCAGATTGTCAGGCACTGTGAGGCGTGTCAGTCTATTGATCCTGCACCAGAGCAATGATGAAAATGATGATTGGACGTCAAGAAGGTGTGGCAGCAGGTGGCGATGGACATTACCCATTACAGTGGTAAACCCTTTCTAACTCTTATCGATTGTGAACCCACACGTTTTGCGGTATGGCGACACATGATTAGACAGGACTTGGCAAGTGTTGTTCGCATCTTGTCATCCATCATTTTTTAGTGGGGTGCGCCGGAACAGATCTTGACGGATTACGATGCTGCTTTTTGCAGCCAACAAGTTCAGCAGCTGTTAGATGAAAGAGGCGTCTGACAACAGCTGTGATGCACTCATGTGCTATCAGAGAATGGTCTTACTGAGAGGAGCCATCGTAGCATTAAGAGAATTGCTGCCAGAAAGCAATGTACCATTACGGAGGCCATGTATTGGTATAACATCACGCCAAAGAATGGGAAATTACCTACAACAGCGCCAGCCAATGCCATATACACATACCGTGTTAGACTAAAGGGAATTGATGCTGCACAGCCAGTCAACCAGAAAAGACATGCCAAATATGAGGTAGGGGATCCAGTTTGGGTGAGACCATCTGGAAACTGGTGCACCACCAAATTCAAGCAAGGACGAATCTCTGGGGTGATCAGCCAGCAGTCGGTCCTAGTTGCCGGAACCCCATGCCATGTGTGTGATCTTTGCCTGGCTTCTGAGGTGCATCATACAACTACAGAGGAGAGCAATGAATCCTCAAGTGATGAGCTACTGATGAAGGAAATCAACAGACCAGAGAGTGATGATTATAGTTCATCTGATGTGGCGGAAACAGAATCAGAACCAGAACCTATGAATGTGCCCCTTCACAGAAGTAAGCGGACTAGAAGACCAACCCTGCAGTGCACTCTGTGTGATCATCAGATCAGGGGGGAGTGTAATACTCACCAGAGTAGCAAGTGTCTGCATATTTGTGCATTGTGTTGATGTGCGTGTGAGTGGTGGCATAATGGAGGAGGGGTGGACTTGCCGCAGGGAAGTGTTGGGTGGGAAAAGAGAAAAAAAGATGGCGCCTGGTGTTTTATAAACTGTGGTCTTGCGAGATCACGAGAAAACAGAAGGCATACATGCAAATTAGACAGGGTGAAAAATTGCATAAAAGCAAGCTTGAGTGAGAGGAAGCGACAGTGTCGTTTACAGTCACGGGGTTATTGTGTTACTATTGTGAGCTTTTTTGACGATTGAAGTTGAATTCGATACTTAGACAGAAGAGAAGGTCTTAGAGCCAGGCATCACCTACCCGAATAAAGCAGGCAACCACAGAATTACACACCAGCACCAGTGAATCTTGCAGACCTACCTCCAAACCAAAATCTCGAAAATGTATAAAGGCCCCCACAGAGACTAGATCTATAAAGCTCCCCACACCCTTAAACAGATAGTAACAATAAATAAATTAATAAAATTTTATGAAGTAATTAGATGAGTTTACTCTCAATTGAAGAAGGGAGATGTTGTGATAGTTATTTCCCCCTTGTTATAATTCTGAAGTTAAGAAGAGTTATTGCTTTTAGTTATTTTTGTTTTTCATGTAATGACATCTTAAATAAAGCATGTGTTTACTTAGAGCTCATCTCATCCATTTATTATCACAGCCATCTTGACCAATGAACCCCATAATGTAACATCCAGCTCGTATATCATTCAATACCACTCGTGGCTCATTAGATGAAAGCGAACAGTTGAACAGACCAAGGTCAGTATTGATAGACGATGCTTCTGACACTAATAGCTGGAAATCACTGATAATGACAAAAGTGATAGGCTGCCCCCACAACGCTGTTGATGGTGATAGGCCACCTGACAACAGTCTTGGGTGTAACTTTTGTCATAGCCTGTGGTGCATGTATGTGTATTAATAAAAAATGATTACCCGAATACATGTGTTAATTATAATTGAGAAGCTGTCATGTCATGGCATGTATTTTATTGCATAAAGCATATGCGTATTTTGTACATATAAAAAACTGAGTGACTTTCTAGGAATCTGAAACAATAAGAGTAGGCGATATCATTACCTACCCCTTTCTCTGAAACAAAGATCAAATACTCAAATATTTGTGAACAAAACAAATATAACAAATAAATGGAAAGGATAGGTCAGGGTAGACTGCCTGAACAGCTACAGCAAAGCAGGGGATTATTCTGCCTCATGAGATGCTCGCCAAGAGGTTATGACTATGGTGTTTATCATAAGTTCATCCTTGACAGTAGTCACACCACTCTACCACTACAGGTACGTTTTTGAGGTACGTATTTCGCATGTTTGGAGCCATATGCACAGGTGGATCCATAGAGGTCGCACATTTCTGTGAAGCCGTTTTTGGGAGGTCTTGCAATGTTTGTAGGCGGCACTAGAATACTTCTTATGTGTTGTTGGTTTCTTGGCAGACATTCTGCTTGAAATTCTACAGTCACTGGGTCCCAGCTTCCAAATACAGGGTTTTGTATCCTTATCTTTTGGCCATGGATAGTGGTATAGTGGTGGTAAGTCATCCTTGAATGTATTTAGTCAAAGACATTGTTGATGTGCGCTATGTATCTGATCCTGATCATGGTGGTCGTTTCTAATTTTGGTTATCAGTGGAAATTGGATTTATCTACCCATAAGTAGTTGTGCAGGACTTAGTATGATGCTTGAAATTGGAGTGCAGTGCCAGTGCAGCAGCGCAATTTTAGGTGTTGTTCCCGATTGTTTGGCTTTCTTGAGAATGGTCTTGATAGTTCTTATCTGACGTCCTATGAAACCATTTCCTTGTAGTCTCCAAGGTTGTTATATTACAAAACTGAGCGTATGGAAGCAAGAAAGTGACAAGCAAAAAGGTTGAGTTTAAACTTTTTATTTAAAGTTAAAACGATCATGAAACAAACTGTTTGGTGTGTTAGGATAATTCAGCGGCAACGACGTGGTGATATGAACTCAGCGATGATCTAAGTTATTGTCAGGCTGAGGTGAGGGGTGGCGATGACAGGAACGTGTTCTGGCATCTGGAATACATGTACGGTGGCAGCAATGACAGGAATGTGGCTTAGTGTTCTGGTGTCTGGGATACGGGTGCGGCGATGACAGGAGTAATCCTAATAGCAGGTGTTGCTGTGGAGAGTTGGTGACAGTGGCTCCTGCTATTGATGAGCGAAACCTTGTTGTTTGGTGTGCTGTGATGATCTGGCTATGGCAGCAGAAGAAGAGTAGTCTTCAAAGCTTGTGAGATGGTGGTGGTGTGGCGGCGTAGTAATTTTACTAGCTGTGGTCACTGTTAACGGCTGTTGGCTGGTGAGCTGTGGTGATCTGGTGGCGGCGGAAGAGGGGTAGTTTTCAAGGCTTGCTTTCCAGTCTCACGAGTGAGATGGTGGTGGTGCGGCTGCTGGCTGGTGTTCACAGCTTGACACTTGTCGAAAAAGCTGTGATTTTTATACTCACGATGCGGATGTAGTTGTAGACAAAAGGCAGTTTTTATTGCTGGTTGGCGTTTTCCCTTTTTATTTGTGTTTGTTTTTTGTGTTTTAATGTATTGTAGAGAGTCGTCTGTTTGGTGTTTGTGTACATGTGTTATATCAGTTTAAAGCTTAGAAAGTTATGAATGTGTTCTAGTGCGTGTTGTATTGTTGTAGTGTTTTTTGAGATAATTATTTGTGTTTATATACTGCCGGAGTTGTGTCTGCTGTGATGTTTGTGTTTTGTATTTTGATTTTTCTTTTGGTGTACAGCTTCCTCTGGCGATTTTCTTTGTTGAAGTGAGGTGTGAGTTATTCTATTGATGTGTGTACATAAAAAAAATGGGCTTTGATGTTGCCGTGTGTGTTTAGTGTGTTTGTTTGTGTGGTATCGACGAATGGGCTTTGTCTTAGCGTTGCCATTATTATCACTGTCGCTGCTCCTGCTGGTTTCTGGTTTATTCATGTAAATATGGTGGGATATGCGATATAACGAGGTGAAGTAGTCTCATGATGGAAACCCCATTCTTTGGTGATAGAGATAACTTGAAAAGTGTGGTCCATTATTGCTGACTATCTTTCATGTTCACTATGACACTGCTTGGTGAATGAGCTGGTAGGTGCCACTATAGGGTACTTTGAGTACTAAGTACTAGGTAAGTTACAATCAACCATTGACCTTCATGTTACATTGTTCTGACATACTTTTGCTGGGTCTGGTTTCAATCCAGTATGTGTATACAGGTTTCTAAAAAAGATTTTCCAGTGTTTGATCTTGGATTTCTCCTAGTTCAAGGTGAGGCCTTCTTCGATAGTGACCTCCATAAAATATCTTAGGTCTTCATCATGTTCATGTTCTGTCGTTGCATATATGGTGATAGCGTCAGCTATACCACAGTCTCCAATGCACTTTTCAAGTATCCTGTCCATCTCGAGTTGGTAGATATCCTGATTGACATTCAAATCAAATGGCAGTTGTTCAAATCGCGTTTGGAAAGTTGTTAATGGCTTTCATGGTCAAACTTTATGGACCAAAACCCAGACTTAGAATCCAACTTTGAAAAGAATTTTGCTCCTGTGAATTGATGGTTGAGCTCTTTGACAGAATTTGATGGTTTTAGGGCACAATCTAAGAAAATAAATAATTCAATACAAGCTTTTGAAATGACGAACACAACAACTTCATAAAATGTAACACATAACAGGTTTATTAAGGAGAATGTGTACCGGGTGATATGTTCCTGGTCAAAAGCTGAACTCCGGCTACCTGGTGCTATCACGGTAGTTATTCCAGTGGAATTGTCAATACCATTAGAAATAACACTGAGGTGGAGGGAGCAAAGAAAAAGGGTCTGTTCCGTTTGGTGTCTCTCGAGTTCTTATTCTTCAAACCGAATGCTGGCCAAATTCCTTAGGGAATAGAAAGAATCAATGCGCCGCATCCCTGATTGTTCCATTTGTTTCTGCTACATACCCCCCTGCTTAGGCTGAAAGCCAACAGAGAAAAAGGTAGCATAACAAATAGTGAAAAATAGAAATATCATTTTATTGTATTTATTTTTACGAGAAAGAAAAAAAAAAGTTCTTACTTTTGTGTGAAAAGTTGGGGAATATTTGCAACTTCTTGTAATAGAATATTCTTCTTTTTTTTTTTTTGGAAAGAAGGGAAAAAACGGAAAAAATATTTTCTTAACAGAAATACAAAGTTTTACGCAGTCTCTTCGGCCAATGTACCTGTCGACCACTACGTGTAATGGTGACATGATTGTCTTCATTTGGAGCATTTACTTCAGGTGTATGCATGTTTTGATGCTATGTGAAAGTAGGGGGAATGTGTGGCTGGTGTGTTTTTGTGTCAAGAAAGGCTTTTTTTACTCAATAGAGACAGTTTCTCTTTTACCACTGATATCTAAGGTAAAAAGCTTATCATTACGTGAAAGCACGCAATAAGGGTCAGTATAAGGTGAAGTTAGGAAGGGCTTTCACTGTGTCCTTTCTAAGAAAAACATGAGTCCAAGACGAAATGTCCTTTGTGACCGAAGATCTTGCTTGTGCACCTTTGATTTTTGGCAGGATACACAGGAACGTGTCCAGGCAGTGATATCACGCCTCATATTTGGCCAGAAAAATCTAGCTGTACTCAGCTTCACTGTGGCTCTGCACCCGGGATGTGTCAGATTGTGTAGCGTGTCAAAAACAACTTTACAATGGAACGAATCCATTGAAGTGTCACAAATGATCTGCATGTCCGAGGTAGGAACAGGCAGGTATGCGAATTTGCAAGTTGCAAATTCAGGTGACGACGGATCCAATGTGTCCAGACTTGGCTGGTCTAAGGCCATCTGCTGCAAGTCGATATCTGATGGTGAGGACAGAGAATTAATGGGAAGGTGGGACAAAGTGTCTGCCGCTGCATTCTGCTCACCTGAGATATGTCGGATATCGCTGGTAAATTGTGAAGCAAAATCCAAGTGGCACGTTTCGTGGGGGAGAATATTTGTCTGGCTTAAATAGAATGCAGTGTGTATGTAAGCGGATGGTGATCAGTGTAGATCACAAATTGACGGCCCTCGAGTGAATGTTAGAAATGTTTCACTGCAAGGTACATTGCCAGGAGTTCACGGTCAAACGTGCTGTAATGTTGTTCTGCCGGTTTCAGCTGTCTCGCAAAATATGCGAGAGGTTGTAACTGTTGTTGGTGCTGCTGTTACAACACTGCACCTACAGCTGTGCCTGATGCGTCAATGACTAGAGGAAACTGGGCATCAGGTACAGGATGTGCAAGTAGAGATGCTGTCGTCAGTTTTGTTTTCACTTCATTAAAAACTTTAAGCTGAATCTCATTAAGTGATATTTGCTCATTTTTCTTCTTCCTATTATGTAACAGGTTGGAAAAAGGAGCTAGGAGATCCGTGCATTGTGGGATAAAGCATCTGTAATAGTTTAACAGACCGAGGAAGTGCCTTAGTTGGCGAAGTGAAGTGGGTGGTTGAAGGTCTTGTAGAGCTTTCACCTTTTCCGGTAACGGAGATATACCGTCTGGGCTGATAATGTGGCCCAGGAAAACTAGTGACGATGCATCGAAAATACATTTACCAGGGTTAATCCTCACCTGGTATCACTGAAACCATTCAAATAGTAGGCGGAGGTGAGTGACATGTTTCTCAGGTTAGGCACTTGCCATGAGAATGTCGTCTATATAGTTCAAGTCACGTACTACTTCATCCATGAAGCGCTGAAATGTGCTAGCTGCATTTTGTAAACCAAAGGGCATAGTTAAGAATTCAAACGCTCCAAATGGAGTCGTTACCGCAGTCTTGGGTATGTCGGCCGGATTCATTGGAATCTGATGGTAAGCCTTAACTAGGTCTAATTTGAAGAAGGTCTTACAACCATGCAAAGAGGAAGCAAAATCTTGGATATGTGGGATTGGGTAACGATCAGGTACCATCATGGCATTGAGTCATTGGTAGTCCCCAGTCGGACACTAATCTCTTTCTCGTTTCAGGATCATATGCAAAGGGGAAGCCCATGGACTGGACAAGGGGCGTATTATTCCTAGCTGCAGCATATGGTTGAATTCTGCCTTCACTGCCTTAAGTTTATCAGCAGGGAGGTGGCGAGGGCGTGTGGTCTCAATGTGGTGTTTTGTGGTATGCATGGGTTAGCTTACCACAAAATTTTAATTTATTAACTCCGGGTAGGAGTGTAAGGTGGTCTGATACGGGTTATCTGAAGTGGCAATGAAGAATACTGGGCTGATAGAGGGAGTGTTTGTTTTCACACTAGAGACAGAAAGTTCTGTATTTGCATCTATCAGCTGAGGTCTGCGCATATCGATTATCAGGTTGAAGTGGTGCAGGAAGTTTGCACCTAGTATGGGGTAGGATGAATCTGCTATAGTGAAGACCCACATAAAGGCTCTCCGTAATTCCAAGTCCAAAGAGCATAGAAATTTAACTGTATGTGGAGATGGGGGAGTGATTTACCGCTTACAGTGTGATGGACGACACTGAACGCTTCTCTGTGAGAAGTTTCAGTGGCCAGATACTGCAAGCAGCTCCAGTATCAACCAAGCAACATGCTTGGGATAGGGAGTCTGTAATAAAATAGGCACTGTTATTGTAAATATCCCGTGGAGAGCCTGCCATGCTCAGCTCCCTAGACCTTAGTTTCCTTAGTTCATGTACGAACAGGGGTTTTTGCATTTCTGCGGCTCAGCGCCATAGCAACTATGATAAAAACATAGTTCTGCCGTGTTTGAATGGCGACGGTAGTGTGGAGAAGGCAAACGGCTTTTATAGCGGCATCTGGGCGAATGTGACCTTCCCGCATTAAGCTTCATAACCTCTTTGGTGAGGCGCTTGATAGCGTCGAGAATAGCCACAGACATGGCGTCTCGACTTGCATCCCTAGCAGAATATATAGAGGCTGCGGCCTGTGGGTCAGGGATGGCGGTAGTAGTAGGCCCCTTAGTGAAGTCTATCACTTTATCTGCCGATGCCGCTATCTCATAAATAGGATGCTTCTCCAGCATGGGTGCCAGTATCGCCTTAACTTATAAAGGCAACCTCAAAAAGAAAAGCTGCTTTATAATGGCACTGTCAGCAGGGACATTTTCTGCCAGCTCCCTCATTCTCCGGAGCAACTCGGTTGGCATACGGTCCCCCAAAAGCTTGTTGTGTACTAACGTCTGGAAACGTTTTTCTGCCGACACAGAACCTTCCACTTAATACTATTGTAGGTTGCATGTGGAGGGGTATCAGTTATCAAATCTTTGATAACTGGCGTTAACGACACAGGGAATGCACTGAAGAGTATGTGGAGTTGTCGTTGCTCTGTGACGTTATTTGCTGAAAAATAGGATTCGAGTTGAGCAAACCAAACTCAAACGTCGCCTGCGAAGGCAGGTAAAGTCATAGCTATTTTTTAATAGGGGAAACAACAAAACAGACCAAAAGAAAAATCAATTACCCAAAATACAAACAGGATATTGTCGAAGGACCACGTGGGGGAAAAAAGGGAAATATTTAACACTAGACAAAAATTAGAGAGAGAAAATACTTAAGAGACGAAAAAGAAAAGATTCCACAATAAAACAAAATAGAAAAATATACTTTTGAAAGGAAATGCAGTGGTAAAAGAGTAAATATATGCGTGTGTGTGTTTTTTTCTTTTTTTTTGTGAGTGTGTGTGTTTATATATATATATATATATATATATATATATGAGAGAGAGAGAGAGAGAGAGAGAGAGAGATTTTTTCGAGTCGAATTCTAACTACAGACGGCTCGCATAGAAGCAAGGAGTTAAAGACAATTTATACGCATATAATTGAAATACATTAAATAAATAAATTTAAAAAAAGCAGTTGGCATTTTGGTAGGATTAGGATTGATTAGTCTCACTTAGCTTGATTTCTTTGGCCATCTACATTTGACGCGTCTGCCAGCGAGCGTAACCATGTTCTAGGTGAGAGGGTAGGTGGTAATTAGATTGGGTTGACCTTCTTCTAATGGGTTGAGGGTACCGGATTGACAGTTCCTGGCTGCTGTTCCCGACTGGTAGTACAGGTGCCCTAACTCTTTGGTAGCGCTTAGAGTGGCTGCTCCATCAACAGTTGAATAATATTGGGTTGTTTGTAGTCCCATGTAGCGCATGGAAAGGGACCTTACACTCATCCCTGGTGGGCTTTCCTGAGGCCACAATCCTAATTGGAGAAAGGTCAGCTGATGGTCTGCTTGTGATGCATGTCTGATGCTCTGCATAACCTCTTGTTTAGCTCCCCCTTACCTAAACCGAAACTCTAAAAAATATGACGACAGTACAATCTAAAAATAAGCTTAAACCAGGCTTAGGGACAAACAAATTCAACTTGCCTCCTCCCTTGAGGCTTACATTCACAAATATCCGTGGGCTTAGAACTAATTTAGCTGATGTTGAAGCATTTCTCTTAACAAATACCCCGGATATCTTAGCACTAAGTGAGACTAACCTACACTCCTCCATCCCCTCTAACCACTTTAACATGCCTGGATATCTCCCACTCTGCCGTAAGGACCCTGACAGACACATGCACTGACTTGGAGTTTACATTCGTAATACCCTCCCCCTGACTAGAGAAACAAACCTAGAAACGGATGATCAAGCCTTTATGTGCTTTAGACTAAACATGCAACACAACATTAGCTACTTTTATTTTCTCTACCGCTCTCCCTCGACTCAGGACTGCAACATAATAAACATAGACAGCATAGACACGGCACTCTCCCTCAACACTAGCGCACAAGTACATGTATTTGGGGGCTTTAATGTCCACCACAAAAACTGGCTTGGATTCTCTATTCACACAGATACAGTGGGCAGCATAACTCATAGCTTCACTATATCCTCCCTCCCTATCACAAATTGTTACGTTTCCAACCCGTTTCCCTGACCAGGAAGAACAACACGCATCACTTCTAGATCTGTTTTTGACCACAGTTCCTGATGATTGCATACCGAAGGCCCACAGCCCACTTGGGAACGCTGATCATGCAGTGATAATGGTTGAAATCACCCTAAACTCTAGAGCCAAAACTGAGGAGCCAGTGCTCAAAACAACAAGATATTATAAAAAGGCTGACTGGCAAGCCATCAGGGAACTAATCAGAGATGCCCTATGGGGAAATATTTTTTCTCTCCATGCAAACGAGACCACTGACTGGTTCAAAACTGCAATCGAAGCGCATGTTTTCATGCGGAAATTCTATAGTAACCTCCACTCTCCCCAATGGTTTACTTCGACTTGCACAACTGCCATTGCTCAAAAGCAGCATGCATACCGCAGATTTAACCGACATAAGTCCAGTTCAAACAGACTGAAGTATATAGAAGCTAGAAATAATGTTAAGAAAGAAATAGTGACAGCTAAGAGAGAATTTACGGAAACCACTAAAAAACGCATTGAAGCACAAAAACTAGGAACTTGAGACTTCTGGAAAATCTACAACAGTGTAGTAAATAATGGGCAATCAACAATTCCCCCACTAACCAACAATCACGAGGTTGTCTCCTCAGCAACCAAGAAGACTAACATGCTTGCCAGTCGGTTTGCCTCAAACTCCACACTGGACCCTTCCAACCACCCCCTACCTGACTTTCCTATGTGGACAGACGCCACGCTAGACGATCTGAAAATCACCCCTGCTCAGGTGCATGCCATCATAAAAAACCTTGACACTTCAAAAGCATGTGGACCCGATCTCATCCCAGCTGTGCTATTAAAAAAATGCTCAGCCGAAGTAGCTCCAGTTCTCTCCAACTCTGCAACAAATGCCTTAATGAAGCTTGCTTTCCAAGCTGTTGGAAAACTGCTTCTGTTGTACCAGCATTCAAGAATTCGTGGGCATCCAGACATGGAGATTTTGTACTTACACCTAATATTTGTGGTGCTATAAGAGTTTATCATTGTGTTGAGGTGAGTGATTCAGGCACTGGGTTTCCAGCTTTGTCTCTACTGGTGAGATACTTCTTGCGGAATATGCAGATAAGCAGTGTGTTTGCTTGTACCCTGGTGCCCTTCAGGTTAAAGGTATGAGTGTCTGGGTTGTTCATCAACTTGATGCTTAAATTAACAAATGCCTCATTTCAAATGTCTTTCATATTTGGTAATTTTCTGCTGTTGGTTTCAATGTAACTAAAGGTGAGATTTTCCATTGCTGTGTTTATGTAAGTCATGGCTTGATTGTCATGTTTGGTGACGCTGTTGACTTTTCTGTTAAGCTCTCGTTGTTAGTCCAGGGTTTTCCTTGTTGTCTCTTAGTCTTGTACTTTCCTGAGATGCAGATTGTATCCCAGTGACCTAGTTTGCCACATGTTGCATGTGTCATTCTTGGCAGGGCAATGTTCTTTGCCAAAACGATGGCTACATCCAAAACTTTTGTAAGCCTATCTATGTGTTCTATCACTCCCTTGTTGTTTGTATGTACCACGATTTATTGTGGCAATTTGTAGTGATCCCTGTAGCTGGTGGAGCTGGCTGACATAAACTGCCAATGCCCTATGTGAACAGGCTAGTTTAACAAGCTCTTCGATTTTGTAACCTTTTGGATTGTTTAATAGTTCCTTTTTGTAGTTCAGGTGTGGGTATGCTTGTAATTAATAACTCAACGAGGCATTCGTTTACTTGTTGGCAGTGAAGTTGCATTTCTTAGCTAGCAATCTGTAGGGAAATGCGTGACTTACTTGACTAGCATGTATGCATGATTCAAAAGGTCGGTCATGGAATAAAGAAAGGAAAAACTAACATGGTGAGACAGTTTGTTTTAGGGTGAATAATATTGTGGATATTTATGCAAATTAGACTGGTCAATAAAAGCAGAGGTGAAGCGAGCATGAGGTGAGTTGAGAGAAGGCATGTTACTTATGCAGACATGTAGAAGTTAGTTGGAAAGATCGTTGTGTTTGGATGTTGTAATATCCCTAACCCCTCATCCCTTGAATGAACTCTTCCGTTAACTATAAATGCTGCATAATTAACGCTATTTGTGACTTGCTTTCTTTTGTGAATAAAACCTTTATGAAGGTATTCAGCTCTTCGTTTTTCACTACAATTTTATTCACAAAAGAAATGGACCGAGTACTTCGTCCCGAATGATTCGACACCGAGTCTACAGCCTTCAATGCAGAAAAAAAGTACAAACACTGGAAACTCACGTTTATGAATTACTTACATACAGTTAACAGCACTGAAGAAACTGGAAACACCCAAACTGACTTCTATGCTTTGATAAATAACATATCGGCTGATGTATACGAAATAATCAGTGACACAAGCGACTATGCATCTGCCATGAGAGCTCTGGACGCGGCATACATCAGGCCTACTAATATCGTTTACAACCGACACCAACTTATTACCATGAAACAACAACCAACGCAAACAGTGGATTCTTTCAGGCTACAGTTGGAAAACCTCGCTAAGGCATGCAACTTCCAAGCCGTGAGTGCTGAAACAAATAAAAGCCAGTATATGCGGGAGGCTTTTATTAGCGGTATCTCCTCCTCCTCAATTCGGCAACGATTTCTCGAGAAATCCTCGCTAACTTTTCGGGAAACATACGAGATGGCAAGATCTCTGGAACAAGCAGAAAAACACTCTGCGTGTTAAAATCAGGAGAGTGTGATTTCTGTGGCAATAATCGCTTCAGGAGAAAATACGAGTCTGGCTGCAACACAAAAAAAAACGAGGCCGAAGGAAATTTGTTTTTTCTGCAGGAATTCTCGTCATCTGCGTCGCCTTTGTCCAGCACGGGACTCGAACTGCAATAAGTGTTCGAAAAAAAGACACTGGGCAAAAGTCTGCAAATCTTCCGTGTCAGCGGTGTTAAATGAAGACACTGATTTCCCGAGTCTCGCATGTCTAGGAAGGAAAAAAGACATTACTTTTACTAAGTGTAAAATAAATAGATTCACTGTCAATGCCATGATAGATTCTGGTAGTGTGGGGACTTTCATTAACGACAATATTGCAAAAAAAATGAACCTCAAAATTATTCCCAAACACAAAGAAATATCATTAGCCGACCCTAAAATGTGTGCGAAAATTGTGTGAGAAACTAAAGTCGATATCTCTCTAAATAATAATGTACACTCTAACATAATAGTGGAGGTCATTAAAAATTTATTTGTCGACTTAATCATAGGAAAAGATATTCTCGGCAGATACAAGATGGTAACTTTCAAATTCGATGGACCGGAGGAAGAACTTATTATCGGAGCAGTCACCAAGAATACCTTTTTTCCATCCATGAACGTTTCTCCTCCCCCATTATTTTCTCATCTCTCTACGAAAACAACACCAATCAGCACCAAGTCACGTCGCCACACAATTGCTGATAGCAAATTTATAAGAGCAGAGACTGCAAAATTGTTGGAGGAAAATGTTATAGAACCCTCATATCACCTTGGCGAGCGCAAGTTCTAGTAACATCAAATGAAAGCCGAAAAAAAAGAATGGTGATTGATTATAGCGACACAATCAACAGATTTACTGAATTAGACGCTTATCCGATACCAAGTATATCAAAGATTGTCGAGGAAATAGCCAGGTATAATGTTTTCACTACGCTTGATCTTAAATCAGCATACCATCAAATCCCCATCAGTAAGGAGGATCGTAAATTTACAGCATTCGAGGCGAATGGTAAATTATACCAGTTTACTCGCCTGCCGTTCGGGGTTACTAATGGAGTAAGCGCCTTCCAAAGGACCATTGACGGCATTGTCAGCAAAGAGCAATTAGTAGATACTTTTGTCTATGTGGATAATGTTACTATCTGTGGAAAAACCCAAAAAGAGCATGACTATAATCTTCAAAGATTTTATGAGGTTGCTAAACAGTACAACATCACGCTTAATAAAAAAAAAAGCATCGTTTCAGTCTCAACGATAACATTACTTGGGTACACTATCAAAAACAACCAGATATCACCTGACTACAAACGTCTTAAACCTCTACTTGAGATGCCACCTCCTCTAAATCTAAAATCACAAAGACGGATTATTGGGATGTTCTACTACTACAGCAAATTTATCCAGAATTTTTCAGAGAAAATATTGTCGCTGATACGTTTTCCCAAATATCTGCTCTCACTTATTCCTTACAAGATCTTCGGGACCTACACTGTAAATTATGCCATCCAGGCATTACCCGACTCTTCCATTTTTGCAAAGAAAGAAACTTTCCTTTCTTTCTCGATCAAATAAAAGGAGTAACTAATTCGTGCTCGTCTTGCCAGTATTTAAAACCCAAATTCTTCACCGGTAACAAGGGAACTCACATAAAAGCAATAGTACCATTTCAGTGATTAAACATGGATTTCAAGGGACCACTGCCTACGTCCACACATGGTAACAAATACCTACTTACGATAATCGACGAATACTCGCGTTTTCCTTTTGCATTTCCGTGTAAAGATATGACAAGCTCAACGATCACACAATGCCTGAATCAACTATTTGCGATATTTGGTATGCCCGATATGATTCACACAGATAGAGCGACTGATTTTCTGTTGGAAGAAACAACCAATTACTTACATGGGAAAGGCATTGCGACTTCGAAAACGAGTAGATATCACCCGGAAGGCAATGGTCAAATTGAGAAACTAAACGGCACACTATGGAAGGCCATACAAGTAACCTTACATTCTCGTAAAAGGAGACTATCCTGCTTGGAAAATATTCTACCTGATGCTCTACATTCTATTCCATCATTGCTCTGCACAGCTACGAATGTGACCCCTCATGATAGACTATTTAAGTACAGCCGTAAATTCACTTCTGGTACTTCTATTCCCCTGTGGGCAAAACCAGGCCACGTATACGTCAGAGATCATATTAGGTCAAGTAAAAATGACCCCCCCCCCCCGGTTACACCTGCGACGTTACTGGAGATCAACCCTCATTATGCCCAAGTATGACTACCTTCAGGCATCGAAACTACCGTCAACGTCAAAGATTTGGCTCCCAACACAATTAATGGAGACAACACATTAGAGAATGGTTGCATGCCACCTGTGAGTAAGCCAGGGAATGAAAACGAATGTATGCAATATCCTGAACATATAGAAGAAAACACCCGTGGGGAACCAATTGAGAGCGAAATGCCAACCGAGCCGCTGCGTAGATCTGGCAGAATACTGAAATTTCCTGAGAAATACAAGGACTTCATTACTAAGTAAGGCACAAAAAAAAAAGTTTAAATTATAGACAAAAAAAAAAAAAAAGTTAGAGAGAAAAAAATAATGAAAAAAAAAAATAAATAAAATAATAACAAAAAAAAAACTTGAAGGGGAAAGTGTAATATCCCTAACCCCTCATCTCTTGAATGAACTCTTCCGTTAACTATAAATGCTGCATAATTAACGCTATTTGTGACTTGCTTTCTTTTATGAATAAAACCTTTACAAAGATATTCGGCTCTTCGTTTTTCACTACAGATGTCGGAAGTGTTGACAACAGTACCGAATTTAACCAAGAAATTGGTGATTTTAAGTGCAGAATAAATAACACTTGAGTTATTTAATTATAAGTTATTTCGGCCTGTGATAAGTGGTGGCTCAAAAACAGAAAAAGAAAAATATGGACAGATCTACCATCTGTCGTCGAATGGGTTGAGAAGGCTGAGAAAATTCGTAAACTGTGCAAAACCAGTCACAGTCACCCTATTGAGGTAAACCATTGCAGTCTACCAGTAACTCGGGGATGAACCAAACTGGGGTGAAATTAAGCAGAGTCTGTATACAGTGTTTGGTACAGATCCATTTGTTGCATGGCAACAGTTCACGAGCTGGCGACTTCACCCCATGGAAACAGTTGACGTGTACCTAGCCAATTTACGGAAGTTATCTGATGGGGTCAATGACAAGATATTAAGCTGTGCCTTTTTAGCACGCTTACCTGAGGAGATTAGTAAACTGTGTGGAGAGCATCATGAATTGATGAATTGACAACAGACGAGTTATTGGACCAAGCTCAAAACATCTGTTAGGAACAGAAACTAATTACAGCAGCTAGTATTCGATATGCAGCATTTGAACCGCACGGAGGCAATGTGGATTCTTTCCCAGGTAGCAATAAGCATGAGAGCCCGGTGTACAATAAATGTGGGGAGGCAATCATTTTGCTAAGGAGTGCCGGAGTCAAAGTGATATGAGGGATGTGTATCCACAAGGGCAGAGAAAAGTACAATGCTATTGCTGCAATAAGTTTGGGCACATATCTCGCAAATGTTTGAGAAACAAAGTTGGGGGCAAGGTACTATCACCACCCTTGCCCTCTGCCAACCAATAAACACAGGATTGCCTGTCATTGGCGTTAAAATTGATGATGTGCAGTGTTTGGCACTCATAGACATGGGGTGTTCCCAGTCTATAGTCAGTGCACATCGCTGTCAGATGTGGCGGAAGCAACCAGTCAGCATTATGGCTATCAATGGCTTATCCTGAGCATGTTGTGGAGTAGAGTGACACAGCCAAAGTTGACATTCTGGTGGTACAAGAAAAACCCTTTGGCTACATGTTGATTGGAATTGATGCAATACAAGCACTAGGAGGCATCATGATCACAGTGGCTGGAGGTGTAATGCTTAGTAGAGGGAAAGAAGTCTGCGCAGCTATGTCTATTGAAGAAAAGGACTTCTATGGTACATCTGATGACAACGAAAGGGCATGGACTGCTAAGTGGAAGTGGACCATGAGCCAGACACCAGATCAGCTGTGCAACATCATTCCAGAGTATGCCGTTTCTACCAAGAATATGGCCGCATATGAACAAAAACTTCAGACGTGGATTGATAATGGTACCCACAAGAACGTCTGAGACCACCCAAAGGATTAATTTCATTCATGGCTGTTGAACAACCTACTAAAAATCAAATTCAACCCGTAATGGATTACCGAGAATTGAATCAACATGTTGATGCTTTTACCGGAAGCACAGATGTGTGCGCTGCTAAACTAAGAGAGTGGCGTCAGAAGGGGAGTAATGTAGCACTGCTGGATTTAAAGAGAGCCTACCTGCAGATACGTGTCCATGAGTCATTATGGCCATTTCAGATAGTGATAATCAAGGGAAAACGATATTGTTTGATACGTTTAGATTTTGGCCTAAATAATGACAATTATTATTAAAACTGTTTTGATGCAGGATGAGTAAACTGTGTGAGCATCATCATGAATTGATGAATTGACAACAGATGAGTTATTGGACAAAAGCTTCTTCAGCTTACATTGTCGACATCTACGTTAATGAGGACATAATGTCTGCAGATGCAGTTCAAATGAAACTGGAATCTTTTGGTTTAATAAGCGAAGACCTTAAATGCCTAAAGGATGGGGTGCCCGTGTAAGGCCTTGAGGTCTGGAAGGACGGCAATACTTTGTAATGGAAGTGAGGGAGCCCGATTCCAGAGTTACCTAGTACACAAGGGGTATTGTGTTTTCTATTTACAGTAAATTAGTAAGACATCTACTTGTCTGTGGATGGCTCCGATTGGCAATAGAGTATTAAAGACGAGTAACTGCAGTAACCAAAGGATGGGACGACATGGTGGATAATGATTCTCTTCAGAAAATGATGGCTGAAACGTTGACCAGAATATATAGGAACAACCCTGCTTGGGGGTAAGTGGCATGTATCTGGAAACGAACTGAATGCATGGGTTGATGCAAGTTCACTGACTACAGGTGTCGTGTTGAAACAGTTATGTGCTGTTGTGGAAGATGCATGCTGGCTTCGTCCGAAAAATGATGCCCAGCATATGAATTTGGCAGCACTTGATGCCATACTAAAAGCCTTAATCTTGCATTGCAATGGTAGGCCAAGTTTGTGCATCTCCACACTAACTCGTTGTGTGTTTACCACTGGTTGACTGACACCTTGACTGGAAAGGCTCGAGTTAAGACTAATGCCGCAAGTGAGATGTTAATATTGAGCCTCCGTAATGGAGGGGGGGGGGGTCACCTCAAACACACAAAAAAGGGTTATAATTTCAGAAAGTATCTCCACTCCTGTTGTGCATACTCTTCTGCCTCATCTGGAATCGCCCAGCACTGAGATAGAAGCTCGTTTTATAGTTTCCAGCGAGAACGCACGTAAAAAATGCTGGCCGCCATCTTTATTTTTCCTTTTCTCGGCCTGAACTTACTCGCTGAGCACCCACGGTAAGACTTGTTTTTTCTTAGCTTCTAACCACATGCTTCCCTGACCTCAAGATCATATTTCATAGTCTCTTATCCACTGTGGCGGTCGCCTCTCTCTACTTGGCCTCTGAAGTGTCTCGTCCTCCTCCTGTTGCTGCACATTCCCCTCCATTGCTTCGCCTTCCACTGGTCTGATGTCGAGAATATGCCTCGGTACTCCGTCCACCACAATGTTGTTTCTAGTGTTCTTCCAAGTCACGCGACCTCTACTTCATTGTGTGGTGCAGCGCGCCCCCGGTGGCTTCACCCATACCTCATCCCCGAGTTTAATGGTCCCTGTGGCCTCTGCCTCTCTGCTTGCCAGATCAACCCTAAGATGTCTCCAGGAATATGCGAACGTTGACAGTTGCGGAACCGTCTCTGGCACTTGTCCCAATCTAGGTGACATATTATATAGTAGACGGCTTGCTCAGGTGAGGTGCCTCCTCTTTCCGCAACTGCCTTTATGGTGCGGTGGTTTCTCTCCATGATCCCGTTGCCACTGGGTCTGTAGGAAGCTCTGAAAAATTGTTGGATATTCCATTTCTTCATTACTTCCGTCACTGCTACTGATTTGAATGCGGTCCCGTTGTCAGTTAACAACTCTTCCACGGGACCTCGCTCCAAAAACACATCAAGGATTGCCACTATTTCATTGCCTGTTCCTCCACATAGCTTCTTCCATAGGGCAAATCGCCCGGGCCAACAGTCAATCATGGTCAGGTAAAGTTCACCCCTGTAATGGGTGACATCGCATGCCAGCCTCTCCCAGGTCCCACTCACCCCCAATTGACCAGCTTCATGCATGCTTGGAGCAGGATCAATCGACTGATATCTGTCGCATGTCCTGACCACTTGCCTCACTTGCTCCTTGGTGACACTCGGGTCGACTTTCTTCACCAAGTACCACGTCCTCTCTACCCCCATATGGTGCAGATTGTGCAGCTCTCGCACGCCAACATAATCTAGATCCGATGCAGCAACAACATCTTTCCTTGTCAAAAGCCAACTGTTCTTCACTCTTGTGAGAGCATCTGCTCGGTTCTTCTCAGAAGCCACCATGTCTACGCGAAGCTTAAAACAAAACTCCTGCATCAGCTCAGCTAGCATCCCAAGCCTGCGCTTCACTAACATCTCTGCTGCCCCTTTTGTTCTTATCCTTTTTTCGCTTGAAATGAGGGACTTTAGCCAAGCAAACACCGTAGCAGAGTCTGTTTTGATGCAGATGTCACGTAGTCCCCATTTCAAGGCCAGATTGACCCCCTTTGATTATCGCATCTAATTCCACTACATTGATGTGGCTGACATCATTCTTCTTCCTTAACCAAGCCGCATCTTCTGTAACCACTCCTCCAACTTCCAAAACGACCCCTGTTGCAATGCTGTTTGCATCACACCACACGACTCCATCCAATGTTCACGGTACGTTCCAGGTTCCCCGGACTGGGTCTTGCCGTTCTGCTTCTTTCAGGAGCTCTTCCATCATGGCGACCGTTCTTCCTCCCACTTTATCATTCCATCCTCTTCCTTTGGCATACCTCTTTATGTAGCTGCATGCTGGTCTAAGCCAGCTAGCAACAGGGTAATGTCCAATCAACTTCCCGCATATGGAAAAAAGTTCCCGTCTGTTGAGCTCTTGCTTCAGTTGCTGGATCTCGTTCTCCCTGCAAAACTCTAGGCTGCCCGACGTACCTCGTTTAAGCCTTAACCCCAAAGCAGCCCCTCCATCTAATTTTTCAGGCACTTTGGCGACCAACCCAAACCTCTTCAAATGAGCCACCACCTCCTTGGCAGTTACCAGAGTCTCATTCACAAGAATGTTGTCTATGTATGAACTCACTGCCCCATCTCCTTTTCCAATTTTTTCCAGAATCTTCCTGAGGATGGTTGACATGATCTTGGGGGTCCGAATTCAACCCAAATCCCACTCGTGTAAGGTAGTAGGTTTTGCCTTTGTACCTGACTAACTGGTATTTCCAGAGCTTCTTGGCGATGTGGAGTTGCAAATAGGCAGATTTTAGATCTACCAACATAGACGCGCCATTCATCTGCCTCCAGTCTCTAATGGTCTCACTGCACACATTTACGGTGTCGCCTCCAGTATGGCACTTAACATGTTGGTTCAGCTCTTGGAAATCCAGGACCGGTCTTACTTTCCCTTTAATTGGTTGCAGAATGGCCATCAACGGCAAAATGCCCGACTCAATGTCATCCATCCAAGGCAGAAGTATACCCTCTTCAATCCATCGGTCCACTTCTTGTTCAAACTCCTTTCTCGCCCCTCCTCTGAGCGAATTAGTGTAGCACACCACCCTGTTTGTCAGCGATGGTGCTTGATGTTTCCATGCCCACTCCACCGTCCACTGCTCTCCGTCGAATTTGGCTCAAAAGTCCTGATCTTTGATCGACATTTTTCTTTCCTCCCCGGCCTTGTTGGTCCCTCCGGGAGCTTGCTCTGTCACTGCGCACTCAGCTAGTCCAAACCTCACATTGTTGCATGTGATGGTAACGCCTCCAAGTCGGCATATAACATCCATTCCAATGATGGCTTGGACGCCAGGCACCAGATGATCGGTGACAATTGCATGGACCCTCCGGTGTTCAGTAATATCAATAGTGACGGTCTTCCTCCTTCGACACTTCACTCACGACCCATCGAATGCCACTACTTCACCCTTCCCTTTCCATCTTCCGACCAGGGTCGTGTGCAGATTGGTAGTGGTACAGCCAATGTCGATCAGGGCAATAACTCCCCATCCTTCCACCACGATCTTCTACTTGGGCATCTGCTGCAAGTGCGCCACTATTGCCGAATCGGGGCGGCCGCTGGCGCGTCGGCTTCCCCTTACCAGTTTCCCGAACTTGTGCATTGCACCACTAAATGGCCTCTCCAATTGCATTTATAACACACTGTCCATTGCAAGAACTTCCTGCAGTCTCTTCTCATGTGTGGCCCCCCACATTCGAAGCATGCCACCCTCGGGTTCGGCAGACTCCTGCCCACATTGTACCGTTGCTGTTGTCCCTCCAGACTCCATGGGCTGAGTGCTCAGCAAGATCTTTGCAGTTTTGAGCAGCTCACTCACATTCAGCGTCTCCACTCCCGGGACCTGCTGGAAACGTTTCGATATCTCTTCCAGGAACCTGGTAATAAATGTCATTTTGACTACGTGATTTGTAGCGTGTCCCCTGATGCCCGACAACTCAACCAATCTCCTTATCTCATTCGCGTAGACATCAACAGATTCACCAGTCCACCTCTTCTCCTTCAACTTATTAAAGGCCTCGAAAGGCCCCTCTGCAAAAGCTTTCATCAGTCGACCCTTGATGACATCTGCGTCACCCTGTTCTCGCTCGCTGAGCTCCAAATAGAGGGCCAGCGCGTCCCCTTCTAGAAACAGTGGTATTACTGTGGCCACATCATCCAACTTTTGAATCCTTGCCACAAGGTCCACTTTTTTAAGCCACGCCACCACATCACCGTCGCCATTAAAAGACTTAATCATGTTGCTTAAGCCAGCGTTGGCCGAGCCGAAATAGCTTGAACCTCTGTAATGGGGGGGGTCACCTCAGACACACAAAAAAAGGATTATAATTTCAGAAAGTATCTCCACTCCCGTTGCGCCTACTCGCCTGCCTGATCTGGAATCGCTCAGCACCGAGAAATGAAGCTCGTTTTGTAGTTTCCAGCTTCATGTGCACATGAAATTATGCGAGAACGCATATAATAAAATGCTGGCCGCCATCTTTGTTTTTCCTTTTCTCGGCCTGAACTCACTCGCTGCACACCCACGGTAAGACTTCTGTTTTTTCTTAGCTTCTAACCACAAGTATGAAGGAGACTGGCAATAATAAAGTGTCTAGTTGATGAATACAGCTTGCAGGTGGACATTACCTTACTTTTGTTGGTGCAGAATTTGGTTGATAGCTTGACTAGAATATCAAAGAAGTGGATTGATGAGGCAGGGATCTGATCCTCCACAACAGACATGCGCGATCTTAACAGATCAATTAACACCTGACCAGATCCGTATAATACCTCAGCAAAGTGGACATCCCGGAATTCGGAGGACCACATATTTTGTCCAAAGAGTGTTTCCTACAACAACAAGGGCATCAATCAAGGCAGCCATATGCTTGTGTGAAGAGTGTCAGCGAATTGATGTGGCACTGTCCCAATAGCAAAAAGTGAAACTTGAGATGGAGGACAACTGGTGTCAAGCAGGGGTGGATGTAACGCATTATGATGGCAAGTATTTTTTGACCTTAGCAGATTGTGGCCCAACACATTTCACGATATGGCACCTGTTGACATGACAGAATGCATCTAGCATTATACCAGTTGAGAGCTATCTTTCTTGAATGTGGTGCCTCACTTGAAATCCTGACTGATAATGCCACTACATTTCGATGTCAAGAATTTCAGAAATTCACACACAAATGGGGAATTAGAACACCTTACTGATGTGACCTGAAGGTAACGGTATAGTGGAGCGGTGTCACCTCACCATCAAAAGAATTGCAGCCAGGACGCAGTGCTCAATTCCAGAAGCTGTGTACTGGTATAATTTGACACCTAAGGATAATGCAACACCTGCAACTGCACCAGCCAATGCTACGAACAGCGTATTAAAGGAATAGATGTCACACTATCAGTGGTTAGAGTTGTCAATACACCATATAAAATGGGAGACCGTGTTTGGTGCACTGCAAAATTTTGATGATCCTGATCATCTATTATCTCTTCAGGTGTGTGCATAGAAACACTTCCTACAGAACCAGATGAGGAAATGATGGGACATACTGGTAGCAATAGTGATGATAAAGATGGATACAAGGAAGTGATGCCTCCGATTCTTTGAAGAAGTACCTGACAAGGACAGATTCTGCCCCTCTGCTCTAATTGTGAAACACTGCCTATGGAACCACGAGAGGGGATAATGGAACATACTCATGCCAATAACAGTGGTAATGAAGAAGATGACAACGAAGAAGTGATACCCCAATTCTTTGAATAAGTACCCAACAAAGACGACTGCCCTCTTGCCTTGATCATGTGATCAGGGTGGAATGTAGAGAAACGCATGACTTACTTGACTAGCACGTGTGCATGATTCAAAGGGTTGGTCATGGAACGAAATGAAAGAAAGGAAAAACTAACATGGCGAGACAGTTTATTTTAGGGTGAATAATTATGTGATTGTGAATGTTTATGCAAATGAGACTATAAAGGCAGACGTGAAGCAAGCATGAGGCGAGTTGAGAAAAGACATGTTTCTTATGTAGACGTGTGGAAAGATCGTTGTGTTTGGAAGTCGGAAGTTTTGACAACAGTGTCGAATTTAACCAAGAAATTGGTGATTTGAAGTGCAGAAAAAATAATACTTGAGCTATATCCGTTAATGAAGATGTCTGTTGTTTCAAATGTTAGGATATCTAGTTTTATTGTTTACCAAGAAAAAGGTAAAATGTACAGCAATGGATTTAGGATCGGCTGGAGTGAGAACAGGTGTCTCGCAAGGTTGAGATTCTTGGGTCCTTGAGGTGGAAACTGGTAGCTGGACATCAGTGGGCATTAGAATATGTAGCTGGCCGTCAGTGAGGTCTGATACTGGTAATTGGACGTCAGTCGGGACTGAAACAGGTGGCTGAACCTCAGTGGGTAGCAGGAACTAGTGGCTGGAAGCGCTAAAGCTGTAGGAGTGAGCTGCGGGTGCAGGAGTCACTGGAAGCTGCAGGAGTGCGCTGAAGGCTGCTGGGGTCGCTGGAAGTTGCAGGAGTGAGCTGAAGGTTGCTGGAGTCGTTGCAAATATTCTGTATTGGACACTTTTTTTATGATGTTTTATTTATAAAATCTTCGTTTCATAAACATGTTCTTATTAAAATGTTCAAATAAATATTATTTCTTACAAAACCTCATTTGTTATTTTCATTTTTATAATTTACTTTCATTTATTTTAATAAATTGCTTTACAATATAAATAGTTGAAGTTGAAGTCCAATCTAAACAAATTCAAAGTCCAAGGGACAGGAAAGCGGTTGGATCAGTACACACACAGACACGGTGACACGCCACCAACACGAACCAGCGTACACAATTACCAACCGGCCGTTCTTTCCTCCCGCCTTGCCTTCCAAAACGACCTGAATTTATAGTTGTCGAAGACCAACTGATTTGCATATATGCACAAGATTTTGCGAGAGTTTTCGAGATCATACCATTACAAAACGCCGTCGGCGCTGTGATAATCCTTATGGTAAGTAACCGATACTTGCTAGATATCGGTTATTACCATAGTGAGGTTGTAGGATGGACGGAGATTGACGAGAGAGAGAAAACGAACGAGGAATATCGTGCTCGGTGGATATCAGACTGACTACCACCCCGGATGTCGCCAGGGGCCGTAACTCCTGTGACACCTGCGGTGGTCTCCCTTTATTTGGTAAAGACATTACAATGCTCTCTTTTTTTTTTTTTTTTTTTTTTTTTTAAAGTTTATTTTATTATTATTATTTTTTTTATATTCATCAAGGAGTTTGTTCATGCGTGGTGTGACTGTAGTGTTTGCGTTGCTGGGTTGGAGGGAAGCATCTGTCAACCTAAGGGAAAGAAAATGATAATTATGCATTATTATGTACAGGGGTATTTGCAGCATTTAGCAATCAAATCTTTTGGGTGGCCGTCTTGTGCGGCCTGAGCGTCTGAGGTTTGAAGAGTGTTGTCCCTGGTTTTCTTTAGATTTTGGTGATGCTGTCACATGCATGTGTCCCTCATCTTCAGATGAAGAGTATTCAGGTGAGTCATGTGTGAGGTTTCTTAGTGGCTTAGGGATTTTTTTGAAGAAGCTGGCATTTCTTGTAATTTGGTTGTCCTTGTGTGTGGTAGTAATCATGGATCCCTTTTTTTTTGTTATGGTTAATGGGTTAGGTTGATAGGGGGTGTGTGCCTTTGAAGTGTGGTCGCTTTTTACAACGACAGTGTCACCCACACTCAGATTATTGGGCTTTACGTATACTTTTCTGTCAGCATATTTCTTTATTGTTTTCTTGGCTTGAGTGTCACGTACCCTAATGCTATGGTCTCCAGCTATAGGTGCAACTAGGTGTGGCAGGCGGTTTTTTATGGTCCGGTCAAATAGAATTGAGGCTGGGGAAACACCGGTGGTGCAGTGCGGTGTCGTTCGGTAATCTAACAGGAATTTGAATAGCTCCTGCTTCCAGCTTTGGCCTTTGATTAAGGCGGCTTTGATGGATTTTTTTACAGTGCGCATGAAGCGTTCTGTTTCAGCATTGGCCTGGGGCCATAGAGGTGTTATCTTCCTGTGTCTGAAACCGGTGACGGAGGCGTAGGTTTTGAAATCATGGCTGTTGAATGGTGGGCCATTGTCTGTTTTGAGGGATACTGGTACCCCGAATTCGGCAAATATCTTGTCTAAACGGGGTATGACCGAGTTTGTTGAGATAGAGTCCAGGATATCGACAACAACGTAGCGTGAGTACTCGTCTGTGACAACAAGAAGATATTTCCCATTCTGGAGATGTCCAAAGTCAGCACTAACCTCTGTCCATGGGGCTGCTGGTAGTGGGGACATTTTCTGCGGCTCCCTTGCCGTTTTGTGAGTGCTGATCTGACAGGTGTGACAGTTCCTGATGTTTTCTTCTACTAAAGGCTGCATGTTTTTAAACCAGACTTTTTCCCGGAGGAGGGCCGTGGATTTCACGACGCCTTGATGGCCGGCATGGGCTATTTTGGCAGCTCTGTTTTGTAGGGTCTCAGGTAGCACTATCCGGCGCCTTTTCAGAATGATACTGTCCTCATGTGCTAGTGATAGTTCATCACGGTTGGCATGTAGGGTGAGAAACGTGGCTTTGTTTATGCCGTCATTGGCACCTTGCCATTTGTTGGTGAGGATGGCTTGAATAACTGCAGTGAGCGTCTTGTCTTTCGCAGTTTCCATTGCAACTTCATCAATTGTCATTGCTTTGGGGGTCGACGTTGAGAGAATATAGTTTATATACTCCTCCGCTATTTTCTGCTCCCTGTTGCTTGGTGGTAGATGTACTGGATGGCGGCTGAGATAGTCGGCTGGGTTGTCATGACCTGGTCGGTATGTGACAGTCATATTGTATGGCTGTGTTCTCAAAACCCAACGTTCAATGCGCGCAGATAGTTGGGAGCGGGTGTTATTAAAGATCGATGTTAAGGGCTTATGATCTGTGTGAACCGTGAATGGGGCCCCAAAGATATATATGTGAAAGTGTTCACATGCCCACGTGATGGCGAGGGCCTCCCGCTCTGTTTGAGAGTATCTTTGTTCAACTGTGGATAGTGCTCAGCTTGCAAATTGTACTACCCGCCCGTCTTGTGATAGTACAGCAGATATGCCTACAACACTGGCATCGGTATATATCTCAGTATGTTTGTTAGGGTCGAAGTAGGCAAGTGAGCATGCTTTACTCAAAGCCTCCTTGAGGTTTTTTAAACATTCAGTGTGGTGCTCAGTCCAGGACCACTGAGTGTTTTTTTTTGTTAGCTGACGCAGTTCATGAGTCAGGGTTGCGTAGTCTGGAATGAATTGTGCACCGCAAAAGTTGGTCATCCCCAACAAACTTCTGACTTCTGATGCGTTTTGGGGGTCTGGTAATTCGAGGATTGTTTTTATTTTACGGTTACTTGGGCTGATGCCTTCATTACCGAATGTGTGTCCGAGGAATTCCAATGACCTCTTGTTGTATTCACATTTGCTGCTATTCAGTGTTAGGCCTTTTTTGCATAGTCGTTGAAATACTTTCTGAAGATTTCCATCGTGGTTTTGCTGGTCCAATCCAAAGCAAAGAATGTCATCACTGATGTTGATGGCTCCCTCAATCCCTGCGAGTGCCTGGCTAATCTCTTCCTGAAATATTTCGCTGGCGGAGTTGACACCGAAAAATAGTCTTTATAGGCCCAGGTGTGTTGCAAACGTGGTAATGTATCGGGATTCTTCAGCTAGTTCCAACTGGTTGTAGCCCTGATTGAGGTCTAACTTGCTAAAGACACTAGCTCCCGATAGAATGGCCTTCAGCTCATCAAGTGTGGGGGTAGGGTGACGTTCCCTTTTGATAGCTTTGTTTGCCGCTCTCATATCAATGCAAACTCTGATTTTACTTTGGTCTTTCTTAGGTACCACCACAATAGGGGATACCCACGGGGTTGGTTCTTCCGCTTTTTCAATCACCCCCAGTTTCTCGTCTTTCTGTATTAGCTCTTCTATGTCCTTCCTTACATGAAAGGGGACTCTGCGGTATCTCTGAGCGATGGGTGGTATATTTTCATCTATGTGCAGATGGACTTTTTTCTCTTTAAGTTTACCTAAGCCATTGAATAGGTCTGCATAGTCCTCCAAAAGCTTAAGAGTTGTCTGCGGGATTTGTGTGTCAGAGTTGCTGATGTGGTTAACTGGGAGCTTTTTTGCTGATAAAAGTTTAAGCTTTTCACATGTTTCCCAGCCAATGATAGGTTTTTCTGGGCTTTTTATTACATGTATGTTAGCTTGGCAGGAGATGCCCCCAAACTCAAGGAGGATCCTAAATTGGCCTAGAACTGGAGTAGTTTGCTTGACCCCAAATCCAGATATCACAGTTTTTGTCGGTCGGAGACATGGTGTCGGTTTTAAACACTTGAAATCTGCTTCAGACAAAATGTTGATAGTGGCTCCTGAGTCGGCTAACACATTGAACGTTTGGTGGCTATTGCCAAAAGATATATCAAAACAGGGAAGGTTTTTCATCTTACCTGTATGAAACACATATTCTGTGTCACTGCCGCTGGTTGAGTCCTGCTGGTTGTCCTCGATGCAGTTCACCGGTCGGCGGCTGGTTTGGACTTGTGGACGTGGAGGACGATTTGTTCTACGTTGTCTGTCCTCGTCGTCGAAGTGCCCCCATCTCCGGCAATAAGTGCATTGGCTCTGGAATGCTGGGCAAGACGTTGGTCCTCGTTCATGTGGATATTTTCCGTTGCAATTCCTGCACTGAATTTGCCGGGGACAGTCACGTGTCTGTTGCTGTCCGTACATGACTTTGTTTACTACTGCAGTAGTAGTTTGTATTATCGTGTCCTCTAAGCGCATTTGTTGTAGGTGCGCTGTTATTGTTTCCGTCGTCCTGGCATAATTTATCAAGTCGTGTAGTGACATGTTAGAATTTATTAAACCCTTTTGCCGGACTTTTTCTGATGAACAGCCTGTTATCAGTTGAGACTTTATCTCAGCGTTTGCGTCTGCAAAGTGACATGTAGCTGCTGCTTCTTTCAATTTCCGGTAGAAGTCCTCTACATTCGGCGTGGTTTGTTTGATGTTACGGAATACAAATCGGTTGTATTCCATGTTATTTTGGGGGTTGAAATGAGCCTGTACAGCCGAGACGAGTTTGTCGAAGTGGGTTTCGTTTTCTCCTGGTGTGGTCTGTTCGGCTGGTAATTCGTCAATGAGGTCGTTCATCGCCTCACCAACAAACGTTAGCAAAATTGCTTTTTGTCTTTTATCGCTCTCTATGTTGTGGGCGATAAAATAGTTCCTCAATCTGCTAATGTATTTCGTCCATCTTGCTGCTTTGGCTTCTGACTCGCAGTCGAATTCCGGGTAGTGAGGTAGGGCAGCCATGTTTGTTTTGCAACACGTGTGACTGTTTGTTGTTGTTTTTTTTTTCGTGTTTTCTTATGTCTATTTTTGTAAATTACTCTATCCTCGTCGCTAATGTGATAATCCTTATGGTAAGTAACCGATACTTGCTAGATATCGGTTATTACCATAGTGAGGTTGTAGGATGGACGGAGATTGACGAGAGAGAGAAAACGAATGAGGAATATCGTGCTCGGTGGATATCAGACTGACTACCACCCCGGATGTCACCAGGGGCCGTAACTCCTGTGACACCTGCGGTGGTCTCCTTTTATTTGGTTGTTAAGAGAAACATTTTCACACCCTTCATATATATTATATATTAAGCAGACACCCCTTCCCACACCCAATCCTTAGCAGACGGAGTCAAAATGAGGCTGGCCGAGCGACCTAGATTTCTACACCCACGCAATGACCTTCAACTGTCACCAACAAGAAAAACGCGGGAGAATCAAGGCAATTCGACGAAGGCGGTGGACACGGAAACATGTGTGGGGGCATTCTGCTCGAAAAATGGAAACACCGCGGTTGATTCGCATGGTGAAAAAAAAAAAAAAAAGAAAAACATCTCGTCGACTCGTATCGTGCCACAAAGGAACAATATATACCCACCTTGGCACTAATCGATTGGAATTCACGCCGTGCTGATAAGGAATAACATATATCCACCTTAGCATAAATGGATTGGAATTTACGAGAATTGATCCTTCAAACCAGCACCTCATAAAAGGGAAAGAAGCTTCGGGTGAATTGAATGTCGACTCAACAAAAGAAGTTAAGTAACTCTTTCTAAATTGTTTTTGCTCGATCAATTATGTGAACTGTTGAATGCCCCATGAAAAAAAGGGAAAAAGAAAAAGAAAAAAAAAATGGGGAAAAGAAAAGCAACCCTCGAACTAAGGTTTTTTTCGTAAATGCTGAATCCCCCCCCTGTTGATCGGCCCATAAGTAACATATCATTGACTATAAAAAAAAAAGAAAAAAAGGAAGAAGAAAAATAAAAGGGGAAAGAAAAGAAAATAAAAAAAATAGAGGAAAGAGGGAAAAACTATTTCTATATCTTGAGACTTTCAGTGTGACCCCCCCTCTCTGAGTATCACTCATATCTCGTTGATTCTCATCGAAGAGAACAAAAAGAACCTTCCTAAGACAATCGAAATATCACTCACCCCCCCCCTCTCCTTGTCCCAAATCATTGTCTGCATGTATATATTCTTTTATTTTTTTTTTCATGTTATTTCAGTTATGATTTCAGTTGCATGTTCTGTTTTCGTAGTTACATTTTACCCGGTTCAATTTGTTTAAATAAATTGTTGATTTAATAACTCTCATACCCGTGTCGACTTGTGTCTCTTTTGTTTGCCTTACATTGCCGCCTCGAGTATATTCCACGACGATTCTGGTCTGAACCTGGACACTGTACCATAGAGACCGCATAATTTGCAGTCGGTACCCATCAAACTTTTCTTTTTCTTAAAACGCGTGCCCGGCCTTGGGATTTTCTCTGAGAACTCCAACCTTGGTACCGTACAGGGAGGTTCTCGTCAAGAAACAGGCTCGTGGTACCGTCACATGGGGGCTCTCCGGAGATCAGTTATACACCAAGCAAGTGTAATTTCCTTGCTTGAATAAAAAAAAAAAAATCCTCGTGAACGTACTTGTGCATTATACACGGACGGTAAGGCAAAATGACGGACACCGACGAATTCCTTAAAAATCCATCCCCAGATAAATTATATAGATTAAAAAAAGATGATCTAATAGTAATAGGAAAGAAATTAGACCTAGAGGTTAGGGGAGCTATGAGGAAAAGCCAGTTAATGAGAATAATAGCTGAGCACATGGTAGACAATGACCGCTTCGATGAAGAAGTGCTGGAAGATTTACCGGCGGAGAAAACGACCATGACTCCTGATCAGGTCGAACTAGAGAAAGCCAGAATAATGGCGAAAACCGAGGTAGAAAAAGCTTGAATCGAGCAAGAGATTAGGATGAGCGAATTAAGTATAGCTCACCAGCCACAGCAAGTCAGACAAAACAGATTCGACATAACTAAACAAGTGCGATTGGTCCCAAAATTTGTAGAAAAGGAGGTGGACGATTACTTTGCACACTTCGAGAGAACCGCCCTAAATATGGGCTGGCCACAAGAGTGTTGGGCAATGCTGTTACAAACGACATTAAGCGGTAAGGCCCAAAAGACATATGCGGCACTTCCAGCGGAAGACTGTGCCGATTACGAGGTAGTAAAAGAAGCAATTCTTAAAAGTTATGAACTCGTCCCACAAGCTTATCAACAGAAGTTCAGAAACTCAAAGAAAAGCGAGGGACAAACCTACGTAGAGTTCGTTAAACTCAAAGAGAATTATTTTGATCGGTGGTGCAATGCCAAAAACATAGAGGGTAACTTCAACAAATTGAAACAACTCATGTTAATTGAGGAATTTCAAAACTGCATACCCGATGACATGAGGATACACCTGACCGACAAAAAGGCTGAAACAGCAATCGATATAGCCACGGCAGCCGACGAATACATATTGACTCACAAGAGAAGCAGGGCAAAACTACAGGGACCCATGCAGTCACAGGTCAGGGAACATTGTGCAGTAAAGACACTGTACGAAAATCCACGAGTACCCATCAGAAATCCCCTCAACACAACCAACCGACCAGTACTGGGACGGGAAGCGAGACCTATAGTATGCTTCAACTGTGGGAAGCCAGGTCATGTAGCTGCGAAGTGTCAGGCGAAACGATTCACGAAGATGAATCGGAATACCCCAGCCAAACCACAAGGGGCGATATCTCAGGGAATAGATGAAACGTACGAACCCTTCATATCGAAAGGATATATCGCGCGAGATAAGGAAGGTCAAGGGGAACCCATTAACATTCTCAGGGACACGGGAGCATCCCAATCCCTAGTGAAAAGAGGATGCATGCCTAAAGAAGCGACAAGAGCCGCAGGTAGAGCGACCACGATAAGGGGCATAGGAAACAGACCCATAACGATTCCACTATTTAAAGTCCACTTAGTGTCGGATTGGGGCTCAGGAGAAATAACTGTAGGCGTGATTGACGAATTACCAATGACAGGGATAGCCATGATACTAGGAAATGACATCGCGAAGTATCAAGACGGGAAACCCATAGGGGTGACCACAAGAAGTAGAGCGATAGAGAGGGGAAATGTAGAAGACAAGCCGTCAGGGGAAAAGCAACCGAGACCGGTGGTAACACCACAACCTTGTTTACCCGTGCCACGACAAGTGCTGATCAAGGAGCAACAGAATGACGGCGACCTAAAACCCTTATTCTGTCGGGTTGGAGAAGAATATCCTAACAAATCAAAAAGTCAATATTTCCTCAATAGGGGCGTATTAATGAGGAAATGGAATGCCCCCAAGACAAAGGGAGAGTCGGGAGATACTGTGCGGGAACAAGTAATGGTACCCGACATGTATCGAGAGGATATCATGAAAGTGGCACATGAGATACCACTGGCGGGCCACCTAGGTGTCAACAAAACCCTAGAAAAGTTGACCAGACATTTCTACTGGCCAGGAATCGTGGGAGATGTCAAAACGTTCTGTAGAACTTGTGGGACGTGCCAAAAGACTGGAAAACCCAACCAGAATATTCCCCCGGCCCACTCCAACCTATACCGGCAGTGGAAGAACCGTTTAGTAGGGTAATAGTGGACTGTGTAGGACCGCTACCCAAAACCAAAACAGGACACAAATTTCTATTAACTATAATGTGCACGTCCACAAGGTTTCCAGAGGCGATCCCACTGCGCAACATATCAACGAAAAAGGTGGTAGATGCCCTGATAAACTTTTTCACTAAAATGGGGCTACCCAGAACCATACAGACAGACCAAGGATCTAATTTTACGTCGAGGCTATTCGAGCAGGCTACGGAGCAACTGGGAATCACCCACATAAAATCCAGCGCTTATCACCCTCAATCGTAGGGGGCTCTGGAACGCTTCCACGCCACCCTGAAAACCATGCTCAGGGGCTATTGTATGGAACACGATGCCGAATGGGATCAGGGGATCCCATTTGTGCTTTTCGCAGCTCGAGAAGCCGTCCAAGACTCGTTGGGGTTCAGTCCCTTCGATCTGGTCTTCGGTCATCAGGTACGAGGACCATTAAAAATGATAAAAGAGAAATGGGTCAGCGATGAACCCTTGCCAAATAACATGACGGATTACGTCACTAAAATGCGACAAACCTTAGCCGAAACACGGAAGTTAGCTAAGACCCACCTAGAAAGTAGTCAGAGGGTCATGAAGACCACATACGATAAAAAGGCAGTAGATAGAAAGTTCGAAGAAGGAGAGGAAGTGTTAGTACTCATACCCCTGAATGGTCAACCATTCAAGTCGAAATATCAGGGACCGTACACAATTACTGAAAAGATAAGCCCACTAAAGTATAAGATATCTACCCCCAAGCGTAGAAACAAAACTCAAGTATGTCATGTGAACATGATGAAAAAATATTTCAGGAGGGCGGGAGAAAAATCAATATTGACAGCAGAGTGTCACCATGAAACTGTAAGTGATGAGTACCCCGAAAGAGATCTTCCTGTAGAAAAGGACCCACCCATTAAGTTAAAGAATTCGGAAATAATGAGTAACCTAGGGTGCAAACTTGCACACTTACCGCCGAAAGAAGGGCAAAAGTTACAAGGAATGGTAACAGAATATAGCGACCTATTTGCTGACGCACCTACGCGCACAAGAGCAACAGTGCACGACGTTGAGCTAAAGGAGAGCGAACCAATTAAACAACATCCGTATCGCATAAGTCCGAAGAAATTAGAGATAATGAAAACGGAGATAGACTACATGCTCGAACACGAGATAATAGAGCCCAGTCAAAGTGAATGGGCATCACCGTGCGTGCTGGTCGATAAACCGGACGGAACAGTGAGATTCTGTACAGATTATCGCAGAGTGAACGCGATAACCAAGGCAGACGCATACCCTATGCCACGAATAGACGACTGTATAGATAAGATAGGACATGCCAAATACATCACCAAATGCGACCTTCTTAAGGGATACTGGGCAGTGCCTCTAATCGAGAGAGCCAAGCAAATATCAGCGTTTGTAACCCCAGAAGGAGCATACCAATATCGCGTAATGCCATTTGGGATGAAGAATTCCCAAGCAACATTTGTAAGACTGATGAACACATGCCTTGCTGGGATTAAAAACGTAGATACATATGTCGATGACATAGTCATTTACAATGACACATGGGCAGAACATATCGAAACAATTGAAAAAATATTTAAGAGGTTAAGAACGGCCAAATTAACCATAAACTTAGCTAAAACAGAGTTCTGCCAGGCCGAGGTCAAATATCTAGGGCATGTGGTTGGCCATGGGAAGATCACCCCAGCAAAGGCCAAAGTAGAAGAGATAAAGAATTATCCCATACCAAAAAATGTTAGGAGTTTAAGGAGATTCCTGGGCATGGCAGGGTATTACCGCCAGTTCTGCAGGAATTTTGCATGTCTCACTGCGCCACTGACAGAGCTGTTGAAAAAGCACAAGCGATTTCAATGGACACCCGAATGTCAAGAAGCAGCTGAGAAGATCAAGCTAATGTTAAGCAGCGAGCCAGTGTTAAAGGCTCCATCGTTTGACAAACCCTTCAGTGTGGCGGTAGATGCCAGCAATAGCGGGATAGGAGCAGTACTGTTACAAATGGGGGAGGATGATCAACTACACCCAGTCAGTTACTACTCAAAGAAACTGAGCAAGTTTCAAAAATCCTACTCCACAATAGAGAAGGAAGCTTTGGCGTTAGTGATGAGTTTATCTCATTTTGAAGTCTATGTATCCTCGGTGCATGGCCCGACTATCCTATACACAGACCACAACCCATTGATATACGTCAATAGAATGAAAAATAAAAACCGGCGAGTACTCTCCTGGAGTCTCATATTGCAGGAATTCGACCTAGACATCAGACACGTAAGGGGTCGGGATAACGTAATAGCGGAAGCCTTATCACGTAGATTCGAAACAGAAAGGGAAGAAAAGGGGCGGGGGGAAAATTCATAAAATAGCTGTAGGAAAAAGTGATGGAAACTCCACGAACATCATTTCTTTAGAGTGACACAAGTTGGTGTCCTTAATCTCAAATATTATTTTCTTGTCTCATACGAGTAATTTTATTTTAAATACATATAAATATAAAAAAAAAAGAGGAACAATTCTCTTTTTTTTTTCTCTTATGGAGGAAGGTGTTAAGAGAAACATTTTCACACCCTTCATATATATCAATTAAGCAGACACCCCTTCCCACACCCAATCCTTAGCAGACGGAGTCAAAATGAGGCTGGCCGAGCGACCTAGATTTCTACACCCACGCAATGACCTTCAACTGTCGCCAACAAGAAAAACGCGGGAGAATCAAGGCAATTCGACGAAGGCGGTGGACACGGAAACATGTGTGGGGGCATTCTGTTCGAAAAATGGAAACACTGCGGTTAATTCGCATGGTGAAAAAAAAAAAAAAAGAAAAACATCTCGTCGACTCGTATCGTGCCACAAAGGAACAATATATACCCACCTTGGCACTAATCGATTGGAATTCACGCCGTGCTGATAAGGAATAACATATATCCACCTTAGCATAAATGGATTGGAATTTACGAGAATCGATCCTTCAAACCAGCACCTCATAAAAGGGAAAGAAGCTTCGGGTGAATTGAACGTCGACTCAACAAAAGAAGTTAAGTAACTCTTTCTAAATTGTTTTTGCTCGATCAATTATGTGAACTGTTGAATGCCCCATGAAAAAAAGGGAAAAAGAAAAAGAAAAAAAAATGGGGAAAAGAAAAGCAACCCTCGAACTAAGGTTTTTTTCGTAAATGCTGAATTCCCCCCCCCTATTGATCGGCCCATAAGTAACATATCATTGACTATAAAAAAAAAAGAAAAAAAGGAAGAAAAAAAAAGGGGGAAAGAAAAGAAAATAAAAAAATTGAGGAAAGAGGGAAAAACTATTTCTATATCTTGAGACTTTCAGTGTGACCCCCCCCCTCTCTGAGTATCACTCATATCGCGTTGATTCTCATCGAAGAGAACAAAAAGAACCTTCCTAAGACAATCGAAATATCACTCACCCCCCCCCTCTCCTTGTCCCAAATCATTGTCTGCATGTATATATTCTTTTATTTTTTTTTTTCATGTTATTTCAGTTATGATTTCAGTTGCATGTTCTGTTTTCGTAGTTACATTTTACCCGGTTCAATTTGTTTAAATAAATTGTTGATTTAATAACTCTCATACCCGTGTCGACTTGTGTCTCTTTTGTTTGCCTTACATTGCCGCCTCGAGTATATTCCACGACGATTCTGGTCTGAACCTGGACACTGTACCATAGAGACCGCATAATTTGCAGTCGGTACCCGTCAAACTTTTCTTTTTCTTAAAACGCGTGCCCGGCCTTGGGATTTTCTCTGAGAACTCCAACCTTGGTACCGTACAGGGAGGTTCTCGTCAAGAAACAGGCTCGTGGTACCGTCACATGGTAAAGACATTACAGGCGCCATCTTGGAATTCTTTTCTTATCCTAGCTTCGCAGCGATGACAAAGCACACACGCACACCTAGGTCGTTTGAATGGTAAGCCCTCATTTTCACAGCTTTCGCCACACTCCCCCCTGATATCATTATCACAGAGGGGGCAGGGAGGCGGCGACTTCCTTCTTCGGGTGCTTCTACGGAGGGGCAGACAGGGAGCCTCGTCTTAAGTTGAGCTCCCGTCCACGGTCTGGGGATCAGTGAACCGGAGCCTGCTAATTTCATTGTTGTCGTCGTCCGATGAAGCCGGCATATGCCAGAATGATAGTTCACTCGTCGTGGAACTCATTTCACTTTCGTCACCGAGCGGCGGCTGAGCCTGTGATACTGCTCGCAGGTCCCTGACGTGTCGGGGCACCCCATCAATTCGCACGGCTTGCGGGCGAATCACCTCGGTAACACGCCCGGTTCCATAGCAGGTGGTGCATCTGCCACGGAGACAATGTCTCCCACTTTGATACTATCTCGTGTCGCCTCTGGCTCAGGTACAGGGCTGGCCTCTAACCCTTTCACTATGACATGGTACCGGTGCAGCGCCTCAGCCGGCACGGTAGAAGGCAAGACATCATCCTTAGGGGTGACGTTGTACCAGTATAGCGCTTCAAGCAATGTACACCCCTTCCTAGCTGCAATGGTCTTGATGGCCCGGTGGTTCCGTTCCATGATCCCATTCCTGCTAGGCACATGGGCGCACCGAAATCGTAGTCGTACACCCCAGCCGTCTGTGAACTGCTTGAACTGCCCGCTAGCAAAAGCAGTGCCGTTGTCGGTCAGTATTTCGGAAGGAGGGCCACGTTAAAGGAAGACACTTTCCAGTTCCCGGACAACGGCGGCCGCGTCCTGTCAGCGAAGTGGCCGCCACAACGCAAACCTAGACAGTCCACAGTAAATCATCGTCAAAAAATCCCCACCATTGTGGTGGGTCACGTCCACCGCAAGCCTGTCCCAATTGTTCTTTATGCTCAGTTTTCCCTTCTTCCACCGGGCAGGCACCGGATCGATCGACTTGCAGGTTTCACAACTCCTCACCACTAATTCTACCTCCTTCCTTGACACACAGGGGTCGACCAGTCTAGCGAAGTAGAGAGTTCGGTTTACACCGGGGTGCCCACTCTGGCAATGGACGTCAGCAACATGGTCTGGTTTGAATCAACGCCCCACTGCGGCACAGTTCTCAGGTGTCGGTTCTTCCATTTCCTTCGGCAGGTCCAGCCAACGGTGCGGCACTCTGGTCAGCTGATCCGCGCGATTCTGACAGGACTGTACTAGCGTCACATCCACGACCAGGTTGTATTCCTTGATGGTTTCATCCACGACCAGGTTGTATTCCTTGATGGTTTCGGTTAGGGTAGCAAGCCGCTTCCATATGAGCATTTTGCCTGATGCCTTAGTCGCCAATCGTGCCTTTCCACTCAAGGCATCGGTCATCCACCGAAACACACATGTGGAGTCTGTAATGATGTGCAGGACTCTGGCCTGCCACTGTAGCGCCAGGTTGACCCCCTTCACTGTGGCATCGAGTTCAGCCAGGTTGATCTTCCACGATAGATCCGTTGACCGCCAGAGTAAGACCGAGGGCGAGCGAGCTGGCGTCCACCCAAACCATAAACTTGCTCCCGTCGATGCACCAGTTCCCTCGCACCGGATCGTCCTCGGAGTCTCTGGCCAAAGTCTCCTCTAGCATTTTCCGCAGGGTGGGGTCGCGCAGCTCATCGTCCCACCCGGTTGACATGGAAGTCGCTCGTCGCTTTATGGCCACCACCGCCACCTGGAGCCACTCGCACATGGGGAAGTGACCCACCAGTTTCCCACAGATGGAGAAGACGCACCGACACGTGACGCTAGTTGGGACTTCCGGGACGTCACCACCTCTTCCCCAGCGGAGTCCGTCTGTGCTGCCGCTAACGCACAGGCCAAGCACCTTCGTCCCATCTCGCAGTCGCTCCAGCTCCTTGCACGTTAGCCCGAAGCTTTTGAAGTGTTCTTTAACCTTCTGTGCAGGCATGAGGCTCTCGTTCACGTAGATGTCATCGATATATGACGATGTCGCTTGTTGCACGGCTTCGTCCTGACGGCAGATCGCCTGCATGATTGCCGTCATGATGTTTGGGGCCACGTTCAGGCCGAACCCTAGCCTCGTCAAGCGTGTCCCTTTAATCTTGACCGTCTGGTACGGCCACAGCGATCTTTCGATGCATATCTACAAGTAAGCTCTTCGCAAATCCAATATTGTTGCGTCCGCTCCTTGTTGCCGCCACTCTCTCAGTTTGTGTGCACAGACATCTGCACCCACCGTGTGCGGGTCAACGTGCTCATTGAGTTCCCGGTAGTCCATGACTGGTCAGACTTTTTGTTTGTTCTCCTGCCTGATAGCCATCAGAGGAATCAACCCCTTTGGGGGCCCAAGTTCATCTTCCGAGTATGGGACCAGCCAGCCATTGTCCTTCCAAACCTGGAGCTGGTCACTCGACCACTTCCAGGACACGGTCCAGGCATTCGTGCCCCTGTCGTATTTTGCGTGGAAGTCGGGTTCATCAAGAGTGATGGCTGCGCAGACCAGTGTCTCAAGTTGGGAGAACCTTACATCACCGGCGCCGTTTATGGTGATTCCGCCCAGCCGTGTAATGGAATCTATTCCAAGAAGAAGGTCGTACCCCAGTAGTTCCCCATCGACCATCAACGCCTTCACAGCCACCGGGGGGGGCCACTGCCAATGCTTACGTAGACCTCGCTCACCCCACTAAACATTAGCGAACCTCTGCCAATGGTTAGTACCGGGACCTTCCGCTCCTTCCATGCAGTGCAACATCCCTTGCGTATCAGGGTTTGGGTGCATCCAGTTTGCGTTTGCGCCCGTCAACATTCACGATTACTTCAGGGAGCGCTATGTTCACAGCTGCTTTGGGAGGGTGTTGGCGCCGCGGCTTCCTTCCCCTGCTCGTTTTCCGGACACGCCCGAGCTAAATGGCCTGGCTTGCCACAACGGTAACAACGCGCCCGCTTCCATGCTTCATAATCCAGGGCGCGCTTCGCGTCACTCCTACAATCCCTGGCAAAGTGGTTGGGGCTGCCACATTTATAGCATCGTCGGCCCTCTACAGGCGATTCCAATGCCTCAACTGCCGCCGAGACTGGCTCCTCGTCGTCCTTCATGATGTTTCGGGCTCTAGCCAATAGCTCCTCTAATCCAAGCTCATTGAGCCTCGATGACGCCCGCAGCAGTCGACTGGCACTTTCCGGGAGCCCAGACAGGAAGGCGCACGCCAGTATATGGTCGCTTGCATCCCCAAAGGGGGCGGCAAGTTTCTCCAGGTCGGCCAGATAGACATCCACCGTCTCCCCTGGCCCAAGCCGTCGTTCAGAAAATTTCCGCCAGGCAACAAAAGGGTCCGCACCAAATGCTCCGTACAACGCCTCTTTAATTTGTTCCATAGTCGCGTCATCCCCAAGCTGCTGATGCACAGCATAGGCCTCCTTGGTGAGCCTAAGTGGGATGACTATAGCTGGGTACTTTATCTTGCATAACCGGCAAACGCGTTCGGCTTTCTCTAGCCATTCGACCACCGAAGGTCCCTCCAGGGAGCCATCAAATTCTGGGATCAATTTCAGGTCAAACTTGTCCATACTGGAGATATCCACCGAAATAGCTTGAAGTTGAAGTCCAATCTAAACAAATTCAAAGTCCAAGGGACAGGAAAGCGGTTTGATCAGTACACACACACAGACACGGTGACACGCCACCAACACGAACCAGCGTACACAATTACCAACCGGCCGTTCTTTCCTCACTCCTTGCCTTCCAAAACGACGTGAATTTATAGTTGTCGAAGACCAACTGATTTGCATATATGCACGAGATTTTGCAAGAGTTTCCGAGATCATACCATTACAAAACGCCGTCGGCACCATCTTAGAATTCTTTTCTTATCCTAGCTTTGCAGCGATGTCAAAGCACACACGCCCACCTAGGTTGTTTGAACGGTAAACCCTCATTTTCACAGCTTTCGCCACAATAGTGTTTACATTATTCCCTATGAAACACCTTTCTGATAATTAAGAAAAAATCAGAAGGGATTTTAGTGTTTACTACTTGCGGAACTTGCCTCACAAAAAACTTCCAGGGATTTAGTCGACTATAGCCACAAAATTATAAAAATAAAAGCTCTTTTTTATTTGAAATATAATATATGTATGAAATCATAAAAATATTTTTTATTTGAAATTTTATAATAAATGTTAGAGAGTGGCTGAGCAGAAGCAGCAAATTATCTGTCATCTGTCTGTTTATCTAATTCTCTTAGCAGTACTTCACAAATGAAGATTCTATGAAAAGGGTCTAATATTTGCTGTTATCTCGTTTGAATAAGACACAACACAAGTACTAATTTGAAGGATTATTTTATTTTCTGTTAACACTGCGAACATGGTAAGATAACACGAGTATAGCGGTCATCAAAACACGTGTGTACTGGACGTTGACTCAGTGAACTCTGCCTCGTTCTCGTTGAAAAGTCACCAGCGTGCTCTACTTGGATGGTAGCAGCAGGCTGGTAGGGGAGGAGTCAGTAAGCAGGATGACTAGGTGTAAGGAAGGGTTAAGGAGTGAGAATTGTCTTTTACACTGTAGGGAAGAGGAAGGTTTAATATAGTGCTGAAGAGGATGGTAGTAGTGGTTTTGGTTTTGTGACCTAAATCTTTGGTCAGTACAGAGAGGTACCCTGCCAGTAGATGGAGTGCTCATATATATCTATATATGTATATTTTTATTTATTTATTTATTTATTTTATATATTTTTTTAATAATAAATGTATTCCTTCTCTTTTTTCCATGTAACTTTCCTACCTGAAGTTCTTGTTTTTATCTTATGTTCCTGCACTTTTTTAGTGAGTAAAATGTCGTTTTTTTTATTTTTGTTGGTAGTTGTATTTTGTGTACATTTTTGCTTGTTTTCAATGTAAGGTTTCAAACGGTCTATTGAAACTTGTGTATGCGTGTTTGGGATCGTTTCTATTAGGAAATATTTTGGTGTTCGTTCGAGTACAATGTAAGGACCTGAATAGGGTGCTTCTAATTGTTTTTGAACGCTGTCTATCCTAATCCAAACTTTATCACAGGTTTGAAGTTGATTTGGTACGTATGCTTTCTTTGTTGATTTTTCTTTGTTTGAAAAGTCTGTCAGATCAAATTTTGCCATAGTTTTGTGTAGTTCTCTTGTAAAATTTTGTGTAATTGTTTCTGTATTTTTTGTACCAATCATTAGTTGTGGTAATAACATTTGTATACCTGTGATCGCATAAAATGGGGAAAAATTGGAGCAGTTGGGCATACTTTGAATTCCCAAGAGGACTATTGGTAGAGCTGAAATCCAAGATTCTTTTCGGGCCATTATAGCTGCTTTAATAGTTTGTGGGCTCTTTCTATAAGTCTGTTGCATTGTTCGTAGCCTATAGAATTCAATAATTTTTGACAATTCAAGGAATAGTTCACTTTCAAATTGTGTGCCTCTGTCAGTTATGACATGTAGTGGGACACCAAAGCGAGTAATCCACATGTTAATAAAAGCTTCTGCTACAGTTTGTGCTGTAATATCTGCTATAGGTTGTGCTTCTATCCATCGACTGGTTCGATCTATACATGTTAAAACATACCCACATGGATTTGTATAAGGATTGTTGGCACATTTTGCTGGGGGTAATAGTCCAATTATATCAATGTGTACGGTATGGAATCTTGATGATGGTATTTCCAACATTTGAATTGGTGATTTGGTATGTCATGTTGACAAGATGTGCATGATGCACATAATTCTTTAATTGTTTTATCCATATGTGGCCAGTAAAATCTAGCCTTAATCATTTTGATGGATGATTTTATTCCAGGATGTGATACTGAGCTGTCGAAGATAGATTTTCGTAGTGTATATGGTACAAAAGGTCTAGGGTATGCCATTGATGTATTACATAACACAAATTGATCTTTTCCAGATAATGTGAATTTCTTTAAGTCTGGATAGGACTGTATTTCGGTGTCTGTTTTCTGTGCATCTGCGAGTGCAGGGAGGTCGTACATATCTATTTGTACAGCAAATGTTGGGCGAGATAAACAATCTGCAACTATATTTTGGTCACCCTTCACATGGGCAATATCTGAAATTAATTCTGTGATGATGGCTAGTTGTCTTTGTTGCCTATCTGATTTTTGTTTTAGACTGTGAAATGCACCGCATATTGGTTTATGGTCTGTCAGAAGCAATACTTTGTGACTTTCTATTATGTAGCGAAAGTGTAATACAGCCAAATATGCTGCTAAAAGTTCACGGTCAGAAGTGGAATATCTCGTCTGTATTGCTGTGAGTTTTTTCGAGAAAAACCCTATTGGTACTGGGGTTCCATCTATGACTTGATGTAAGGCAGCACTTACTGCATATTTGCTGCTGTCCATTACTAGTTGATACTGTGTACAAGTTGGTTGAAGGTGGGGTAATTCTGTTAGGTTACCCAGTATTTTTGTCATAGTAGAGAAGGCTTCTTTTTCCGAGGTATTTAAGGTGATTAAACCTTTTGGTGTTAGTCTCATTTACTCAGATAAGGGTAAGACTAATTTCACAAATCCTGGAATTAATTTTCTATAAAATCCTACCATGCCAAGAAATCTGCATAGGTTTTTTGCCCACGAAAGGGCACGGAAAAGATTCTATTTCTTTAACTTTATTTGCAGTTGGTGTGATTCTGATATATCCTTCAGTGGGTGGCCGTAATAAAAGGATATTCAAGAAAGGTATTCCACCAGGGAAATAAATGGATAAAGAGGTTCTGAAGTAATAAAGAAATAGAGAAGTTTATTGAGAATATTTACAGAGACAGCATGTTACGTTTTTTAGTGTTCCCGCCCAGGGAAGGCTCTCACAACCGGTGACTGGTGATAATGTTCTTTCGATAAAAAGTTCCGGCGGTGAATTGCTCATCTCACTATAACACCTCCCCCTAAGACAATTTCTCCCAAGAGAATTTGGCTTAATATCGTTTGCTTTTTAGCTTGTGGCTCAGCCGGTTAACTTTTCTTTTCACCCTTGTACTTTTTCTCCTCAATATCGTTTGAGTGGGTGGAGTTGGTGGAGAAGCTGGAACTCTCAAATCTGGAGTAAGTTCTGTTAAGGGTTGGGGAATATTAAAAGAATCATACTAGGGGCAGGTCATTTTCTTCTGCCTGTTTGTAGTCATCAGTGTGTTGAGGTCTTAGCTGATTTATATGCCTGCGACAGTCAAATTTATTACTTCTTACAGAATATAGCATGTGTCCGACTCTTTTTATGATAATCCCCTCCTCCCAAAAATTTTTTCCACTCCTGTAATTCAGGAAGAATATTCTGTCACCAGGTTTGTAAAACCTTGTTGGAAAATTTTCTTTTGTTGTTGTTACTCTGGTTGCACTTGGTAAAATTCTGTCAAATACAGATCTGATTTTCTGTGCAAACATCAGTTCGGCTGGTGACGAACCGGTATCAGTGTTTGGGTTCAGAGTTATCCTGTACACCGATAAAAATTGTTCAAGACTCTTCTCGTCAGTGTCCATGCCTTGGTTTTTCTTCAAGGCTCTTTTGAATGTATCGACGAACCTCTCTGCTAGGCCTTGACTTGGGTGGTAGATTGCCGTTGTTAAATGTTCAATGACAATGCAGAATTCTTCAAATTCTTTGCCGGTAAATTGGGTGCCGTTGTCGCTGACAATAGTTTTAGGCACTCCAAAACGACTGAAGAGAACTCTTAGTGCATCTATTGTACTCATCAAAGTAGGGTGTTTGTATTTAAACACTTCTGGCCATTTTGTGAAACTGTTGACGACCACTAAGAAATAATGTCCATTTAAAGGACCTGCATAATCAATATGTAACCGAGTCCATGGTGTATCAGTCTTTGGCCACGGTTGTATCTGCACATGTGGTGCCTTTGCTGCTAGCTGACACCCTCGACACTCTCTTACGAGTTTTTCAATGTCCTGGTCCATCCTATGCCAATACGTATATCCACGCATTAAAGCTTTCATTCTCGACATGCCTGGATGACCACTATGAAATTCTTTTAAAATTCTTCTCTGAAGCGTAGTCCATGTCTGCGTACATCAAGGTTTGAGCACAAATGGAAAATGGTAAAATTTTAGGGTCTTTCTTTGATTTTCCATTTCGTTGCACAAACTTTTTCATTTTCACAATATAATCATCCTTTTCTGCTGCCTTATTTATTTCGTCTAGAGTTACTGGTAACTCTCTGATTGTGTTGCACAGTAATCCGGAGAGTTCTTTTGCCTCTGTCAATGCAGCTATTACTGTGTCTTCCAAAGGTTCAGCACACTTTTGGATGAGCCTGGACAGTCCATCTGCATGTCCGATATTTTTAGATGAAATGTACTCTATTTTAAAGTTATAATTTAGTAGAATTATGCTCCATCGTTGGAGTCTGTTTGCAGTGTGCGTAGGTATGCCTTTTTTAGAGCCAAAAATAGTCAATAAGGGTTTGTGGTTGGTTTGCAAAGTAAACATCCTTCCATGAATAAATCTATGGAATTTTTTAATGGCATAAATAATCGCCAAGCTTTCTTTTTCAATTTGAGAATAGTTTCTTTCAGCCGGCAAAAGTGATCTGAATGCATGGGCTATTGGCTTTGTTGATCCATCTTCAAGTTTATGGAGAAGAACTGCTCCTACTCCGTAGTCACTTGCATCTGATTCAACGATCAGTTCTTTCTGTGGATCAAAATGTGCTAGAGCTAAATCTGATAGCAGGCATTTCTTAATATCTTCAAACGCATTTTGGCATTCTTTTGACCAAATCCACTTTTGTCCTTTTCTAACAAATCATTCAATGGTGCTCTCAACTTATGCATGTTTGGAATATAAATAGCATAATATTGAGCCAAACCCAAAAAAGATTGTAACTGGGCAACATTATTGGGTGCTGGCATCCTCTCGATTGTTTCTGTTCTCTGAGGATCCGGTCTTCTGCCTTGGCTGTCGATAATTTGACCAAGATATTTTATCTGTTTTAAAAAGAATTCACATTTTTCGGCACTTAACTTGAAACCAAATTCCTCAATTCTTTGGAAAACTGCTCTGATGTGTTCCTTATGTTCCTGTACATTTTTACTTTTGACAAGGATGTCATCAAAATCTGCGATTGCAACATCTAAATCAGCAAGCATCGTATCCATTATTTGCTGAAATAGTGCTGGGGCCACTTTTAATCCAAAACGAAGTCTTTTTAGTCGGAAAAGTGTAATGTGCATCCAGGAGACAAGCGCCCGTGTGTTTGTGTGTTGTGTGGGTGCGTAAGAGAGACGGACGAAGAGGAAAGACTTACCTTGGGGCCAGCTCGGCGTTGCCGACCAAAAATAGAGAAAGAAAGATCAAGATGGCGGCCGCCGTCTTTTGTAAAGGATGATATCTTGCAAAGTCACATGAATTCTCGCAATATGCAAATTTAGCCGGCCTGCAATGGCCATAAAAGCGGGTGATTGAAAGACGTTGGGAGAGCGATGATTGACTTGGTCGGGAATCGTGTTGCTGTTGCTTCTCGTGCCGTGTGGGTGTGAGCATATCTTACCGTTGTTGGGACCGTTCTGAGTAACCGATTGTTGGGTCCGTTCTGAGTAACCGTTCGCGTCCGTCTAGGTACCTTGCTAGTTGGATTCCATGCAGAACCGGTGTTTACTGGTTATTGAATTGCTTTACGTTGCTGCAACATTATACATCTACAGAGAGCGCAGTACTTTTAAAGGATTTTCCTTATACATCTACAGAGGGCGCAGTAATTTTAAAGGACTTTCCTTACACATTTTCTACAAGCTATTTCGGCTATTTGCCCTCTAGGACTATGACCGAGTCGAAATTCGACTTAAAGCTCATACCCAAGTTTGACGGGTCCACGTCCATTGTCGACTGGGTTAAAAGGGTCGAGCTGACGTGCGACCTTTGTGAGGTAAAAAGGGTACACACTGTGATTCCCCTGAGATTGGCTGGGGGTGCCTTGAGTGTGTATCAGCAACTCAGTGCTGCCGAAAAGGGAGATGTCATCGCAATTAAAGCTGCGCTGTACAAGGCATTCGCCATGGATCCTTGTACAGCCTATTAAAAATTTGCTTCCCTAAAACTTCTACCAGAGGAAAGCATGGACGTTTTCTTCGTGGAGTTAAAGAAACTCGCAGTCCTATTCGGTGGAGGGGTGTCAGAGCGGACGCTCGCGTACGCGTTTGTGACGGGCCTTCCCACTCGGGTGAAGCAGCTACTGAGAGCCTCAACCAGCGTTTCAACAACGCCCATGGAACACTTGATAGAACGTGCTCGAGCCATCATCAAAGATGAGGAGGACCTGGGGGAACCAGTTGTGATGGCGACACAGACAGGCCAGATTGGCACTCGGGAGATTCCAAATCAGAACCCTGCAAGCAATGGGAAATGTTTTCGCTGCGGCCGATACAGACATTTTGCAAGGAATTGCACCAACAGGGGGCGTGTGCGCTGTTTTAATTGTGGCGGTTTGGGGCATCTAGCCCAACACTGTGTGGGAAACGTATCAGGGGAGAGGACGTCAGCGCCACCCTGCTCCCCGAGCAAAATTTGAACAAAGCGCAACCAGTAATGACTGTCTACTTAAACAGGATACCCTGCTCAGCACTTCTCGACTCAGGCTGTTCGCATACTATAGTGAGTGCCAGGCTGTGTCCAAGTTGGACTAAGAGAAAGATCAAAGTCACCACGATAGGAGGCGAGACCCAAACATGCTGTGGAGCTGGAACTGTCGAAATCTACACAGACACTGGTGCAGCCACTAAGATCAATGTGCTCGTGACCCAAGGAAATCTCCTGGGGTTTGACCTGTTGCTCGGATACGATGCCATCAAGGCGCTGGGGGGAGTCGCAATTCATCGGTATGGAAAAGTGCGATTCTTGGAGGCCCCAGTGTGTGCAGCGCTCCACATCGATCGGCCGGATTTTACAGTGGACTACGACTCTCGCAAGAGGGCCTGGATTGCATCTTGGAAGTAGACCGAGGGAAGGGCACCGACTAAACTCAAGAATGGGGTTGCAGAGTACCCTATACCCAGTGAGGCCCGAGCAGAATACGAAAGGGAACTAAAGGCGTGGATCCAAGATGGCTGGTTAATCCCCTACCCTGAGGACAAGCTTGGGCCTCCCAAGGGTCTAATACCCTTGATGGCATAACAAGTCGAAAGTACGGCCGGTGCTGGACTATAGGGAGCTTAACAAGCCTACACTGCCGATGCTGACGTATGCACTAGCAAGTTGAGGGAATGGCGTCAGAAAGGCACTAATGTCTCGATATTGGATTTGCGAAAAGCCTATTTACAGGTGCGAGTTGATGAGACGTTGTGGCCGTTCCAGACAGTTTGGTTCCAAGGGCAGAGGTACTGCCTTACACGCCTCGGCTTTGGCCTAAATGTGGCACCACAGATCATGAAGACTATTGTCAACACAGTATTGTCCCAAGAAAAGCCCATGAGGGACTCAACGTCAGCTTACATTGATGACGTATACGTCAATGAAGATGTACAGTCTGCGTTGTGTGTCAAAGAAAAGTTGGCTCAGTTTGGTCTGGAATGCAAGAATCCCAAACGTTTGAGGGAAGGAGCACGTGTATTGGGACTGGATGTTTATGAAGAAGATGGCACCCTACAATGGAGGCGTGGCAGTGAAATTCCAAGCATCCCCAACATCGTTACAAGGCGGACCGTTTTTTCTTGGTGTGGAAAACTTGTTGGTCACTTACCGGCCTGTGGCTGGCTCCGCACAGCTGTTGGTGTAATTAAACGCAGAGCAAATTTAACAACCACGGGTTGGGATGACATATCCGATGATGTCATACTAACTCTGATGATTAAAGAGACACTGGAGAGAGTGAACAAGAAGGACCCTGCCTGTGGGCGGTGGTGTGTTAACGGAGACAACGTAGGTGTGTGGGTTGATGCCAGTTCTTTGGCGTTGGGAGTATCGTTGGAGCAAGGAGGAAACGGATTTGAAGATGCTTGTTGGCTGTGGCCCATAACAGATTCTCAGCATATCAACCTGGCAGAGCTGGACGCCGTTGTAAAGGGGATAAATCTGGCCCTGCAGTGGCAGTCTAAGAAGTTGACCTTGTACACAGATTCTCTCTGTGTCTACTACTGGGTGTCTGACACACTTTCAGGACGGACACGAATCCGAACCAAGGCAGCAAGCGAAATGTTAATACGGAGAAGGCTAGACACGCTCAAAAACCTGGTATCTGAGTATGGGCTATCACTGAGCGTCACTCTGGTGCCATCACATTGTAATCGTGCTGACCAACTGACCCGAGTACCTCACAAATGGTATGCAGCCGCGAAGATGGAATGGAGATTACTGCTCGATCTTGTGCAGTTGCAATCGACCCATGTCAAATACAAAAAAATTCATGCACAGAGCGGACATCCGGGTATCAAGAGGACCCTTTATTTTGTGAGGCGTGTATACCCAGCAGTGACCAAGATGGATGTCAGACAGATCATCAGAAATTGTGAGGCTTGCCAGTTTATTGATCCTGCACCAGAGCGATGGCAGAAACGTTGATTGGAAGTTGAGGGTGTGTGGCAGCGGCTGGCCATGGATATTACCCATTACAGTGGCAAGCCCTTTCTAACTCTCATTGATTGCGGGCCTACGAGATTTGCTGTGTGGCGGCAAATGATCAGACAGGATTCGGCAAATGTTGTTCGCCACCTATCATCCATTTTTTCTGAGCAAGGTGCGCCAGAAGAGCTCCTGACTGACAATGATGCAGCGTTTTGTAGCCAGCAAGTCCGGCAGTTGTAAGATGAGTGGGGCGTCCGACTACGGTTGCGATGTGCGCATGTGCCGTCAGGAAATGACATTGCTGAAAGAAGCCATCGCAGCATAAAGACAATTGCTGCCAGGAAGCGATGTACTATTACGGAAGCCACATATTGATATAACATTACGCCAAAGGATGGGACGTCTCCTTCAACCGCACCTGCGAATGCTATTTACACATACCGAGTCGGAGTGAAGGGAATCAACACTATGCAGCCAGCCGACAAAGGAACATGTAACAGATATGAAGTGGGAGATCCAGTGTGAGTGCGGCCCCCCAGGAAATCGGTGCACCGACAAGTTTAAGCAAGGACAGATATCTGGAGTGATTAGCCAGCAGTCTGTTTTGGTCGATGGAACCCCACGACATGTGCGAGATCTTTGCCCAGCTACCGAGGCGCGTCACACAACTACAGAAGAAAGCAGTGAAGCGTCCAGTGATGAGCTGCCGATACACGGATTCAGTGAGCCCCCTCCAGAGACTGATAGCGATACTTCGTCTGATGAGGCGGAACTAGATCCAGAGCCCGAATCTGAAACAGTGAATGTACCTCTTTGCAGAAGCACACGCACTAAAAGGCCACCCCCACAATGCTCCCTATGGGATCATCAGATCAGGGGGGAGTGTAATGTGCATCCAGGAGACAAGCGCCCGCGTGTTTGTGTGTTGTGTGTGTGCGTAAGAGAGACGGACAAAAAGGAAAGACTTACCTCGGGGCCGGCTCGGCATCGCTGACCGAAAATAGAGAAAGAAAGATCAAGATGGCCGCCGCCGTCTTTTGTAAAGGATGATATCTCACAAAGTCACATGAATTCTCGCAATATGCAAATTTAGCTGGCCTGCAACGGCCATAAAAGCGGGTGATTGAAAGACGTTGGGAGAGCGATGATTGACTTGGTCGGGAATCGTGTTGCTGTTGCTTCTCGTGCCGTGTGGGTGTGAGCATATTTTACTGTTGTTGGGACCGTTCTGAGTAACCGATTGTTGGGTCCGTTCTGAGTAACCGTCTAGGTACCTTGCTAGTTGGATTCCGTGCAGAACCGGTGTTTACTGGTTGGATTCCGTGCAGAACCGGTGTTTACTGGTTATTGAATTGCTTTACGTTGCTGCAACATTATACATCTACAGAGGGCACAGTACTTTTAAAGGATTTTCCTTATACATCTACAGAGGGCACAGTAATTTTAAAGGACTTTCCTTACACATTTTCTAGATGTGTATTGATACACAAATACTTAGAACATTCTTCACTGACTTTTACCTGAAGGTAAGCTTCCGATAAGTCCATTTTGGAGAAAATTCTACCTCCATTCAGCTTTGTAAAAATGTCTTCAGGAGATAGAAGTGGATAACTATGATCCATCAGACTGTCATTAAGGCCTGTAGAAAAATCGGCACATATCCGAATCTTCTTATTTTTCTTTTTAACATGCACAGTGGGGCTCGCCCACTTAGAATAGTCAACTTTTTCGACTACACAATTCTTCTGTAGTCTTTTTAGTTCAATTTCAATATCTTCTTTTGAAGAAAAAGGCACATTTCTAAAAACAGGTTTCACATTCTGTTTTAATTCAAAATTTACTTCAGTTTTTGGTGCACACTCCTAATCCCTGTGAAAAAACTTTGGGGAATTCACTTTTTAACACTGCCAGAAAATGGTCATTTTGTTTGGAATTTTTCTTTTCCAACGCTCTTACATTATTGCAACATGAATTTATGGGTAGCTCCCATAAATCAAACAAAACAATCCAATCAATTCCAAAAAGGCAAGAATTTATTCCTGGAACAACTGAAAGGTTTGAGGGAAAAGTTTTCGATCCAAGAGAAACACTGCACTTAAATTCTCCCATGAATTTTAATCGCTCTCCGGAAACACCTTTTGCAATTTTTTGTGTTTTTCTCAGTTTTGGACCACCAATTCTCTTCCAGGTCACTTCGTCGATAATTGATATGTCACTACCTGTGTCTAAAAGTAGCTTCACTGAGTGACCATTTATTTGTGTGTGAACGAATTTCCGTTTCCCTCCTTGTTTTATTTCTTCTTTGGACAAGACCACATTTACTTTTGGCTTCCATTTCCGTCTTTTGTCTTGCTTAGTTCGGCAGTGGGATGCCCGGTGTCCCACTAGGCCACATTTGGTACAACGTTGGTATTTATAAGGGCAGTTTTTTCTTAAGTGCAGACCCGCACAACTCCAACATTCAAAACTTTTCCCTTTGTCTTTTGGAAATGTCTTCTGTTTTCTACCTGGACTTGGGATGTGACTTTTCCCTCTATCCTCGTAGTGTCCCTTTTTACATTTATCAATTTTTTACATTCTTCTGTCACTTTTTGCAAGTTCATTTCCGGGTCTTGTTCCATAATTGATAATATCCTTGACCTTAAATCCTTGTCCTTCGGTGCTGTCAGTCCCTGGACAAATATGTAGCACTTAAACATGTCCACTGATAAATTCTTTAATTTAAACAGTTTACACTGGGCGTTGACTTTGCCCGCATATGTGCCAGTGTCATCAGTTTCGTCTTTTGACATATTTAAACACCTATACCGTTTCAGAAAAAAGACTATCTCTTTCACCGAATATAACACACAAAATTTTCACCGTTTCAGAAAAAGAGATCTCTTCCGGTTTTTTAGGCAATATCAAATTCGTGAATTTAGTATTTTCTTCTGTGCCCATTTTTTGGAGTAATAGTGTTATTTTTTCCTCATCTGACTACTTCTCGCATCGTTTTGTAAATATCGTTTCAAACCTACAATAATAGGCTGGAAAAGTGTCACCTTTTTCTGGGTCATATTTAAACTCTGAAAGCGAGTTCGCTATACCCTCAGCCGAAAAAAATCTGGATGCACCCTCCTTAGATTTTTCTGACAAAATCGTTTCACAAAATAAGCGATTATCCGTCGTTTGTTGTATTACAAGAGTTTCGAAACGTTCTTGTTGAATTAGCATTTGTTTTTGAAAATTCATTTGGGCTTTTTGTTGAGCGATTAAACTCTCAGTTAACGTTTTCGTCAACGTCGCTATTTGTTCCGATGTCATTTTCTTTTTAAATCTATCAATAGCAAGTTAACGTATACCACAGAGAAGAAAAAAATATATATATATTGTTCAAAAACAAGATGCTTATTTTCACAGAAAATTGTCAACACATAGGAAAGTTCCGAAAAAAAAAATCACCGTTAAAATAACACTTGACAAAATTTCAAGGGACTCGTTTTTCGTCTACTTCAGCAGACACACGTAAACTTCTTTTAAAAATTTTCTTTATTTAATAAACACAGATTCCTCAGTATTGTTCATTTGTTGTTTTTTTATCGTATTAACCAAATACAAAAAACACGTCCGTTAATCATAAAGAAAGTCACAATTTACACACACACACACACACACACACACACACACACACACACACACACACACACACACACACGTTATATAACGTCAACTCTTTGGGAGTTTAAAAAGAGAAAAACGGAGTTTAACTCGTCAATAATATAAAAATTATTTTTTACTTGCGTAAATTTGTGGCAGACACCAGTCTTTTGCTTTCTAAGAAGCTTTTTCTTCAATTAAAAGTGAACTTTGTGCACAACAATTTTCAGAATGTTCTCGGTTACCACGTGTTTTTTTTTGTTTTTTTTTTTAGATGAATTTACAGTTCGTATCTCATCTTCGTCGCCAGTTGATATATCCTGCGGTGGGTGGCCGTAATAAAAGGATATTCAAGAAACGTATTCCACCAGGGAAATAAATGGATAAAGAGGTTCTGAAGTTAATAAAGAAATAGAGAAGTTTATTGGGAATATTTACAGAGACAGCATGTTACGTTTTTAAGTGTTCCCGCTCAGGGAAGGCTCTCACAACCGGTGACCGGTGATTGTGTAATAAATTGCGAACAGACGGGCTTACCTGACAAACGCTCGAGGTGTGCACTCTGCAAAGCGGGCACGCCCAAAGAAAAATGGCAAGATGGCGGCGGCCGGTTAATATTGCCAAGTAATCATGCAAAATCTCGTGTTCTCTCGCACACATGAGAGTTCAGCTTAGCATAAAAACGGGTCACTGTGAGCAAGAAAAGAGAAGGAAAAACGTAGTCAAGACAAAGACGACGCTTCTGACGACTGAGAAGAAAAAAGAAGAAAAAGAGCAAGAAGTAGAAGAGGAAGAAGAGAGCGATACATGAGAAGACGAGGTGTGTGCGGTTTTGAGTAAATCGAAACAGACAGAAAAAAAACTCTGATTACAAGCTATTTCGGCTTTGGTATAGAGAAATTTGACATCAGATTAATTCCGGAATTCGATGGCTCCCCCACTGGTCCCTCGGTGGTCGAATGGCTGGAAAAGGCTGTGCAAGATTAAAGACCCAGCTATGGTTATCCCATTGAGACTCACTAAAGAGGCTTATGCCGTGTACCAGCAGCTAGGGGAGGATCCGACCATGGAGCAGATTACACAAGCGCTATACGGGGCATTTGGTACAGACCCTTTTGTCGCCTGGAGGCAGTTTTCCGAATGCCGACTTGGGCCGGGGGAGACAGTGGATGTCTACATGGCTGACTTGAAAAAGCTTGCCACTCCCTTCGGCAGTGCAAGTGATCGCATATTGGCATGCGCCTTTTTGTCGGAACTTCCGGATGAGGCAAGTCGACTGCTGCGAGCATCGTCAAGACTCACTGAGATTGGATTGGAGGAGTTATTGGCGAAAGCACGAAACATTTTGAAAGACGATCGAGAACTAGTCTCCGCAGCTGTTGACACTCTGGACTCGCCAACGAAGGGTCTACGATGCTATACCTGTGGTGGCCCCAACCACTTTTCCAGAGACTGCAAAAGCGGTACAAGGCGCACCCCTAATTATGGAGCACGACAAGTAATACGGTGTCACCAATGCAATAAGCCAGGCCACATAGCGCGGAATTGTCCGGGAAACGGGCAAGGAGAGGACGCCGCAGCGCTAGCACCCTCCCCAACGCGGCATTGAACAAAGCGCTGCCTGCAGTAACAGTTCAAGTTGATGGATGTGAACGTTCAGCGCTGGTTGACACCAGCTGTACCCAAACCCTTCTTCGAAAGGAATATTGCGCCACATGGAAGAAACGAAGGATCCCTGTACTTACTGTGGCCAAGGCTCATTGGTGTGTTGTGGGGTCAGCGTTGTTCATATCAGCATTGGCAATGGCTCTCCGGTTGCTGTGACGGTGTTAGTGGTCGATGGGGAGCTGCTCGGATATGACCTTCTCCTTGGAATGGACGCTATCACACAGCTAGGCGGAATTGCTGTGAACGGCGCCGGTGATGTGAGCTTCTCTCGACCAAACAAACAAATGTGTGCAGCAATCACTCTCGATCAGCCCGACTTCCATGCAGAATACGATAAGGGCACAAACACTTGGACAGCGTCCTGGAAATGGGCAGGAAACCAGCCACCAGTGTCATTGCGGAATCGACTTACAGAGTATCCCCCTCCTGCGTGGCTTTGGGGGCAGTACGAGGCAGAACTTCAAGTGTGGCTGGATAATGGTTGGTTAGTTCCATACCCAGAGGATGAGCTCGGGCCCCCGCGGGGGCTAATTCCCCTGATGGCTGTCAGACAAGAGAACAAGCAGAAAGTTCGACCTGTTCTTGATTACCGGGAACTTAATGAATACGTTGACCCACACACTCCGGGGGCTGATGTCTGTGCTCATAAACTACGGGAGTGGCGGCGGCAGGGTGCGGAAGCAGCCATACTGGACTTGCGAAGAGCGTACTTGCAAATACGTGTTGAGAAATCGCTGTGGCCGTTCCAGACGGTGGTGATCAAAGGAACTCGCTATTGCTTGACCAGGCTAGGATTCGGCCTGAATGTAGCCCCTAACATCATGACAGCAATCATGCAGGCGATCCGGCGTCAAGATAAAGCGGTGCAACATGCAACATCGTCGTATATAGATGACATTTTTGTCAATGAGAGCCTCTTGTCTGCCCAGGCGGTCAAAGAACACTTCGAGCACTTCGGATTGTTGTGCAAGGAGCCGGAGCAGCTACAGGACGGGGCGAAAGTGCTCGGACTGCAGGTGAGCGGAAGTGCAGATGGCCTTCAATGGGGAAGGAGTGGTGAAATCCCGGAAATCCCATCTACCATCACACGTCGGAGCACGTTTTCGATTTGCGGAAAATTGGTGGGTCACTTCCCTGTGTGTGGGTGGCTCCGAGTGGCTGTAGCGGCCATAAAGCGACTGGCAACTTCTATGTCAACTGGATGGGACGATGAGGTGCATGATCCTGCCCTGCGAAGCATGCTGGTGGAAGTTGTGGCCAGAGTGACCAATGATGACCCTGTACGGGGGAGCTGGTGCGTCGATGGGAGTGAATTTACAGTTTGGGTAGACGCCAGCTCACTTGCCCTTGGCGTTGCTCTGGCGGTCGACGGAAGGATAATAGAAGATGCCTGCTGGCTTCGGCCGGAGAATGACACCAAGCATATAAACCTAGCTGAACTCGATGCTACACTGAAAGGAGTCAATCTAGCGCTTCAGTGGCAGGCTAGAATCCTTCACATCATCACGGATTCCACGTGTGTGCATCGGTGGATGACCAATGCCTTGAACGGAAAAGCACATCTGACAACAAAGGCGTCTGCCGAAATGTTGATCCGGATGCGGCTTGCTACCCTAACCGAAACCACTAAGGAATACGACTTGGTTATAGATGTGACACTGGTGCAGTCCTGTTTGAATCAGGCGGATCGTCTGACCAGAGTGCCACGCCGTTGGCTAGACCTGCCAAAAGAAGTGAACGAGTCAGCACCTGTAAATTGTGCTGCAGTGGGACATAGACTCAGCCCGGAGCATATTAATGATGTCCATTGCCAAAGCGGGCACCCCGGTGTAAACCGAACGCTTTACTTCGCTAGATTGGTTGACCCCTCTGTGTCTCGGAGGGCTGTGAAATCTGTTGTGGGAAGCTGCAACACCTGCCGATCGATCGACCCAGCACCTGTCCGGTGGAAGAAGGGAATACTCAGTGTGAAGCGTAATTGGGATAGGATTGCGATGGACATAACGCACTACAACGGGAGGCATTTTTTGACGCTTATCGACTGTAGACCATCTAGGTTTTCATTGTGGCGGCCCCTTCGCCGGCAGGACGCGGCTGCCATTATCCATGAGTTGGAAGGTGTGTTCCTCGAGCGTGGCCCTCCTTCTGAGATACTCACCGACAATGGCCCCGCTTTTGTTAGTGAGCCGTTTAAACAGTTTGCAGATGGCTGGGGTGTCCATCTGCATTTTCGGTGTGCCCATGTTCCCAGTGGAAACGGGATTATTGAGCGCAATCACAGAACTGTTAAGACAATCGCAGCGCGGAAGGGGTGTACGGTACCGGAAGCAGTCTATTGGTACAACGTCACCCCTAAGGACGATGTTTCACCCTCCACCGTACCAGCCAACGCGCTACATACATACCGTGTCAGGGTGAGAGGTTTGGAGAGCAGCTCACTACCCGAACCTGAGCCACCACAAAAGAACATAAAAGAGGGAGATGTCGTCTGGGTTAAAAAAACCCAAGGCCAGTGCACAACTCGCTACGGAACCGGTCATGTCACTGAAGTGATCAGCCCGCAGGCGGTGCGAGTTGATGGAGTACCTCGTCATATTAAAGACTTAAGATCAGTATTCCAAACACAGCTGCCGCTTGACGAAGATAGTGAAATTGAATCCGTGACCAGCGACCCATCATTCTGGTTCATGACGGCTTCAACGCACAGCGACACTGAGAGTGGTAGCCTTCAAAGTACTGACCCTCCTGCTGATGATGAAGACCCGGACAGTGATACTGCGATGCTCATCTTTAGGTTCGCCAACCTTCGTGTCATGGAAGACAGCGCAGACGATGATGAAGCCCCGAATCCCCCTCTCCGAAGAAGCACTCGAAGAAAAAGGCCACCGCCTCCCTGCTCTTTCTGTGATAATGAGATCAGGGGGGAGTGTGTAATAAATTGCGAACAGACGGGCTTACCTAACAAACGCTCGAGGTGTGCACTCTGCAAAGCGGGCACGTCCAAAGAAAAATGGCAAGATGGCGGCAGCCGGTTAATATTGCCAAGTAATCACGCAAAATCTCGTGCTCTCTTGCACACACGAAAGTTCAGCTTAGCATAAAAACGGGTCACTGTGAGCAAGAAGAGAGAAGGAAAAACGTAGTCAAGACAAAGACGACGCTTCTGACAACTGAGAAGAAAAAAGAAGAAAAAGAGCAAGAAGTAGAAGAGGAAGAAGAGAAGACGAGGTGTGTGCGGTTTTGAGTAAATCGAAACAGACAGAAAAAATAACTCTGATTACAGTGATAACGTTCTTTCGATAAAAAGTTCCGGCGGTGAACTGCTCATCTCACCATAACAGTAGGCAAAGAAGCAAGGAAGGAAAATATAGTATTGTTGTACTTACATCGAAGGTTCTCTTTGAAACGTTTGCAACGTGAAATTGAGTAGTTACTTGTATTTTCCTGAAGATTCCAAAGTGTGTGTCATTTCTTTTTGGTCCCTGTCCAGTTTATGTTGTTCATTTCTTAGTGCAAATTTCTTTTGACGAGGTGCAGTGTTCTTTAGGCGGGGGTCACCATTGTAATATTTGCTGTTATCTTGTTTGAATAAGACACAACACAAATACTAATTTGAAGGATTATTTTATTTTCTGTTAACACTGCAAATATGGTAAGATGACATGAGTATAGCAGTCATCAGAACATGTGTGTACTGGACGCCGACTTGGTGAACTCTGCCTCATTCTCGTTGAAAAGTCACCAGCGTGCTCTACTTGGATGGTACCAGCAGTAAGTAAGTAAGCAGGGTGAAGAGGAAGGTTTAATATAATGCTGAAGAGGATGGTAGTAGTGGTTTTGGTTTTGTGACCTAAATCTTTGATCAGTACAGAGATTTTCCACGTCGACTGCTGGCACGCTTGTGGCTGACAAGCAGGTTTGGCCACAGCTATCTTCAGACAATTCTGACCTGGAGCCAAAAAATTCAACCTTGATCGCCCTTCAGGGCCCGTGGCACAGTTGATAGAGATGTTGAATCTCTATGGTTCCAGGTGAGAATTGTCTGAAGATAGCGGTTTCAATCCTACCCAAAGCCGGCCAGAGACTTACTTGGCCAAAACGTGGTGAGACCACAACAACTACTGAAAGCAGTAATTGAAGTGAATGCAGTCAGGAGATTCAAAGTTCTTATCCGTCGCGGTTACCACCTGATGAGGCCAGCGGAATAGTTGGTCGAAACGTTGTGAAACAACTAATAAAAGATTAGGATAATTAAAATTCGCCCCAACCCTCCTACACCCATCTTTATAACCAATTAATTAAAAAAAATTATAAATACACCAAGCCTCAAAGGAAAAGAAAGCAACAACAATTTCTCCTGATGATAATTGCATGCACCGATAGAAAGCGCTTGAGAAAAATATGGCCGAACAACAACTTTTGGGCGCTATTCTATATAACATGCCTGCCGAAATTAAAAAGACTACTTAGTAAATAGAAAAGCTATCCAGAAAGATCGAAAAAAAGAACTCTGTCGTGTTTAATCAGACCTGTCTAAATAATGACTTGCTGCCAATATATATATATATATATATATATATATATATATATATATATATATATATATATATATTGTAACACTGGCTGACACTTGTTTTGTTAGTGGCAGTTGGAATGATAAAAGTAATAGCAATGTTAACCTTAAAAAGAAAGAACTTTATTTGCCTTTTTTTACATGTTGGAGAGAGTACACCTCTTGTTAATAAGGTTGCCGAAAACGTGCGTCTTGTTAGTTTGGTGGCTAAACTTGTACTGGCTACTTGCCTGTCATGCTGGCTGGGGCTTGGTTAAGGAGTAAGAGAGAGAGAAAGAAACAGTATAGGAGTAGGAGAGAGAGATGAGGAAAAGTCTTTTAACACACGAGTTGGCAACTGACTCAATCACGACCTACTTTTCGACCTGGCCCTTGCTAAGCAACAAAAAAAGAAAGAGAAAGGTTAGAAACTATTATTTTGGGGGAATGGTATTATTTCTGTTCTACTTCTTGGCTTTTAGGGGTGACTCAGATCAGTCCTACAATATATATATATATATATATATATATATATATATATATATATATATATATATATATATATATATATATATATATATATATATATATATATATACATATATATATATATATATATATATATATATATACATATATATATATATATATATATATATATATATATATATATATATATATATATATTGATATGGATATCTTAAACGGTCCTAAGTATCAGGCTTGAAACCGACGGTACCAATGACTCGTCTCATCTAATAACTTTCTGTGCACAAAATACAATATATATATATATATATATATATATATTAAATGCAAAAGGGATAGAGAAAAGAAAAGAAATCTAGAATGGAAAAAAGCACACACACACGAAAAGTTTAAAATAAAAGAAAAACTAGTTACGAACGAAAAATAAAGAAAATAAAAAGGTCTACTCTATATCCTGACAAAAATTTCATGTGCACATATATATAATGTAACGATAGAGAGAAGAAATCAGACAAAAATGAGCCAAAGTTAGCGTGTTGTCAAAAAAGAAAAGAAAAATTGTTAATATTGAAAAATGGTGTTTTTGTATTGCCTGTAAGACAGAGAAAGAGAGAGAGAAAGAGAGAGAGAGAGCGAGAGAGTGAAAGATATGGTATTTGAAATGAAGAAAAAAGAAGAAAGACAGAAGAGATTTAAAGTTTTAGGTTATAAAAGAAAAAATCGCAATATATTTAAACTATTGAAAAAATGCGATAAACAAAAGAGATAAAATAAAATACCCCATATCGAGAAAAAGAAGAAAAGATAATGTTGAATGAAACATGCAATGCCAAATTGTTATTGATAACCGTCAATAAAAAAGATTATTATGGAAATATTAAGAGCAAATAAGCATTCGCGTGTGCAAGTGTTGCAATTTGTAAAATGGTAAAACTTGACATTCTTTTTTGGAAAGAAACAATAGACAGTTTCTGCCAATGTGAAATTTTCTTTTTTGTTGTGTTTTTTTTTTTTTTATGACTAGAAAACATGTTATTAATTTTATGTCAATGGATGTAAATTTCATAATGAAATTTGGATATATATAGTAATGCAGAAGAGAAAATAGAATATGTTTTAAGAGTAAGAACAAAGAAAACAAATGTCTGTATAATGTTAACATGGTTTTCTTTTTTCATTGTCTAAGAGAAAGAGAAAAAAATCGTTTTTATGTGTGTTTGGAAAAAAAAATGTTTTTTTAGTGTCATAGAGGTGCCGATTATGTGGCGCCTTGACAAAAGTTTTTGTTACTAATTAAAAAGGCCAATTAGAACTTTTTTTCATTAATTCATGATAATAAGCGGTTCCAAATTAATTGTTGAAAAGTTTTATGATTTTCTCTTTGGGTAGTAAAAATGTTTTCAGCCAACCCCAAAAAATTGCTGACATAGAGATTTGTGCTTTGTACGGTTTTGAACTGCTTATTCCTTGTTAAGTGGGACTTTTGCGAAATATTTGTGTTTTAAGTGTTTATTGAAGGGAATCATTTTTTGTATGTGAGCGACTGTATGTACTTTAACACCATTTTTGTACATTTTTTTCTTTTTCTGTGTTGTATTGTATTGTATTGCGCAGGTGGGGGGGGAGTCGAATGATCTTTAGCGTGTATAAGAAATAATGACTTTATTAAAAAAAATAAAAAGAACAAAAATAAGACAAAATATTTAAGCAGTATACCGAGAAAGGAATTAGAAAAAAAAAAAGACAGACTAAAGGTTTATAGGATGCAAAAGTTCAGCAATAGGTTAAGATTGAGTAGAAGGGTTTTGTAACAATCGGCAAAATTTTATTTTATCTTTTTGGAGTGAATTGCGATGATTCATTTTTTGGGGATTATTTTGAGATTCCCTCGACAACGAGTACTGTAGACAGCAAGCAAGAAGCTCCTCACATTGGGGATCTGTGTTTCTGTGGGCTGTAAGCCAGAAAGGGCTAGTTGCGATTACTGGCTGGAGCATTGCTCCACACAGTGAACAAAGCAGACTTGTTCTCGTCAGTGTGCGCTTCAGCAAATTGGCTGAAGGATCAATTTTGGGGGCTGAATGATCCCTAAACTGGTTGGCGGGGGGGAGGGGGTATGATGGCAGTTGAAGTCCATCACAATACAATCACTTGAATGAGACGAAGAGGTGTATAAAAAAGTAGGGTCGACATTTTAACCAATTAAGTTCTTTTATAAAGGGAGTAATAGATCAAGATACCTGGTTAAGGTCTTTAAAGTTGTATGAAAGAAGAGTTCCCTAATTTTTGGTTGCCTCGACACCCTAGCAGAGGATGGAATTTCCACATGGTATCTGGCCACTAGTTAAGGATCTGCGAGGCACTGTAAAGATGGTGCAAATTGTTAGGTTAGTTAAGATATGGAGCAAATGTTCTTTAGTGTCATAGGACGTATGATAGCTTTCTTTACTACCGGGGTTAGGGTTAGGTTAGGGTGAGAATATTTGGTTTCTTTTACTTTAAATGAGAGAAGTAGAAAATGTATGTCTTCGCCATACATTTTGATAAAAAATGGGGAAGTAAATTATCTGTTATCTGTTTATCTATCTGTTTATCTAATTATCTATCTATCGATATATATATATATATATATATATATATATATATATATATATATATATATATATATATATACATCTACCTATGTATATATCTGTCTATATGACTATCTATTTATCTAGTGAAGAGTGGACAACAGAAATTTGAAATTATGTTTTGACAACATGTCAAATTATGATTGATCAAGTTTGCACCAGAAGATGTGAATGGAAACTGGAAATTACATGTCACATGTTATGGTTTGCGCAAGCTTAGTTGACAGTTGGATTTGAGACATCAATAAGACAGGTGGTCTGAAAACGGGTCTCCCTATGAGGAAGAGGGGGTCTCAGAATGAAGAAAGAGAAACACTCCACACACCAAAGATCATCGATCACTTCCTTCTGCTATGGCAGATAACTGGGAGTGAATAAAATGCATAAAATCTCACATTGTCTTGGGTTTTGTCCTGTAGTGTTCCTTTTAACAGATTCTAGCTGCCATAAGAATGGTTGATGAACCTCCCAGAAGAAACAATAGCAGAACAAGTATGTCGTCAAGTATATGTTATGACACACACGCACCAACACCTAGATGAATCACGGGCCACTAAAATAGACATTTAGGCGAGGACAACAGTTCGTTATACAACAAATACAACGTACATACATATGGTCCGTTTATGATAAGAACACACAGACATTTAATAGTGCTATGCAAATACATATGATTCAACTGTATACACACATACATTGATGTAACACATATATTTGGTCATATAAACACCACCCAACATTAATATGTTAATGAAATTATTGGAATAAAAATAACAACATTAGTCTTTCTTTGAACTTTCTACGTCTTTGTAAAAGCTTTTTATAAATCAAAAAAGAAATGCATTCAATATATAATATTTCAAAAATAGTTGGATTTGATTCTCTGGAAGTCTTGCAGATAACTATCAAAGTTTGCATCAATGATGATGATGATGATGATGATGATGATGATGATGATGATGATGATTGCAAAAATTATTATATCATTATAATAATAAAAAAATAGGAAAAAGGTAAAGCTTAATAAAAAGAATGCACAGAAGAGATATATACATTAGAAAAAATAGTGAAAGGTCTATTTTGAGTTGTCACTAGTTCCAGTAACAATCTTGCAGAAAATTAGGGAAGATTTTTGCTGCCTATAACCTAAAAGTGAATAAGTATTAAACACTTCATTAAAATCTGACCATTAGTTGATTTTTGCTAGATTTATTAAACACGGTTGTCTTCACTTTCAAAATAGCGAATACATAGGAAGGTATTTTTAATGTGCCAATAATGTAAACACACTTCAAGTATTGCATTTCCATTATTTCTATACACTGAAAAACTACATTCCTAATTTATTCCAGGCTTCTTCTTTTAAATAGCATACAAAATGTGTATGACTGTGCTGAAAAAGAGAACTATTTTCCACTATTCCAGGTGGATATCAAACTGCTACAAGAAATTACATCCCCTAACCAAGATTATCAACTTTCCCCTCAATAAGGAACAAACAGACTACTTTCTTTGAAGAAAGAAATTCTAAATCGTCCCTTGTAGCCATAAACTTTTCTATTCCAATTGAGGTTGAAATGGATGTTTCAGAACATGCCATTGTTGCCTCTTTGCCTCAGAACTCTAGGCCTGTGATCTCCTTTTTAAGAACTTTAACCTCTACTGAGCAAAAGCACTCTGCAATTGAAAACATTGTAAAAGCGATCCAAAAATGGTGATATTTACTGCTTGGGAAACATTTTAAGCTGATCACTGACCAAAAATCAATCTTTTATGTTCGATCTCAAAGGCAAGAGCAAAATTAAAAATGAGATGAGATCATGAGATATAAGCTAAAGCTTGTTTTAGCTATGACATTGCTTATTGTCCTGGGAAACAAAATGCTGCTGCAGATGCCTTGTCTCGAATTTGTTCCTCTGCTACCTCTGTTGACAGGTTACATTCATTGCACTCAGCCTTATGCCCTCTGAGGAAACTAGAATACTACATTTTAATAGGAGCAAGGATCTGCCACATTCTGTGGAAGATGTGAGAGCAGTTATAAAAACCTACAGGGTCTGTAAACCGTTGGTTTCTAAGGTGGCACCTCAAACTCTTATCAAAGCAAGTTAACCGTTTGAGAAAATAAGTGTGGATTTCAAGGGACCATTACTTTCATATTTTTGCAACTGACTGTGATAAATAAAAATAGCGTGTGGCGACTTAACAAGTCATTGTATGGTCTAAAGCAGAGTGCTCAGTGTTGGAATACAGTATTTCATGATTATATTATTAAACAACAATTCAGACAATGCGCTGTAGACCCCTGTTTATATACCCAACACAAAGATGATAAACTACTGATTTTGGTTTTGTGGGTCGATGATATTTTAATCGCATCGAATTGTGACATAGTGTTAACCGATGTTAACAAATTACATAAAAGATTCAAAATGACCGATCTTGGCAAAATATCCTGGTTTTTGGGGATAGAATTTACTCAAAGCAAAGGACTTGTTACAATGAATCAATCGAGATACATCAACAAAAATACTATTAAAATTTGGAATGGGAGAGTGCAAGAAACACTCTACACCGGTCGAAAATGATATTAATAAAAATATACACACAGAATCTGAAATAATAAATGATAAGCAATACCACAAAATTATAGGTAGTCTTGTATACTTAATGACTGTGACCAGACCCGATATATATCGGTAACAAAACTGTCACAAAAATTATCACGATCGACAATGAAGGATTTATACAGAGCTAAACAAGTCCTGCGTTATTTAAAAGGAACTAAATAACAGAAGTTAGTATTTTGAAAATCAAGAAATCCCCTAGAGTTAGAAGGGTTTTCGGATTCAGATTGGGGAAGCGACGAAGATCGAAAAAGTATATCTGGATATTGTTTCAGACTCTCAGAAAATGGGCCTATTATTTCATGGAAATCTAAAAAGCAACAGATTGTATCTCTCTCTACATGTGAAGCAGAATTTATCGCGATCACACACACGACCCAGGAAGCACTCTACCTTAAAATTTCCTAAAGACTATTTTAGAACCAGAATTAACTAAAAGCCCCGTTGAAATTAATTGTGATAATCAAGCCAGTATAGTCTTAGCACAGAACACGATAATCAACCAAAGATCTAAGCATATAGATATAAAATACCATTTCATAAAAAACGAGGTGAAAAAGGAATCCATTATTTACGTATCATCAGAACAAAATATCGCTGATGTATTCACGAAACCCGCAACAAGAATAAAGTTAAAGCGTTTTTTCTCAAAACTTGTTGGGGGATTCGACTGAATAATTTTTTTTTTCACGGCCCTATATGTATATAAATTTCTATATATCAAAAAAAAAAAAATTAGTCCTGGACAAGACGTTAAACTGTATCCATTTTATTTGTATTAACACTAATACGTAACTAATACTTTTGCTGAAATAAAACAAAAAAAAAATTTTTTAAATAAAAAAGTCACTTTTTTAAAAAACCTCTTTGTAATTTTCCTTTTTGACAAAATACTTTTTGCATGCTTATTTTAAGGCACGCAGAAATTACAATTGACTTTTATTTATTTTTTGTGCACATTAGTTTCTTTCTTATTTTTCAAAAAATGTCCTATTTTTTGCATTGTTTTAATTAACAAAAAAAAACAAAAAAAAACAAAACAAAACAAAACAAAAAACTCTTTAAACGAGTACATATTACATGTATGTTTATTTTTATGTATATTTATTTATATGTATGCGTTTTTCTTCTTTTCTTTTTTTTACAAAACGGCATAATCAAATTTAAGAAATGGCTTCTTTTTCACATACCCATCCCCTTTTAAGGTTAAATTACCTTCCATTTCTTTTATTTCTCTTCTACAGACATATATATCTGTTTTGACATTTGAACACAATTAAAAATGGCATTTTTACATGCTAAAATTCTAAGATCCAAATGATTTCTAATTTTTGTTATGTATAATTGAATATAAAAATATATATTTATTTTTGAGCAGAACGAACACTATAAAAAATAAGGGGGATGTTGCAATATTTTTATTTTTCATTATAAATCCCTCTGGAGGGGTAATATAAATTTCACAGTCTATTGGGACATTCAAATAAGCATTTTTTATGTCTATTTGATGGATGTTTAGGTCATATTGTGATGCGATTTGCAGTAAAAATCTGATTGTCGTTAGGTTTGTGGTCGGTGAAAACGTTGAAAAATATTCTATACCGTAAATCTGAGAGTACCCTTTAGCAACAAATCTAGCTTTGTACTGTTCTACGCCTGATGCTGTAGTCTTTTTTGTAAAAACCCATCTTGTAGAAATAACATGTTTATCTTTTGGGAGAGGTACAATCGTATAGGTATCATTTTCGGTTAAGGCATCTATTTCTTTTTTCATGGCAATTTTCTGTTTCATGTGTGAGGATGCCCACGGATAAAATATAACATAAAACCAGTCGTTGTGTTTACTCGGCAACCATCTTTATTTAATACTCTTCTTACACGGGTCACCTCCAAGGGGCGTTACTCTAAACGGTGTAACACCTGTTGCTGTTCATGCAACATCTTCCCTTTTCTCAAAGAAAGGAGAAAACAAACAACCAAAAAATCGTCTGAACGGAATTAAAATAGAATATAAAAAAGTAACCTAGGCATTCATTGGGCAGACTACCCTCCTGCCTAACAGGGATTATTCTGCCCTTCCCTACTTTATTTCGTGTAGTCCCTGAATCTCACAAGATCTCTCACTACTCTTCCCGACCGTGTTGTCCGTAGGCTTGCTTTTGTTTGTTCGGGGCTTGATATCATTGGGGGTGGTGTCGGGTTAACTCCCTCTCCCAATTCACCTTCATACCCAGGTTGGCCTGTGTCATCTCTCTCTTCTATGCCGTTACCTTCATTCCTGACTATTTCGCTCTGCATTCCGCATGGCTGGTGAATCAATGATGTAAGTGGGGGTGCTTCTGCAGTTTTTTTTCAAGTCGACCCTATTCAGTCGATATAGCTCCCCATTCATTTTTACATTGTATGACCGCTCATCCAGTCTCTCCCATACAATTGCCTTCTTCCACTCTCTCTGACCCTTTATGTGGGGTTTCATCTGTACTACATCTCCAGGGTGTAACGGTTGAAGTGGTTTCACTTTGTGGTTAAAAAACTGTTCTTGTCTCCTGCTGTCTCGTTTGACACACTTTTTGAGGTTTTTGGTCAATTCTGGTCTGAGTAACTCCTCTCTAGTTGGGAGAAGCGTTTTTGTTCTCCTTGACATCAGCTTCTGAGCTTGTGATAAGAGATCCTTAGATGATGTATTCCTATGATCCAACATTGCTAGGTATGGATCAGCCTTATCCTCCATCGCTTTGCGGAAAAGGTTCTTTGCCATTTTTACTGCAGATTCCACTTTCCCATTCGCCTTGCTATTGTATGGACTGACAGGTGTATGTATAAAACACCACTTTTTAGCAAAGGTGGAAAATTCCTGGCTACTAAACTGAGGCCCATTATCAGTTACCATCTGATCTGGTATTCCATGTCGTGCAAAATGATGTTTCAGTTTGGTTACTACTGTCTTAGCTTCTGTATTTTGAAGATGATCAATTTCCCAGAAGTTGCTCATGTAATCCTAAAGCCGTTTCACAAGTAAGTCGGATTCTACCTTTTTAGGCGACTACGTGTGAAAAGAAAAAAAAGGCTTGAAGTTTTGTTCCAAGTTCTGCAGAAGGGCAGGTCCTGTAGAATCTGCAGAACTTGGAACAAAACTTCAAGCCTTTTTTCATCAGCAGACGAGCAAGTCCCAAAAAATCACACACACACTAAAGTACTCTTAAAGCTGCAGCAGTTCACCGATACGATCACACTGACGTCGATCCTAGAAAAGACACCCCCATGTTCCAAACACACCCCCTTTAGCCTTCCGGCATTCGTCCTCGGCCAATCAGCAGCCAAAGAACGGTCACGTGGGGCCCAGTGATGATCGCACAATATACAAGATGAGGACAGCGACATTTTGGAATTTCTTTCATGTTTCGGCCATGCACGTACGCACACCGTAGGAGCGTTCCAAGGTAAGGCATGATGCGCAGACACGTGGGCGCTTCCTCCCTTCATTTTCTTCGACTCTACACCCCGCCCCTGGTCTCAAGATCACACATGCGGCATTGCGGCCGCGGTCGTTTGATGCGGGCGCTCCTACGGAGGGGGATTAGCTGGGCTTCTTCATCTCCACCAGTGCCACCTGGGTCAGTGTCCACAGTCCTACCATCCGGCTGCACTTCATCTTCCTCCGAGCTACCTGGGTCTGTGTCCACAGTCCTACCATCCGGCTGCGCTTCATCTTCATCTTTATCCGAGCTCTCAGAAGTGGTGCTGGAGCTATCGCCATCCATACTGAGAAACTTGATGAGAAATATGCATAATTATACAACTGCGGACCCTACTACGGCGTACGTGGAAACCGATGCGCTTGTTCACCCGGTGGAACAAGTGTTAAATTTGCAAGCCGGAATGCTTCGAAGAAGACAGAACTACTTCTTCGCCTGTTGGAACGTCCGAACCCTGAGATCTGAGGCGGCACAAGCCCTAACGGTGCGCTCTCTACACCAATACAAGGTGGACGTCGCATGCTTGTCTGAGGTCAGATTACCGGACAGTGGTCACCAATCCATCAAGGTACCACAAGAAGATACTTCCTACCACCTCTATCACAGTGGGGTAACGGACAACTCAGGACTGTATGGCGTCGGAATCGCTCTGAGCGACCGCGCACAAAAATCTCTTTTGGACTGGGAACCCATTTCCCCTCATCTTGCCCGAATTCGGCTAAAAGGAGTTATCCACAACGTCTCTGTCATCGCAGTCTATGCACCCACGCTAGACTCAGCTGATGCTATAAAGGATACCTTCTACAACGAATTACAAGCTGCCGTCAACGGAACCCCCACCGGCGACATGCTTGTCATAGCAGGTGATTGGAATGGCAGAACTGGCAAGGCGGATGCTCAAACAAGATCTACGCTGGGCCCATTTGGCGTCGGGAATCGCTGTGCCAATGGCGAACGTATCATTAACTTCGCGATGAACAATCACCTCATTGTCTCCAATACGAAGTTTCAGCATCCAAATCATCATCTGGTGACGTGGTACTCGAATCACGGTGTCACGGTGAACCAGATAGACTATATTTTGATACGCAAACGCTGGGTAAGCAATATGCGTGACTGCCGCGCTTACAGAGGTGCTGAAACAGGAAATACCCATGGATCGAATCATGTCCTTGTTAGAGCCAAGCTCACAATGCGACTGAAGGCCAAAAAACACGTTTCCCGTCAAAAACGTCTTGATATCACGAAGCTGAAAGTGGACGACACTGCAACTCAGTTTCGACTGGACCTACGCAACCGATTCAATGGTTTACAACCAGAAGAATCGGTGGAAGATATATGGAAAGCACTCAAAAAGGACGTCACTGAAGCAGCGGCCAACACCGTGGGTTTCACAAAGCGTCGTCAAAAGGACTGGATCTCAAGTCGAACAGTGAAATTGGGTGAGGAGGCTAAACGTGCCAGACTCAACGGAGATGCCAACTATCATCGCCTTCGCCGAGAAACAACGCACTCTGCCCGCAACGACCGCAATGTCTACTGGCACACTATCGCAACTGACATGGAACGTGCGGCCTCGGTAGGGGACTCCCGCAAGTTATATCAACTATTGAAGTCCAGCACACAAACGAGGTCATCCGTGAGCGAATCCATCCACAACAGTGGAGGTGAAATAATTACTGAGCTAAACGCACGATTGGATCGGTGGCACGAGCACTTCCGTGAACTCCTGAACCACCAGCCTCCACCTACAATACCAGGTCAAGACACCCCTACCGCTGCAGATCTCTACGATTGCTCGTCGGATACCCCCAGCCATGAAGAAATCAGAGCCGTCATTGCCAAGTTGAAGAATAACAAAGCTCCAGGCGAGGACAGAATCCCGGCTGAGGTCTACAAGACCGGAATCGATGAATTAACCCCTCGCCTACACCAGCTGATTTCTGAGATTTGGAATAGTGGGGAGATTCCCCAAGATTGGAGTGACGCCATCCTTCTTCCCTTTTTTAAGAAGGGTGACAAACGGACATGTAGTAACTACAGAGGCATCAGCCTTATAGATGTCGCTGCCAAAGTCTTCACTATCCTCATTCTGAGACGGTTTCAATACGAAAGGGACAGAAGGACTCGACCTAACCAATGCAGATTCCGACCTGGCCGCGGATGCGTCGACCAAATATTCACGCTGAGGCGAGCCTTGGAACAGCGCTGGTGCTACCAACAGTGTACAATCGTATGCTTTATCGACTTCGCTGCCACTTTTGACTCGGTCGACCGCGGTACCCTGTGGAGAGTGATGGAAGCAGATGGTATCCCCCCGAAGCTACTCAACTTGATCAAGGCCTACTACCATCGGACTCGCACGCATGTCCGCTGTTATGGCCAGGACTCCTCTTTCTTCAACGTCAGCAGTGGTGTCCACCAGGGATGCGCGCTCTCGCCCACCCTTTTCAATTACGCTATTGATTGGATCATGGAGCAGGCGCTGCCTGGATATCCTGGCGTCGTGGTGGGGCGTAACTTTCATCTTACCGATTTGGACTACGCGGACGATATTGCGGTTCTCGGGGAGAGCTACAGAGATATACAGATGGTGCTGAACCGAATCCAGGAGAAGGCAGCTGCCATCGGCATGAGAATCAATGCCAGCAAGACGAAGATTCTATCGGCTGGCATCCCCCAAGCAGAAAGGTCCTCCGTCACTCTCAACGGGGAAACCCTCGAGGAGACGGATAGCTTCAAATACCTGGGCTACACGTTCATTGGTATCGGTCAAGGCATGAATGAGATTGAAGCGCGCATTAATGCTGCACGAGCTGCCTTTTGTCGACTCCAAAGGCGATTATGGTCACGGCCTGAAATACGTCTGAGGACAAAAATACAAATCTACCAGGCCCTCGTCCGCTCAATACTTTTGTATGGATGTGAGACCTGGCCCATACGGAAAGCGGATCTGCGATGCGTAGAAGTTTTCGACCACTACAATCTCCGCCGCATTCTACATGTCCGTCCCTTGGATTTCGTCGCCAACAAAGAAGTCTGGCGTCGCTGCAATCTCCAGGCAATTACTGACCTACTGCGGGCCCGACGCCTTCGATGGTTCGGCCATGCCTCTCGCTGTGATGCGGGGGTCTTTATCCATGAGGCTATCTCCCCACGTCCTCTACCCAGCTGGAAAAAACGTGTCGGTGGCCAGCTAAGAACGTGGCTCGGGACTATCAAAGCCGACGCTGAGCTTATTTCAGGCCCGCTCATCTATGGCCTGTCTCGTTGGAGACGTGACTGGCTATTGCTCACTCAGGATCTTGCCTCCGATCGCCGGGCTTGGGCCGCAGTGGTACGAGATGTGCATCTTCATGAAGCCGACTCAACTCCTCCAGGGTGAATGTCGTTTCAAGTACAAGTACAAGTACAAGTGCTGAGGTTCTCAGCCATAGGCCGGATCCACATTTCATCACTGGATGATTCATTACTTTCACTGTTCACCATTTGGTTTATATCAAGGGCGGGCTGGACATCCCTTACATGGCGTGGGACACCACAGCCTGCTCACCAATTATGCCGGTGATCCGTCCCTGTCTGAACCTGGTCGTGCATCGGTTATTGGGAGGCCTTACCCAGACAGTGTCCCCTGACTTGTACCGTCCTTGCGTCTTCTTCTGATTAGGCGGGCAGGCGTCAATGCCCTTAACACGCACTCGATAGCGATGTATCGCATTAGCAGGTGCACTTTCAGCAGTCGCGTCAGCCTTTGGCGTTGTATTGTACCTATATACAGCCTCCGCAATCGTGCATTGCTTCCTTGCTGCTATCCGTTTCACACTTCGGTGGCACCGCTCTGCTATACCGTTGCCACTCGGCACATACGCACACCTGTGTCAAAGCCGGGTCCCCCACTCGTCCATGAAACGCCTGAATTCCCCGCTGCAAAAGGCTGTGTCGTTGTCCGTGAGAATCTCTTCGAGTGGCCCCCGCTCGTAAAATATAGACTCTAATTGGCAGATGACACTAGCCGAGTCCTGTCTTGTTAACAGTCGCCAGATCGCAAACCTCGTCAGTCCGCAATCGATTAGTGTGAGGAAGTGCTGACCACCATAGTGGGTTATGTCCATGCCCAGCCGGCTCCAAGTCCCGTCGACTTCCAGCCGACCTTTCTGCCATTTGGTGGGAGCCGGGTCGATTGACTGGCATATTTGGCATTCCTTGACCACTGATTCTACTCTATTTTTGGACACTGACGGGTTGGTTAAGTGTGCAAAATAATATGTCCGTCTCACTCCGGGGTGTCCAGTGTCGTGGTGTACCCTCTTGATTTCATCCGTCTCCTCAATAGAGGCAGCACATAACGATCCTGGTTCGGCTTCTTTCTTCATTGCGTCGAACCACCTCTGGGGCACACGGGTGAGTTTATCTGCAAGATTGCGGGTGGAAGCGACAAGCACCGCGTTCACCGATAGGTTGTACTCTTCCACCAACTTCCTTAGTGTCTCCAACCTTCGTCTGATTAGCATTTCGGTAGCCGCCTTGGTGCGCACTCGCGCTTTGCCTGTTAGTGTGTCAACTATCCAGTGGTACACGCACAGTGAATCTGTGTGTAAGCACAATTCTTTAACCTTCCACCGGAGTGCCATATTTACTCCCTTTATCGCCGCATCCAACTCCGCTAGGTTGATGTGAGCAGCATCATCCAGTGGTCGCAACCAGCAGGCATCCTCAATCACAGACCCGTTCATCTCCAATTGTGCCCCGATCGTGAGGGAGCTCGCATCCACCCACACATTTAGTCTGTCTCCCTGGACGCACCAATCTCCTTTAGCGGGGTCCTCCTGCTTGACTCTTGTGATGGTTTCTTTTACCATGCGAAGCAACAGATTGTCCATCGTCTCGTCATCCCAGCCTTTGGTAACTGCACTCGCCCTCCTCTTCATGCTGGCTGTTGCGACCCGGGTCCATCCACATACTGGCAAGTGTCCTACCAGTTTTCCACAGGGAAAATATGGCCCGCCTCGTGAGGATATGGGGCACTTCGGGGACTGCAGTTCCGTGCCCCACCTCAAGGTCCCTCGCTCCTGTTGAACACTCAACCCCAAAACACGAGCGCCATCCTCCAAGCATTCTGGATCCTTACAAATCAGTCCAAGTTCGGCAAGCTTAGCCCTCACACGTGATGATGGCACAACGTCTTCATTCACGTATATGTCAAGGTATGCTGATGTCCCCTCTTTTACGGTCTTATCCTGTGACAATACAGCATTGACGATCGTCTTCATGATTTGGGGCGCAACGTTTAGCCCAAAGCCCAGTCGCGTGAGACAATACCTCCTACCGGAAAACACTAACGGCCACAGTGTCTCGCTAACCCGGACCTGCAGATATGCCCTTCTAAGGTCCAATAGGGACACATTAGAACCCAGCTGGCACCATTCTCGCAGTTTGCTAGCACACACGTTGGCATCGCCTGTGAACGCATCAACATATGAGTTCAGTTCTCGGTAATCCATCACCGGCCTGACTTTTGCTTTGTTCTGTTGAGCAGATCCTTGGGGGGTCCAAGTTTTTTGTAGGGGTAGGGAATCAACCAGCCATCCTCGATCCATCTGCGAAGTTCTTCTTCGTACGCGGGCCTCATGTGGTCGGGCACATGGTATTCCGTTATGCCATTTTGCAGTTTGGCCGGTTCTCGGTCTTCCGACCACTTCCATGAGGCAGTCCAGGCCCTCTTTTGCTCGTCAAATTCGACGCTGAAATCTGGTTGGTCGATCTTTAGTGCAGCACAAACTGGGGCTTTCTCCTGAAAATGTACCGCCCCCGTCGGCGTTATGTAGACGCCACCAAGGGCTCTGATGGCATCATATCCTAGGAGCAGGTCAAAACTCAGGGGGTTTTCTGGTACCACCAGCGCCTCTAGGTTAGCTGAGATTCCATTTTTCGTCCGAATGTTTACGCTGCCCACCCCGCAACATGTGCGCGTCTCTCCACTGATGGTAGTCACTCGGACGTTCTTCTTTCTCCAAGTGTGGCAGAAATCTGCACATATGATAGTGCGGGAGCACCCGGAGTCGAGGAGTGCTGAGCGCAGTGTTTCGTTGACATATATCGAAACGATCGGCAGCGTCTCATTTAATTTCTGCGTGGGGAAGAGGTTGACGCTGACACCTTGTCCCTGGTTCCGTTTCCCGGACAGTCTTGAGCTATATGGCCGGCTTCCTTACACCAGTAGCAGCGAACAGCCGTTGGTTGCTGCCGGCAGTTCCTTGCAATATGGCCCTGTCCATTGCATTTGTAGCATATGATTCCGCCACGTGGACCGGGTCCCTGATACGGTTTCTTTTCATTCGGCATGGACCGGGCAGCAGCAATTACCGGTTCCCTCATCTCGGAATAATTCTTCATTACAGTCCTGGCCCGATCCACTAGGTCATTAAGGGGCAACGAATCCGCACTTATGCTGGCTCGTAATAGTCGCTTTGATCTGTCGGGAGTCCTGCTAGGAATTTGCATGCTAAGGCCCGCTCGGGCAGTCCACCAAACAAGACCGTTAACTTGGTCAGTTCAGCCAAGTATACATCGACCGTTTTGCCCGGACGTAGGGTCCTTGCCTCAAGTTGCTCCCAAGCAGTGGCGGGGTCAATCGCAAACGCCTTGAACAGCGCCGCCTTAATTGTCTCATAGTCCTGTTTGCCGTCCTGGCTGAGCTGTTGATACACGGCAAAGGCACTGCCGGACAAGCGCAGAGGGGCAACACATTCGAAGTTCTTTACGCCAGACAAAACACAATGTAACTCCAACTTTTCCGCCCAGTCAAGTACCGGGGTTGATCCATCGAACTCCGGTATTAATTTGAAGTCAATTTTTTCCCCCATTTCGCCGAAATAGCTTAAAGCCGTTTCACAAGTAAGTTGGATTCTACCTTTTTAGGCGACTACGTGTGAAAAGAAAAAAAAGGCTTGAAGTTTTGTTCCAAGTTCTGCAGAAGGGCAGGTCCTGTAGAATCAGCAGAAAAGAAAGTCCTGTAAAGTCAGCAGACGAGCAAGTCCCAAAAAATCACACACACACTAAAGTACTCTTAAAGCTGCAGCAGTTCACCGATACAATCACACTGACGTCGATCCTAGAAAAGACACCCCCATGTTCCAAACACACTCCCTTTATCCTTCCGGCATTCGTCCTCGGCCAATCAGCAGCCAAAGAACGGTCACGTGGGGCCCAGTGATGATCGCACAATCTACAAGATGAGGACGGCGCCATTTTGGAATTTCTTTCATGTTTCGGCCATGCACGTGCGCACACCGTAGGAGCGTTCCAAGGTAAGGCATGACGCGCAGACACGTGGGTGCTTCCTCCCTTCATTTTCTTCGACTCTACAAATCCACAGTACAAAGATAGTCTCTATCTGTAAACTTAAACAGGTCCACTCCCACTTTCGCCCAGGGTCTGTCAGGAACTTCATGAGCCATTAATGGTTCGGCTGGATTGGCTACTTCATATTTTCTGCATGTGGGGCATTTTGAAACATAGTCTCTGATCTCACTGTTCATGTTTGGCCAATACAAACATTCTCTTGCCCTTCTGCAGCATCCTTCTATTCCTAGGTGTGTAGAATGCGGCTTCTCCTTCAGTATAGCCCGCTGGGTAATTGGAACCACTACACGATTACCCCTGAAAATTAACCCATCTTGTACAGTCATTTCATTTCATGTACCAAAAAACGGTCTCACCTCTGGGTCAAGATGTATTTTTTCGTCTGGCCATCCCTCCACAATTACTTGCTGCAACTGCTGTATGCTTCGGTCTTCTTTTGTGGTTGAGCGCAGTTCAAGCAGCCTCCTCTCTGTTACAGGAATGTATTCAGTTTCCTTGACATCATCTTCATTGTCCGTATCTTCGCTGCTTACTCCGTGGATATATGCTCTTGATAGCGTGTCTGCAAGGAACATCTTCCTACCTGGATGGTACAGAACGGTAGCATCATAAGCCTGTAATCGCATCATTATATTTTGCAGTCGTTTGGGGCATTTTCCCAACTCTTTTTTCATGATAGCTTCTAATGGCCTATGATCGGTCAGTACCGTTATCTGTCGAACAAACGTATATTGATGAAACCGTTCGGTAGCATAGACTACTGCTAGCTGTTCTTTTTCAATTTGCGCATATCGGGTTTCTGTGTCAGTCAGCGCATGGCTGATATAGGCTAGAGGTTGACCTTCCTGCAGTAGTGCAGCCCCCATACCCTTCTCACTTGCATCACATTGAATGGCCAAAGGTTTGTTGGGTTCATAGTATCTCAATACTGGTGTCTCACTCACTAACCTTTTAATTTTTTCAAAAGCTCTTTCATGAATTTGGGACTACGTCCATGGCACATCTGCCTTCACTAAATTCCGAATTGGGGCCATCATGTCGGAAATATGTGGCAGAAACTTGGCCAAGTAGTTCACAAATCCAGCCAATCTTTGCACACCTTTAACATCTGTTGGGCATGGCATCTCTTTTATAGCTTTTACCTTCCCAGGGTCAGGAAGTAACCCATCACTGGTTATCGTATGACCTAGGAAAGATATAGATGTTTGTTGTAGGTTCAATTTTCCAGCATTCAATCAAATCCCATGATCACGGCATCTCTGCAACAGTTTTCTCAGTTTTTTGTCATGATCAGCTGTTGCTTCCTCCATTGTTTTACCTTTCCCAATCACCAGAAGATCATCTGCTTTGTTGATCACACCCTCTAAATCCCATACATTGTTAAAGAGGGCCTTTTCAAATATCTCTGGAGCTGGAGTAATCCCAAATGGTAAAACCTTCCACCGAAACCGACCAAATAGTAATGAAACGACTGCTGACTTCATCTAATTTCAAATGCCAAAATCCATCTCGTAAATCCAGGGTGGAAAATACATTGCTGTCAGCCAGTTCTGGCAGCAAATCATCCAATGTAGGTAGTTGGAAATGTTCCCTTTTGAAAGCCTTATTTAGCGGTCTTGGGTCTATGCAAATCCTTAGATTTCCATTTTTCTTCATCACCAATGCCAATGCACTTACCCATGGAGTTGGCTCATTTACTGGTTCAATAACTTTCTTTTTAACCAGTTTCTCCAATTCAACTTTTAATTTGTCTTTCAGTGCGACTGGCACTCTTCGTGCTGCAGCTACATTTAGTGTTACTGCTGTATCCACCTCCAAATGTACCACTCCAGGTAACTGACCCAATTCCTCCTTAAATACATCTCTGAACTCGTTTATAATGCTGTCAGAGTTCTGGTTGCTGGATTCATCCACTTGGGAAATTTTGGCTATCATTTTGAACTGGTCCTGGTTGATTGTGATGAGTGCCATCTTCTGAATTGCATTTACTCCCAGTAAAGGATGGAAATGCTCTTTTACAATGACAAACTTAACTGCATATTTTTGTCCAGTTTTGGGGTCTATCATTTTGACTCAACACTCTCCCAATGGCTTCACTTCTGTACCATTCCACATGACCAGTGTCTTATTTGAAGGCTCCAGTGTTTTCCCCATTACATGCTTCTCATTCAGTATGTTTACTGATGCTCCACTGTCAAGATGAAAAATAATTGGCTTTCCTTTCACCATCATTTCCGCTTTTATCACCTCATGATTCACAGTGTTAACTTTTTCTTTTATTGTTACACTGTCTACCTGCCCATAGTCTGAAGAACTACTACTGTCATCTTGATCCTCATATTGTTGCGTTTTGACAGTCTGCACCTTCTTTTTCCTTGCTAGTTTGCATTTCGCAGAAAAATTATTTTTTCCATTACAGTTGTGTTACATGATAAGGGCTGTCCCCTTTTCATGTAAGTATAAAAATAGACAGATTTAGTTAAAATGAAAATGAAATAGAATAGACGAAATTCGAACCTCGTAATTTAGGTTTAGAAATAGACTACGAGAGAGAATTAGCAAATGGAATGTAAAAAACAAACCATTGTTTAGCTTAGAGATAAAATAGTTTGAAGAAAAGAATGTGCATTGTCATATTATGTGACTGTTATGAAAATTCAATTGAAGAATGCAACTATAAGATAATTTAATAAACATGTTTTTAACATATTGGAAATATAGGTTACTGGGAATATAGGTTAAAATTCCTTTTGCAAATAAAGGAAAAAGTTTTGGACATGCATTTCCAGAACACGTGAAAGAAGACACATGTTTTAACATGTGTATGACGTCATGGAAAATGGGGAGTTCTCGATATAATTAGAAACTTTAGAGTTAAGCAGGGATAAACTGAGAGAGAGTCTGAGAGAGAGTCTGAGGGACAGACGACAGTCCAGACATGGGATTCGAACGTCTAGAAGCGAGACGGTTACCTTTGAAACTTAGAATGTGAAACTTGAATTCTTGACTATGAAAGCCATGACCGGTCGGGAGAAGAAATAAACTCATCATGTGTTTTTATAAACGTTGTCTTTGTGTTGTAATTCTACCAAAAGGTAAAGTGAATATTGTCATTATATGTCTTGTATATCATGTGTTTTAAAATGTCTTTACATACACAATGTGAACACTAAGACTACCTCAACACTACCTCCTCACTAACACTTCTAAGTATGAACATTTTATATATATGAATCTCGTCATAACACGAACACAAAGAACGCAACAACATCTCTCTCTCTCTCTCTCTCTCTCTCTCTCTCTCTCTCTCTCTCTCTCTCTCTCTCTCTCTCTAAGACTCAACAACAAATCTCCTAATAAGACTCACTTTTAATAAGTCCTAACAACGAACAATATAACAACAAAAAGAAACAGAGTAATAATAATAATAATAATAATAATAATAATAATGAAACCTATATAACAAATACAATTTTGGTTGCCATGACCTCTGCTTTTAAAGAAAAAAAGCAACATCGAACCAGCACCACAGACAACGTGAAACGGGTCCTTAAAAGAAAAAACTTTGAGTGCCACAGAAAAAAAAAAAAAAGAAACACGTTTTAAAAGGGTCCAAGATAATTAAAAAAATAAATAAATAAATAATACCACGGTAAAAAAAAAAGAAACACAACGTTTTAAAAGGGTCCAAGATAATTAAAAAAAAATTAAAATAAATAATACTACGGAAAAAAAAACATTATGCGATCACAGAGATGCGAAAAAAAAAAAATTGAACACACACGCATACAAAAAACTAAAGTTTACAAGAAAATATTAAAAAAGAAAAAGGCCGATATCCCGTAATGAATGATAAAAGAGATACGGTCAGTTCAAAAAAACAACCCACGAATATTTCATTCATAAATAAAATAAAAACAAGAGAAAAATTGTTGTATTCGGATAATATGTTTTGAAATATACGGCCGCACACAAATAGAAAATAGGACAGTGTGTCATTCATAAGAATGTGTGTTAATGTCTGAATTGTTTAGAGAAACTGTCAATCATAATAAATAACAATTTAGTGTCAAAAGTCGAAAGTACATTTAAAATTCTCGAGTATTAAAAGGAAAAATGAATAAATAAATAAAATAAAATACACTAGAAAAAAGAAGGATGTAGAAATGAAAATCAAATTTATGCATTATGAATATTTTTTGGCTTTTTAGTGTGTTTTAATTGTTCTGGTCTTTGAAAAAGGGACAATTTTTTGTTTTGTGTTAACGGACTTTTGAAATGTATAATGTAACGAATTTTTTTTTTTTTTTTTGTGCAAGATGTTTAAATGTATTAAGGTATTTTCGTTTGAAAATGTGTTGAAAGTGAAACCATATTGTAAATTTGTACTTAATGTAAATGTAATTGATTTTCACAGTAGGAATTCAAAGTCATTAGTAAATATACATTAGAATTAAAATGATCTAGGAGAAAAAAAGACTAAGATAAATGTTGGCTTAGAAATCAGTTAGAATTTTAGAGATGGGACAAAATAAATTACGTAAACGGGTATTTAGAGAGTTTTTAGATGTGATAAGCCGTAAGAAAGATGTTTTTTTTTTTAGCATTTGGTTTTTGTTTTTGTTTTTTTAGAGATCCTATAATTTTTTTCCAAGAAAAGTGACTTGGTAGGGATTGATAAGCACAAGATGTGCCCCTATTCAAAAAATTTGGGAACCTGGTTAATTAAGTGCTTAAAATAAGCTGGTTGCACGTAACGACTCCAAGCAAGTGGTAAGACTTGGTTTAATTAATAAACAGGCGTTGGAAAGAATACGAAAATTCTTAAGGGGACTAGTAAACCGATGATAGGTAGTCCCGAGGCAATGACATATAGCTTAATGAAATGAGAGACAGGCCGTAGAGTACGTAAGAAAGATATAACCTTGTCTTTTTTTTTTACAGACGCATGAATGTGGGATATATCTGCTGGATCTTGGAAGCTCTGGTGAGAGAGAAGAAAAATCACAAAAAATCGGGCTATTAGATAGAATTTAGTGCGCAATTAAGGTGTTGTGGCGCAAAAGGTGTTAGTTAGTTAGGGGTGATATTTCTAAATCCTCGTCGAAGTTTCAAGAATCCAAGCGAGGAAATCCGAGTAAATCCGTATGAGAGAAAAAAAAAAGTATATCTTGATAGTTAAAGCCAACCAAGAAGATTGGTTATGAGCTTTGGTATGTCCCGTATAAGATAGTTATAGAATAAAAAACAAAACAAAGCCATACTTGATAAGACTAACCATGCGGAAAGAGACGATCAGGACACTTTTGGGACGAAGGGAGTCATCCATTTTGAGGGAGGTGGAAACCTCTAGTCTGCGGCATATGGGTGGCTGGAAAGTAGCTGATGTGAATCCTACAGGCAAAAAGTAAATGCCAAGAAGATCAGAAAGGTTCTGATCTTATAAAAATATAATAATTGTGAGGAGGGCTGACTGAAAGAGATTTTTTTTTATTAGCCTGATCTTTCCTAGCCGGGTGGTTGTGTAAATGTAGAAAAAAAAATGTACTAAATTTAAAAATGCATACATTTTTTTTGTGAAATATGGAAGGAAGGGATGTTACATGATAAGGGCTGTCCCTTTTCATGTAAGTATAAAAATAGAGAGATTTAGTTAAAAATGAAAATGAAATAGAATAGATGAAATTCGAACCTCGTAATTTAGGTTTAGAAATAGATTACGAGAGAGAATTAGCAAATGGAATGTAAAAAACAAACCATTGTTTAGCTTAGAGATAAAATAGTTTGAAGAAAAGAATGTGCATTGTCAATTCTGTTATGAAAATTCAATTGAAGAATGCAACTATAAGATAATTTAATAAACATGTTTTTAACATATTGGAAATATAGGTTACTGGGAATATAGGTTAAAATTCCTTTTGCAAATAAAGGAAAAAGTTTTGGACACGCATTTCCAGAACACGTGAAAGAAGACACATGTTTTAATATATGTATGACGTTATGGAAAATGGGAAGTTCTCGATATAATTAGAAACTTTAGAGTTAAGCAGGGAGAAACTGAGGGAGAGTCTGAGAGAGAGCCTGAGGGACAGACGACAGTCCAGACATGGGATTCGAACGTCTAGAAGCGAGACGGTCACCTTTGAAACTTAGAATGTGAAACTTGAATTCTTGACTATGAAAACCACGACCGGTCGGGAGAAGAAATAAACCCATCATGTGTTTTTATAAACGTTGTCTTTGTGTTGTAATTCTACCAAAAGGTAAAGTGAATATTGTCATTATATGTCTTGTATATCATGTGTTTTAAAATGTCTTTACATACACAATGTGAACACTAAGACTACCTCAACACTACCTCCTCACTAACACTTCTAAGTATGAACATTTTATATATATGAATCTCGTCATAACACGAACACAAAGAACGCAACAACATCTCTCTCTCTCTCTCTCTCTCTCTCTCTCTCTCTCTCTCTCTAAGACTCAACAACAAATCTCCTAATAAGACTCACTTTTAATAAGTCCTAACAACAAACAATATAACAACAAAAAGAAACAGAGTAATAATAATAATAATAATAATAATAATAATAATAATAATAATGAAACCTATATATAACAGTTGTAGCATGTCTTGCCAAATGCAGGACATACTTCCTTGTTCGGTCCATGTTGCAGTGTACACGCTCTGCATTCTCTCACAGTTTTTTCCCCTGGCTTTTTCTTGTGTCTGAATTCCACTCGGTTCACTCTCTCAGGCCTTAGGATACTGGCTTGTAATGTAGCATTTTCAGACAGCTTACAAATGTCTATACATCTTTGTAAATCCAGCTGTCTTATTTTAAGTAACTCAGCTTGTGTCTGAGGGTTAGGTATTCCCAGCACTACTTGATCTCTGAGTACTGAGGAAACGCAATTGTCACAAAAATTGCACGTTTTTACTAACATCCGAAGTGCCGTAATAAAACATTCCACGGTCTCCGTTTCTCCTTGCTTTCTCGTGTGAAAAACATAACGCTCGTAAGTTTCATTTGTTTCCCCTATGGCATATTTATCAAACGCCTGAATAATTTCCGTAGACGTTCTTTCATCTTCGGCGTTGAAAAGTGAAACCCGTAGTACACTTTCAAAGCATCATCCCCTAACGTATGAAGCAAAAGTGCAGTTTGATATTGTATCGACTGGGTTGTCAGATACGTAATAATAGCATAATTATGCCATTTTAGCTTAAATAGCTTCCAATTCTCTGTCAAATTCTGCTCCATATAAAGGGGTGGTGGTGGTCTTATGTGCCAGCTACCGGTCTGTTTATTGCACTCACGTCTCCTTCCGACATTTTTTTTTCCTCATCACCTCGTGGCATCGTAATTTTCACACCGAAAAATTAAACGTTACTTATCTGTTTTTTTTTTTCTTTTTCTGCTACCTTTCCACCGTTTTGTTTTTTCTTCTCTTTATTGTACATCCCACTGCCATCACCATGTTTCATGTGTGAGGATGCCCACGGATAAAATATAACATAAAACTAGTCGTTGTGTTTACTCGGCAACCATCTTTATTTGATACTCTTCTTACACCGGTCACCTCCAAGGGGCGTTACTCCAAACGGTGTAACATCTGTTTCTGTATGTTCTGAATTAATTGCTTCGTTAAAGCTTTTTGGCGCATTTTCCATTGAATAGCAATAGTCTATTTGATAATCTTTTATATTGTCGACCACAAAAAAATCGGGTCGTTTTCTATTTCTTTTGGGATATCTTTCGCTTTTATCATCATCATCATCATCATCATGGATACTCTCATCTCCGTCATTTTTATTGTCTTCGTTTGTTTTAATTATTTGAGGGAATATAATTTCATCTTCTTCATATGACGGTTTCCATCTGTAAAATCAAGCATGTCTGTGAATTTTACACATTGGATTCATTTTATTTTATTTTTCTCTGGAAAAAATACTAAATTGGCTTGATTGTTTTTATCGTATCCAAGAAATATACCTCTGTCGGCTTTAATATTCAATTTACTCTTTTTATCTATATATGCGAAGCAAGTTGAACCAAATATATGCATTCTGCTTAAATTTGTTTTTTTTTACCACAGAAAGATTCATATGGAGTTTTAGATAGTGTTTTGTTAAAACACCTGTTGCGTATTTAGGCTGCCGCCATAAGTGCATATGTCGAGAGGTTTTTGGGGAGATTTGATTCAATGAGTAGGCATCTTGCCATTTCAAAAAGTGTCCACCACGCTCTTTCAGCAGTCCCGTTTTGGTGTGGCGATCTAGGAGCTGATTTTTCATGCCTGATATGATGGTTAATTAGTAAAAGTTCAAAGTCTTTATTGGTGAATTCCGTACCGTTGTCAGAGCGAATACACTTGATTTCACCGTAGGGAGCCATGTCAGCTAGATATTTTTTAGTTGCTAGCAGAGTATCAGATTTGTTCTTTAAAAAGTAAACCATTATTAAACCTGAATGGTCATCTACGAAATTCAACACATATCTATAATGCTCTCTGGCCATTGGTTCCACAGGACCATTCAAGTCACAATGCACCATTGATAGGATTTTTTTGGCCTTCTTGTCTGGTATCTTGCTTTGATAGTTTGCCATTTTCCCTTGCGAACAGACGTCGCAGTTGAAATTTTTTGATGTTTGTATTTTCATTCCATCAACTACAGTCGGCAATTTTGTGATATCAGGAATGGTGCCATGTGAATTTTATGTCTGTAGATCATGGCAGGCGGTTTTCGATGGGACTATGCTATTTAAATAATATAGTCTTCCATTTTCTTTAATTTTGAATATAGTTCCATTCGGGTAAACCAGTTTTGATTTATTGGGGCTAAAGTTTATATTTGCACCTTGTTTTGTAGCAGCTTGTACAGAAAATATATTTTGTTTAAATTGCTGGGATTAGAAGAGCATTTTCTAGAATACAGAAACACAGTTCACCTTTATTGTTCTTTAGCAAGATTTTAGCATCGCCTCTGTTGCGGGAGCTGGTCGTCCGGAGATAATCGACCCAACAACTAACAAGGTAGACACAGGCAGAAAAACGGTGAATAGGCAAAAAAGAATGACAGATCACAGAAATGTCCGTTTAAAGGACGAAAAATCGCCCTTTTATTTGTAAAAAAACAGAGGATGTGTTCGATCGAGAGTCCTCGTCCTGGTCTTGATTGGTCGGCTGGACATTAGGAACGAGTGAATTGACCTAGTCTGGATTAGCCAGGAACCGGGGGCCTAGACCCAGGAGTGGTCTAGGAATGGCGTCCGGGACTTGAAAAGGAAGGCAACAGACTGCGAAGCAGGGCCAGGTGTTGCAGAAGGAGTCTGGAGCTGCAGACAGGAGGTGCAGGAAGCTGAAGGCTGGAAATGCTGGAAGCCGGAGCTGCAGACAGGAGTTGCCGGAAGGCTGCAGGCTGGAGGCTGCAGGAAGCTGGAGCTGCAGGAGGCGATAGGCAGTAAAACAAAGGGGAAGGTTTTTTGTAGGAACCTAGCCCTGAAAAGGGCTCTTCGGATTACTGCTGCGGCTGCACTGTGCTGTGGTCAGGAAAGGCTAAACAGAGTAAACAAAGAGGAGGTCTTTCGGAGGAACCTAGCCCTGAAAAGGGCTTTTTGAATTACTGCTGTAGCGGCTGCTGGTACTGGAACTGGAGTTTGATCCTACAGCCGTGTTTGGATCTCCTGATTCAGGCCGTATTCATGTCGTCGGCGTGATATCAGTGCGGTCGTTTCGTGAACACAAACAAACGATTCTAATTAATTTTAAACGGAAATTTATGCAATCAAAAGTAGATTGTGAGTGTATTGATTCCATTTAAAATTAATTTCGTCTAAAGGATAAATGTTAATCACCTGTTTTAGTGGTGTTTTTTGTGATATATTTAAGTCACGAGTTGATGATGAACGGGAGAAAGAAAGGGTGAAGGAATTCATTGCGGCCGGATCTGTTCGCTAGTTTCTACACTCATGCTCTCGCCATGGCGCGTTTTAAGGTAAGGGAAGGCGCAGGGGTGCGGAAAGGAGAGAAAAACAAAGAAAATATTGAAGCAGTGATTTCCACCGTGACACCTCTTTTCAAAACGATATCATTGACTCGACTCCCGTCAGTTAGTTCTACAAAATGATTTTGTGGCTTAAAGTTGGGGTCAAAATTGATAAAATCAGATTCCTTTGTAATCACATGTGCCGTGGCCCCACAATCGACAAGAAAATTATTATTGTTTAAACGTACACGAAAATAAAAATGTATGTTCGCTAACAGAGCTCTCCACATTTTTAATGGAGTCGCCATTTTGAGTCCTGTATCTACTGTGGTTTGAGTTGTCCCCCTTTGCAAATTGGCTGTTTGGAGAAATGGAAAACTAGATGGCTCTGGTTGATAGCCAATTTGCATAAGTGGAGAAATGGGCAGCATATAAACGGTACTTTTTTTTAAGCAGGGGTGAAGAGCGCAGAGAGTGAAACGACGGTTGGAAGAAGTGACGGTGAATTCTTTTTGTGACGGTGAATTATTTTTGGACGTTGAAGAGCTCAACCTTTTGGAAGGAACAGCTGTGTCTTATATATTTTTTTAAATTTCTTTTTTTTCTACTTCACTACAAGCTATTTCGGCGGGAACTATGGAAGCAAAGAGGAGCAGCAATGAAATGTTTAAGACGTTCTCTGGTGAGGGAGATGTTATAACCTGGTTGACCAAGGTTAAACTTGTCGCTAAGTTGCGGGACATCGCGGATGTAGCCAGCTTGATACCGCTATATCTTGATGGTGATGCTCTGACCCTATATCTGGAGATGCGGGAGGAGGATCGACTGTCTGTTGATGCCATTGAGGAAAAGTTGAAGGAAGCATTTACCGAAGGACCGTTTGTGGCATATGGCAAACTAAGCCGTATGGTGTGGACCAGAGAGCCTGCCGATGTTTACGCCAACAATATCAGGAGGTTGACGGGACTAGCAGGATTCAATGGAGGAGGCCGTCGATAGATGGTTAAGATGGCCTTTATCAATGGCTTCCCGGACCATATTTCTATAGCTCTGCAGCAACTGCCCGGTGTAAATACTATGGAGGTGGTGGAGTTGATTACACAGGCTAGGGTGCTGGCCAGGAAAAAAGAGAGTGAGCAGGGAATCGTAGCTGTTGCTCAACGAAGCAAACTGCAGCAGGAAATTGTGAAGGACGAAAAGCAGAGAGGACTGTGGCAGAGCCCCAGGTTCTCTGGCAGATGCTACCGATACCAAGGCCCCCATATGGCGAGGGAGTGCAGGGAGCCAAAGCCAGAAGTCACGTGTTACCGCTGAAGTCACGTGTTACCGCTGTGGGGAAGTCGGCCACATCAGCAGATTCTATCCTCGATGAAGGCGCTTCAGGGTATGTCACCACAAGTAGAGGTGACCCTAAATGGACGAAGTGCAAAAGCCCTTGTCGACACGGGCTGTACTTCAACAATTGTCACCAAAGACATGGTTGACACATGCAATGGAACCAGCAGCATTACGGCAGTTGACGGCAGAGAGGTGAAGTGCAATGGCACAAGTATCGTTCAGTTGATGGTACGTGAGATGTTACTAACAATCCAGGCGATTGTTATTAACAAAATTGTCACGGGTGTCGATGTGGTGCTAGGGATGGACGCAATTGCTCGACTAGGGGGTGTTACAGTATATATTATAGGAACTCCGTGAGATTTGGAGGACATCAAGGGGCTGCAGGTGTGCAATTCGAAAAAGGTGTCACAGGAACGGCCGGGTCAGACAAAAGTTGCACGATAGAGGACCAAGATTTCTCTGCACACTTTGATGGTGAGAAATGGACAGTCAATGGACAGTGGGCATGGAAGGAAGAACCTCCCATACTGAACAACAGAGTGGAATGCTACGAGCATACGTTGCGAGGAGGCACAAGAGTTGAATTTGAGAAGGAGGTGGACCGATGGATCTCAGAGGGGATTTTAAGACCATGGAAGGAGAAGGTGGAAGGTGTGCTGCCATTAATGGCGGTTGTTCAGCCCACAAAATAAAAAGTTCGGCCAGTACTGGACTTCAGGGAGCTGAACGTACACATTGCGTGTCACACGGGAGGCGATGTGATGGACGTGTGCGGAGAGACTATGCGAGAGTGGAGGCAGATTCAGAAGGCTGCGACGATTGTGGATTTAAAATCTGCATACCTACAGATCCACATTTCACAGGAATTCTGGAAATACCAGCTGGTCAGATACAAGGGCAGAACGTACTGCCTGACTAGGTTGGGTTTTGGCCTGAATTCTGCACCAAAAATCATGGCAGCGATCCTCAAAACGGTGCTAAGCAAGGAGGACGCAGTCAGAAGAGCCACCAGTTCCTACATTGATGATATTTTGGTGGATGAGACGGTGACAACTGCGGAGGATGTAGTAAAACACCTCAACAGCTTTGGGCTAATTGCAAAATGCCCGGAGTCGTTGGAGGGAGGAGCTGTGTTAGGGCTCCAACTAAGAAAGGACCAGATAGGACGGTTAGTGTTCCGGAGGGGAAATGAGATCCCGGAGGTGTCGGAAAAATTGAGCAGGCGAGAACTCTTCTCAATATGCGGAAGACTGGTGGGCCATTACCCTATTGCAGGATGGCTACGGACTGCATGTAGTTATATCAAAAGGCTAGCTAGTGGAGCGAAGTGGGAGGATGGAGTTGATAAAGAGACTGTGGACATTATGAGAGAGATTATTGAAGAGGTGAAGAGGGAGGATCCAGTGAGAGGTGTTTGGCATGTACCCAACAGTGCAGAAGGTGTTGTGTGGTGTGATGCAAGCTGTATAGCAGTCGGGGTCACCTTGGAGATAGGTGGTGTTACTGCAGAAGATGCTGCTTGGTTGTGGAAGAAGGACGACGTGGCTCATATAAATGTGGCGGAACTGGATGCAGTTAGCCTTGAAATGGGGCCTACAGAATGTTGAGGTGAGGACCGACTCAGCCACTGTGTTCTCTTGGATCCAGTCCGAAGCTACAGGAGAAAGGAGGGTGAAGACGAAAGGCGCTGCCGAGATGCTAGTAAAGCGTCGATTGATGATGTTAAGGGATTAGGGAATTTGATCTTCAACTTAGGGTCACTATCGTTCCTTCAGCGAAGAACAGAGCAGATGTGATGACGAGGGTGCGGAAGACCTGGCTAAAGGTGCCGAATGAGGCGGCTGTTGCAATATGTTGTTTGAATAAAGACACTCTGAAGGATTTGCATGACATGCACCATTTTGGAGTGGATAGAACCTTGTTCTTGGCCAGGAAGGTGGACCCCAGAATCACAAAGGAGGCCGTTAGGACAGTGGTTGAGAGATGCAGCCGGTGTCAATCAATCAACCCTGCACCAAGTAGACACGGAGCTGGTGAGGTTCAGGTGGCAGAGAACTGGAGCAGGTTGGCGATAGACGTAACGCACTATCGACAGAGGCCGTATCTGTCAATGGTCGACTGTGGACCAGGAAGAGTAGCCATTTGGAGGGAGATCAAGGCGGAAAATGCAGGTGAAATTGCAAAGGTCTTGAAAGAGGTGTTTTTGGAGAGGGGTCCAGTGACGGAAGTGCTAATGGACAATGGAACTGCCGTTCGCTCAGCTGCCATGGAGAATGTGTTGGATAAGTGGGGAGTGTGGCGCTATTTCAGGGCTGCATATAGACCAGGCGGAAACGGAATTGTGGAGCGGCATCACAGGACCATTAAGGCTATAGCTGAAAGGGGCCCGACTTCGCCGCCAGAAGCTGTCTTCTGGTATAATATGGCTCCAAAGTTAAGGCAAAAAGTGGAGTCAGTGCCGCAGAGGGCAATCTTCAAGTACGAGTGACGGCATCCCCGAACTGCACAGGTACCCGCGGAGGAAGGTGAGAAGCGAGCGACTGTCTGAGTGGGAGAGGAAGTGTGGATCAAACCGCCTGATGCTCGCTGTGCCACACGCTGGGGGAGGGGCATTGTGACAAGTGTCCAGTCCCCGAACAATGTATCTATTGACGGCATCCCTCGACACATCCTTGATGTGCGGCCGGTAGTGGTGTCATCAGAGGAAGACAGCGACGTCGAGCCAAGTAGCGACGTTCACGAAGAGGCTCTGCAGAGATCGCAGCGAGAGAGATGGCCGCCATGTTGGTCGAGCGACTACGCGATGAGTTGACATGTGATGATCGTGTAGATCAAGGGGACGTGTGGTTTGAGTTGTCCCCCTTTGCAAATTGGCTGTTTGGAGAAATGGAAAACTAGATGGCTCTGGTTGATAGTCAATTTGCATAAGTGGAGAAATGGGCAGCATATATAAGCGGTACTTTTTTTTTAAGCAGGGGTGAAGAGCGCAGGGAGTGAAACGACGGTTGGAAAAAGTGACGGTGAATTCTTTTTGTGACGGTGAATTATTTTTGGACGTTGAAGAGCTCAACCTTTTGGAAGGAACAGCTGTGTCTTATATATTTATTTTAATTTCTTTTTTTTCTACTTCACTACATCTACATTGGAAACTCTTGTGTTTAGGTCGTCCACAATAATAATTTTTGTACTTTTCTTAGGAGAAAAATTGTTTTTGGCAAAGTTGCGGTTTTTATTCCTGGCATGGGTATAATTTAATTTTTGTGTTTTTTATGTGTGTATTTTTAAATTTCATGATATTTGTGGATTCGTTTTTTTCTGTGGTCATTTTTTCAGTTTCTTCATAACTTCTGAGTGCTACCTTGAATTGGCTAAAAGTCATGGGTTTTTCTTTCTGGGTTATCACGGTGGTAAATGGCTTGAAATCACTCAGTAACCCCTTAAGGACCATGGAAATTAACAGACTGTCACTTATAAATTCACCAGACATTTTTAAAGAATTTCAGCTTCCATTTGTTTTAGAGAGGTCAGTTCAGTGTATAAAGAAATAATTTTGGGTTTTCCTTTCGATAAATAATGCTCTCTCAATATGTTCAATGCTTTGTAGCCATCGTCCAGGGCTTCTCTCATTACCAGTGATAGACTTCAGTCATCTAAACACTGTATTAATTCCGCAAAGACAGTTGCGTCCTTTTCAATGAAGTTGGGGTCGTTTCTGTTTTCAGGTTGTGTTTGAAGTACTTTGTGTAGCTTTTGGATTCATAGATATCCTAGAAATTTAACTTGCCACAATTCGAATTTTGATTCGGATCCATCGAAATAAAGACACACGCTGGGCCCATAACCTCTAGAAGTGTAAGCCATGTTTAGTTTCAGAACAGTTTCCGATGGTTCGTTGTTCTAAACAAGTCTTGAGAGGTGACTGGTTTGCAGTAGACAGAACAGTTTCCGATAGTTCGTTGTTACACACGGATGACAGTGATGGCTGAGAATGCTTTTAGGAGATTCGAAGTTCCTATCCGTTGCGGTTACCACCTGACGAAGGCCAGAGGAATAGTTGACCAAAACGTTGTGAATATACAAACCAATAAAAGATGAAAAACAACAAATAATAAAGATGAGACTAATAGTCCGAAATAAAAATAAATTAATATATATGATGCTCATCTCAAAAAACGAATTCCAATTAAGGAATAATATATATACCAATCGGTACGGACCCGACTATGGAAGATCAGATAATAAATAAACGTGGATTTATAAGATCAAAGAATCCAACCTTGATCGCCCTTCGGGGCCCGTGGCGCAGTTGATAGAGACGTTGAATCTCTAAAGTTCCAGATGAACATTGTCTGAAGATAGCGGTTTCAATCCCATCCAAAGCATGCCAGAGGGTTACTTGGCCAAAATGTGGTGAGACGACAACAACTACGGATGGCAGTGATAACTGAGAATGCAGTTAGGAGATTCAAAGTTCCTATCCGTCGCGGTTACCACCTGACGAAGGCCAGAGGAATAGTTGGCCGAAACGTTGTGAATAAACAAACCAATAAAAGATGAAAAACAACAACTAATAAAGATGAGACGAATAATCCGAAATAAAAATAAATTAACATGCCTCCCTGATCTCTGGATCACATTTTATAATCCCTCATCTACTGTGGCGATTGTCTTTCCCTACTTGGTCTCTGAGGTGTCTCGCCATCCTCCCGTTGCACATTGCTTTTTTTTTCTTTTTTTTTTTTACATTGGCATCACGGCCAAGAGGCCACTACCATTTCATTTTCCACTGAATATGTCTTGGTACTCCATCTACCGCAATGTTGTTGCTAGTATTATTCCCAGTTATGCGCCCTCTGCTCCACTATGTGGTACATCGTGCCCCTGGGGGCTTCACCCATACTTCATCACCGAGTTTGATGGTCCCTGTTGTCTCCATCTCCCTGCTTGCCGGCTCAACTCTAGGATACTTCCAGGAGTATTTGAATATTGACAGGTGTGGAACTGTCCCTTGCTGTTGCCCCGATCTAGGCAACATGTTGTACCAATAGACAAAGTGTTCCCTCTCTCTGCCATTGCCTTTTATGTCCGGAGGTTTCTTTCTACAATCCTGTTGCCACTGGGTCTATAAGCAGCTCTAAAGAATTGATGGACATTCCATTTGTTTAGCACATCCGCAACTGCTGCCAATCTAAAAGCAGTCCAATTGTCGGTTAGAAGCTCTTCCACCGGATCACGCTCCAGAAACATCACGTCAAGGGCTTCTGCTATTTCACTGCCTGTTTCACCTTGCAGCCTTTTCCATAGGGCAAAGCGCCTGGAGCCACAATCGATTATTGTCATGTAAAGCCCACCCCTGTAATGGTTGACATCAACTGCGAGTCTTTCCCAGGTTCCAGTCACACCTAGTTCTCAAGCTTCATGCACCCTTGGAGCAGGGTCAATTGACTGACACTTGTCACAAGTCATGACCACATATTTCATTTGTTCCTTTGGAACCCTCGGATCGACTTTTCTCACCAGGTACAATGTCCTCTCTACCCCCATATGATGCAGATTGTGCAACTCTCGCACCCCAGAGTTATCCAGATGAGTCACTGTAGCAATATGCTCTTTTGTTGGCACAAGCCAGCTTTTTCTCACTCTTGTGAGAGCATCCACTTTGTTCTTCTCAGAGGCAACCATGATTACACGCAGCTTCAAAGAAAACTCCTGCATCAGCTCAGCCAGCATCCCGAGCCTGTGCTTCACTAGCATCTCTGCTGCCCCTTTCCTTCTTATCCTTTTGTTATGTAAAATCATCGCTTTCGGTCAAGCAAACACAGTGGCACAGTTTGTTTTCACACAGATGTTGTGTAGTCCGCATTTTAAGGCCAGATTAACTCCTTTGATAACTGCATCCAATTCTGCTACAGTGATGTGGCCAGCATCATCCTTCTTCCATAGCCAGGCCGCATCCTCTGCAACCACTCCATCCACTTCCAAGACAACCCTTGTTGCAATACTGCTTGCATCACACCACATGACTCCATCTAGTGTTCGCGGCACATTCCACGTTTCCCGAACTGGGTCTTGCTTTTCCACTTCTTTCAGGACCTCTTCAATCAAGCCCGTCGTTCTTCCTCCCACTATCATCCCATCCTCTACTTTCGGCATGCCTCTTAATGTAGCTGCATGCTGGTCCAAGCCAGCCGGCAATGGGGTAATGCCCAATCAGCCTGTCAAATATCAAAAAAAGCTCCTGCTTGTTGAGCTTTTTTTTTCATTTGTGGGATCTCTTCGATATTCCAGGCCACCCGACGCATTTCATTTCAACTTTAGTCCCAAAGCTGCTCCCCCATCCAATTCTTCCGGTGCCTTGGCGACCAACCCAAACTTCAAGTAAACCACGACCTCCCTTACAGTCACCAGAGTTTCATTCACGAAGATGGCACCATCTCCCTTCCCCTTTTTTCTAGAATCTTCCTTAGAATTGTTGACATGAGTTTTTTGGCAATGTGGAGTTGCAAATAGGCAAATTTTAGATCGCCCAACATAGAGGCACTGTTCATTTGCTCCATTCTCTGACGGTCTCATTGCATATATCTATAGCGTCACCCCCCCCCCCCAGTATAGCACTCGATTTGTTGGTTCAATTCTTGGAAATCTAGTACTGGTCTTACCTTTCCTTTTGTTGGTTGCAGAACGGCCATTAATGGCAAGATGCTCGATTCCACGTCATTCGTCTATAGCAACAGTATTCCCTCCTTGATCCATCTGTCCACTTCTTGTTCAAAATCCTTTCTTGCTCCTCCTTTGAGCGAGTTATCGTAACATGCCACCCTGTTTGTTAACGTAGGTGGTTCATTCCTCCATGCTCACTCCACTGTCCACTGATTCCCATCGAATTCCGCTCTAAAATCCAGATTGATATCCATTTCTTTTCTCCAACCTGTTTGATTCCATTCGTTGACCTGCTCTGTTACTGCGCATCCAGCTGGTCCGAATCTCACGCTGTTGCTGCCAACTGTGACACCTCCAAGTTGGCATATTACGTCCATTCCAACAATCGCTTGGAGGCACCAGGTGATCAGTGACAACTGCATAGACTCTCATCCAGTGATTCTCGATTTCAATTGTGACAGTCCTCCTCCCTCAACATTTCACTCATGACCCATCGAATGCCACTACTTCACCCTTCCATCCTCTGACAAGGCTAGTGTGTACCATGGTAGTGGTACAGCCAGTATCGAATAGGGCCACAGCTTCTTGTCCTTCCACCACAATTTCACGCTTGGTCATCTGCTGCGAGTGCACCATTATTCCCAAGTCGGGGCAGCTGCTGGCACTTCGGCTCCCCTTTGACAGTTTCCTGGACTCTTGCAGTTAACTACCATGTGACCACTCTGATTACACCTGTAGCACACAGTCCTTTCCAAAAACTTTCGACAGTCTCTCCGCAGGTGCAGGCCCCACATTCAAAACATGCACCTCGCGGTCTCGGGCGGCTTTTGCTCTCATCTTTCTGTGCCACTGCTCCTACGGCCCCAGAGGGTTGTGTGCTTATTAATATTCTTGCAGTTGGGAGCAGATCACTCACCTCCAACGTCTCGATACCTGGGACCTACTGCAGCCTCTCAGAAATCTCCTCTGGGAATCCGGTAACAAATGCCATCTTTGCTACGTGATTCACAACCTGTCTCCGAATTCCTGCCAGTTCCACCAATCTTTTGACTTCATTTGCAGACACATCGACAAATTCTCCCGTCCACCTCTTCTCTTTGAATTTATTGTGTGCCTCAAATGGCCCTTCCGCAAATGCCTGGATCAATCTGGCTATTATCGTCTCAGCGTCCTTCTGTTCATGGGAGCTCAGCTCCAAATATAGCTCCATATTTACATGAATAAAACAGAAACTAGTAGGAACAGTGACGGCAACAAAAATGCCGATGCTAAGACGACTCCCGCTTGTCGATACAACATAAATGATCACACTAAACACACATGGCAACATTAAAGCTTATTTCTTTATATACCCACATCAACAGAATAACTCGCAACTCACCTCAACAAAGAAAACCGCCAGAGAAAGCCATCCATCGAAGAAAAATCAAAATCCAAAGCACAAACATCACACCAGACGCAACTCAGGCAACATATAAACACACATAATTATCTCATAAAACTTTGTAACGGTACAATACCTACTAGAACACATTCACAACTTTCTTAGCTTTAAATTGACATGCATACAAACCAAACATCAAACAGATGACTTAACATGCATACAAACAGATGACTTAACATGCATACAAACCAAACATCAAACAGATGACTTAACATGCCTACAAACAGATAACTTAACATGCATACAAACCAAACATCAAACAGATGACAGAACGTTTAAACACAAAAAAACAAACACAAATGAAAAACGAAAATGACGATCAGCACTGAAAGTCACCTTTGTTTACAACTATGTCCCCAATATGAGTATTAATAAGTCCGTTTTTCGACAAGCAAGCAGATCACCACAGGTCATCAAGCAGTGAGGATTGTCCCGCCAGCAGCAGTAGCAACAATCTAAGAATGACTCACTTGTCACCAGTGGCACAGCAGTCAGCTAGAAACGATCTACTTGACACTTAGCAGCTTAAGCCAAGATCAGCCCAACGTATCAAGCAGTGAACTTCATTCCATCAGCAGCCACAATCATCAACCTTTCATCAGCAGCAGCAGCATCAAAATTACTCCTCTGCCGCCACCCCACTCATGCAGCCTTTAAGGTTATTTCTCCTTCGCCGTCGCCGCAGCTGCTGCCACCACACCAGAACACCAAAGCCACGTTCCTGTCGCCACTGCTCCTACCACAGCCTGATGATAACACCAAATCGTTGCCGAGTTCATATCAACACTCGACCATCATTCCTACCGACGTCCCCCCACCACCACCGCTGACATATCTTGACACATTCAGCAGTTCATTTTACGATTGTTTTAACTTTAAATAAAAGTTTAAACTCAGCCTTTTCGTTTGTCTTTTTCTTGCTTTCATATGCACAGTTTTGTAATATAACACATTGAATTAAGCATTGTTTATTTAATATTTTCACACAAAAAATTATAATTGCAAAAACTATTTCCTCTTTTTTAGATTACATGTTTCGCATAATTTTTATATGTAAGATACTAATATTTTCTTTGCTTGAATGAATGTGTTACATTCAGCGTAACATAATCTTGAAAAATAACAAACAATTTTTTTTTAATTTAAAAGCAGGAACACAGAAAAATAATTAAATTAAAAATGGTAAAAATTATACAAACGTTCACGATAGGAATGTATGGATGCACGTCTGGGAAAAAAAAAGAAAACCAGTGTTGCAGAGGGAAGCGACTGGTGATTAAACCAATCGACCGTCCCACTAAAATATAATAGACAAATAGGCAAAAAGAGAACACCAATGGCAAAGGGAAGAATGACAAAAAGCTGAAGTCAGTTTAAAGACGATGAATCGTTTTTTATTTATGAAAAAAAAGAAGTGTAAATGGTCAATTCAAAAAGACCATGGAGATTGCGGTTAGGGCAAGTAAATCGGGATCAGCCTGATGTCGTTGGGTACTAGAAGATTAGCATCAGCAGCTCATGAGCCGGCATCAGTGTGCTCTGGTATAAGTAACTCAAGGTTGACAGGCTCTAAAGTGTGTAGCCTGACGTTAACTGGCATTGGAATGCTGCAGGTGATGCTGAAAGGCTGTAGGAAGCTACGGCAGATGCTGGAAGGCTGCAGGAAGCTGCGGCAGACACTGAAAAGCTGAAGGAAGCTATGGTAGGCAGTAGGAGTGCTGCTGGAAAATGCAAGAGTGAGCTGGTGTCTGCTGATTGAAGAAGGGTAGCAGGCAGGCAGTAGTAGTTGCAGAAGAATAGGTTTTGATTCGTATAATTAATGGAGGAAAAGGTACCCTGAAAAGGGCTGTTCGAACTACTGCTGCTGTTGGGCTCGTCGACTTGACTGGGAACATCAAAGTTGTATTTGAGAGGCTTTCTGCTCTCTTGATGGCTCAAGAGCGGTGGTCCGCAGACATGCAAAGATATTGTTATGACAGGTGTGCAAAAAAAACAAACAAATTAATACAGTTAATTCTCCACTGAATCGAATACAATCAAAAGAGTTCCACGTGTAAATTGATTGTGTTTATTTTTGATTTAGCTTGAAATCAAAGTCTCTGCTATTTTATTTAATAGAAAAAGGGTTGAATTTATGTTTCTTTCATCTCAGTTAGAAACGAGAAAAGAGTAGTTTGCTATCAAGCAGTGTATATGAGATTGTTCACAAATGAAAAAATAGCCGGTGTAGCAAAATATAAACCACGATGTAAGCACACTGCAACACCAGCACTCCCTGCCTCCTTCCAACTATCTGACGTCATTTTCAGACAGTCTTTTGACTTTCTGACATTTTGGGCTTCTGTAGAACGCATTCTTAAACGACTTTCTTTTGTTTTGTTTGAGCGAAGCCAGAATCTCTTGCTTTGGGAGGCTAGTTAAGCTATTTTTGTACAAACAAGGTGTTTTTTTTTAATTTAATTCAGTATCTAAGGACTTTACTTTACTAATTATCTTTGAAATACACGCAGAAACTAATATTATCTTTCAAGGGACTTTCACAATTAATTTATTTAATTTCAAAATTAGTTGAATTTTTCAACGCCGTGAAAACATTTTTCATTATAACTTTTTTTTTTTTTTTTTTTCACGTATACAAATACTTTTTACTTTTGGAAATTAACTTTAGGCTTAAATTATTCAAATAAAATCAAAAAGTAGTCAGAAACCTACAAAAAGATTATGATAAACCGACTTTCAAAACTAAGCTCTCCTATCTTTTTCCGCCATTATTGCCCGTACCTACCCTACTGACAACGCATTCTAAATTCTTTTTTTTTTTTAAATGTGGTGTTTTTTTATTATTATTTTATTTCTTTTTTTTTAAATACTGTTAAGAAAATACTTTTTACATAAAATAGTAAAATCTCCTTATAGTGCAGAATGAGTAATTTTTAGCAAAGATTTTATTTTATAAAAGTCTTCCTAAATGAAATAATGTTTAAAACGAAAGACCTACATGGGGAATAACTCTAGTGGTTTGAAGAAATTTAGAAGCAAAACAGGAAGTATGGAAAATGGCAATTTCACTTCCTGTGCAGTTTTTACTTGAATCATTTTCGCCTCCTCTTTTATTTTTTTTTTTTTCGATTCCTTTCAAATCTATTTAAATTCACGATTCAATATGTCTGGATTCTTTTCAAAAAAGCCTACTGTCCAACGTAAGATGTTTTATTATTTAGATTCTTGTTTATATTTCTTACCATTTGTCCACTTGCAAGCATAACATAACATAGATGAATTCAAAACGCAGTCTCGAATTCAAATAAAATATGTCTTGAAATTCAAGTCTTAAATATGAAGTTACGTTTAATAAGAATACGTGAATTACAGTCGATTAAAAAAGGGTTGTTTTTCTTTTGTTATATAATTGCTTTTTTAATGCTTATGCAGAGAAGTTACCGTACTATTTTATTTTATATAGTATTTTCGGGTTTGTATTACTGTACACATAGATTCGAAAAAGTTGTCAAAAAACAAATATATAACAAATAAATGTTATCAAAGGCAAGATAAGTTACTTTTCTACCAAACTGGATATATTTTTTGTGTTTTTATTCAATGTAACATATTTATTCAGCTACAAAAACATACAGTGTTTACCGATGTGATGTATTCGAAAATTCAAGATGGCGTCTCACACCCTCTTTAACACCGTAAGTATGGAAAAAGGTGTTATAAATAAAAAATAAAAAAAACTATACAAAATACTATTAAAAACCCGCCGAATATATGTCAATCTATGTCACGGTAACATATATTGAGCGAGTTTTTAACAGTATTTTATCCGTTTTTTTATTTATAACATCTTTTCCCACACTTACCGTATTAAAGAGAGAATAAGACGCCATCTTGAATGTTCCAATACATCGGTAAACACTGTATGGTTTTCGAGCTGAATAAACATGTTACATTGAATAAAAACACGAAAAATATATCCAGTTTGGTAGAAAAGTAACTTATCTTGCCTTTGATAACATTTATTTGTTATATATTTGTTTTTTGACAACTTTTTCGAATCCATGTGTAATACAAACCCGTATTTTCAATTTAAAGTTTTGTGATAGTTTTGATCAAATTGTTAGGTGAAAGTATAAAAACCACCCTCTCCTCTTCATGTTAAGAATGGGTTCTTCACACGGTAATTTCTTTCTTTTTTTGTTGTTCTTAAGAAAAAAAATCATTTTAAAGTTTAATTCAGAATTACTACTGTTTTTAATTGCTTTTGTTTTCTTTCTTTGTTTTAGAACAATTAAGGCAGAATGAAAGGGTGCTTAAAAAGACACAACGAGATTTAACACGAGATCGAAATGCACTGGAACGTCAAGAAAAACAGTTGGTGTGTTTTTTTTTTTTGTTTTTTTTTTTGTTTTTTCAAGAATTCCAAATTTATTGCAACGATTGTAACATTACTTAAAACAAAGATGGGTGCTAATGCACACTTACTGATCCGCGCTCTTTATTAAATCGTATTTCCAAGTTTAATTAGTTTTAGTTTTTTTTTTATTCAATTGTAAGGTTAAAGTACAGAATAGGTACAAAACACCCTCCCCATGTTAAGAATGGCTTTTTAAATAATAACGTTATTATTTCAGCACGGATCAATAAGTGCATGACTAGCAGTATCAGAATTTTTGTAGGAATTTTTGACACCCCTAACACGAAACTGCGAATACAATATAAAAATCTCGTAATTTCTCTGTTAAAAGTGGGTTATTTATTTTCTTTATGGATTATACTTCCAAAATAAACTATTACAGTTGTTTTAAAAGTAATAAAAATATTTTTATTTTTTTTTAAAACAGTAATGAATTTTCCGAACTCAATATTTTTCAATTTTTAAACTCAATATTTTTAAATTTTAAAAATCTATCAAAATTTTTCTATTGATTCTATTTTTACGATATTTTCAGGGTCAATGTGAAATTTTATGTTCTTTCCAATAAACCGAATATAATATTTTAGACAAACGTTTTTTTTAAATTCACGCCCCCCCATTTTCACGCCCCCCCCCCCATTTTGAAATGTCTATTAAAAAGTAAATAATTAATTTATGTTTAATAGGTTTATATATCACAAATTGAAGAGAAAAGGTCAATAAATAATATATTCAAATTTAAAACAAAAAAAAAAAAATCAGTTTTTTAGAAATTTACCTGTAAAGTCCGAAGTTTAAAACCTTATTTTATAAGAACACATTTTTTCTTTTTGTCTTTTTTTTTTTTTTTTTTAATGAAACCTTGGTCCTTGCTCCTTTAATTGAAAAAAAAATTAGGGCTTGAATTACATTTTTCGAGGAGTTATAAGCTTAGAAAGATAGGGGGTCGAATAATTTACGCCTCTCATTTTGAAATGTCTATTAAAAAGTAAATAATCAATTTATGTTTAATAGGTTTATATATCACAAATTGAAGAGAAAAGGTCAATAAATAATATATTCAAATTTAAAACAAAAAAAAAATCAGTTTTTTAGAAATTTACCTGTAAAGTCCGAAGTTTAAAACCTTTTTAAAAAAAAAAAACACATTGTTTTGTTTTGTTTTTTTTTTAAATAAAACCTTGGTCCTTACTCCTTTAATTGAAAAAAAAAATTAGGGCTTGAATTACATTTTTCGAGGAGTTATAAGCTTGGAAAGATGGGGTGGAATTATTCACTATTTTCACGAAATTTCTGACACTGCTAGTGCATGACTGCATGCATGAGTACCCAAAGATGGCGGGTTGTACACATAGATTCGAAAAAAATGTCAAAAAAACAAATATATAACAAATAAATGTTATCAAAAGTAAGATAAGTTACTTTTCTACATAACTGGATATGTTTTTAGTGTTTTTATTTAATGTAATGTGTTTATTCAGTTCGAAAAATATACAGTGTTTACCGATGTATTGGAAAATCTAAAATGGCGCCCGACTCTCTCTTTGACACGGTAAGTTTGGGAAAAGAACTTACAAATAAAAAAAAACTAGACAAAATACTGTTAGAAACTCACTCAATATATGTTACCGTGACATAGGCTGACATATATTCGGTGGGTTTTTAAAAGTATTTTTATTTTTTTATTTTTAACTCCTTTTCCCAAACTTACCGTGTCAAAGAGAGGCGGGCGCCATTTAAAATTTTCCAATACATCGGTAAACACTGTATTTTTTTTTGAGCTGAATAAACATGCTACATTAAATAAAAACACTAAAAACCTATCCAGTTAGGTAGAAAAGTAACTTATATTGTCTTTGATGACATTTATTTGGGTGCTAATACACTTACTGATCCGCGCTTTTTTTTTAAATCGTATTTCCAAGTTTAATTAAAGTTTTATGATATGTTTTTTTATTCAATTGTAAGTACTGTGAGAAATTCCATATTAAACCGCCATCTTTCTTTTAGGCTGCCTACACGGTTTGGTAGCCGGTCTGTGATTAATTTAAATTTGAATGTGTCAGGTGACTTGGCGCCTTTTTTGTATTCATATTTGCTTTGTCATCTGCTTCAGTTGCATGCATGCATGGTTATGAAAATAAAATGGCTGCCACGGATTACTTTTACTATTATCTTGAATATCATGTTTTCATATTTGGTAAACAACATATAAACCCCAAATTTCACATGAAGTGAGACCCTAACTTTCAAACATACCGTATCTGTCAGTTGAGGTATGGAAGCACAAAATGGGTACAATTTTTTAAAATATTTTATGTTAATTTTTTTTTCACCCCACTTATCTTCTATATAAATAAAACAGTACATGTGTTTGTGTGTGTGTGTGTAAATATCTAACAGGTAAACTCTTAAGGTACTGGTCACATAACGCTGAAATTCTCAAGAAATAATAGTCATGCAGAAAGAATGGTTTATAGCGAGTAATATCTTTGTTTACATACATGTATATCGCATACAGACATTGGCAAATTTATATGTAAAATGTCCATTCCCACTAGCGGACATTTTTATTTTTATGCACATGTGCATATTTGTTTCATTCCTGTTTAGAAAACAATATCAGGCTGTAATGTTAGATGTTTTGATTTCAATTCTATTTTCAATTGATGACCCCAATTCATTTTTTTCATGTCTTTGTATTAATTGTATTAATACATAAAAAATGGAATGTGTAAATTTTACTCACGGTTTTGAATTTGAAAATACAAAGAAAAACCTATTTTGGTGCTAATGCAAAGAGTGATCTGCACTATTTTTTAAATCGTATTTCCACGTTTAATTAAAGGTTTATTATGTTTTTTTATTCAATTTTAAAGTACAGAATAGGTACAAAACACCCTCCCTTCCCCATGTTAAGAATGGCTTTTTAAATAATAACGTTATTATTTCAGCATGATCACTCTGGTGATCATGGGGGGGGGTCTACTTTTTTTAATAATAATAATAATTACCGAAGCAATTCATGATTTATTATTTATCCTCATGAAAAGGTGCTTACCACTCCAATGTTCGCCGTATTCCGGAGCATGATTCAAGAATATATGACTGAAATTGAAGTTTGCATAACCAAGTTACAGCTATCTCCTTCTTCCGCAGTTAAAGGAGAACAAATAGAAGATTGGTTGGCAGATCGGACTCTCTCATCAGGTGCTACAGATTTCTCATCTGGAAGCCATGTGTTCTCCTTTATAATGAAACCTCCACAAATTCAAATCGTGGGACCAACATTTAGTGGTTTGGATACGAACAAAGACTGCATGGGATTCCGTAACTTCCTATATCAAAATCTCGGAATTCAACAGCTTCCCCATTGGTAAATCTGTTGTTGAATGGTTTTAAAAGCCCGAACACGTTTACAGGCTGTCCAAAATAAAAAAGCCCACTGGTCATCCAAGTGAGGCTTGATTCCTTTAATGGCGATCATGAAAAAGCAGAAGGTATATCCAGTGTTAAACTACCGTGAATTAAACGGCTTTGTGGATGTGTTCACTGCCAACACAGAAGTATGTGCATAAAAGCTAAGACAATGGCAGCAGCAAGGAGTTGATGTATCACATTTAGATTTACGGAAGGCATATCTTCAGATTTATGATGACGAGAAACTTTGGCCATTTCAAACTGTCCTTTTTAAGGTCCAGCACTTTTGTCTCGCACAGCTAGGATTTGAACTCAACATGGTGCCTCTCATTATGAAATCTATTCTAGACACTATCATATCGCAAGACCACACAATCGAGTGTGCTGTGTCGACATATGTCGATGACATTTTCATTAATGAAAATGTGGCCTCTGCACTGTGTGTGTGAATATTTTTTTGATTCTGGTCTGACTAAAAAATCAAGCCAGAGTTCTTGGCTTGCAGGTCTGGGAAGAAAGTGGCACCCTTTGATGGAAATGAGGAAATCAGATTCCTGAAATCCCCATTGACATATGTTTTCCCTGTGTGGGGAAACTTGTCAGTCATTTTCCCATGTGTGGATGGCTCAAGGTGGCGGTTGCGTTCGTAAAGCGCCTGGGGACTGCATCAACCAAGGGATGGGACGATGAGATCGAAGACCTCTCTTTCTGTCGCATATTAGCAGAGATACTGAGCAGTATACAAAAGCAGAACCTTGTAGGAGACTGGTGCATGGGCAGCAGTGAGATTATAATATGCAAGTTCCGTAGTTACAGGAGTAGCATTGGAGGGAAGCAGAAATGTCATCGAAGATGCATGTTGGCTGCATCCGGTCAATGATGCCAGGCATATAAATTTAGCTGAACCTGACGCTGCAGTCAGGGAGGTCAACTTGGTCCTCTAATGGGAGACGATAACATTACATTTGGTCACTTATTCGGCATGCGTGCACCGGTGGATTTTCTATACCCTGACTGGGAAGGCACGAGTGAATACAAGGGCTGCTGGCAAGATACTAGTCAGGCAATGGTTGGGAACCTGCAATCACTGGTAAAAGGGTATGAATTTACATGGATGTGACGCTCATACAGTCTTTTCATAATAACACAGATCACCTCACCAGAATACCGTACAGGTGGCTGGATCTGCTAAATGAAGGAGGGCCAGCACTTGAAAGCTGCGCAGCGGTTGGAGGACAACTAAACTAAGAGCAGGTAGCCAATGTCCATTGATAAAGCGGACATTAGGGTGTGAAGCGAACTCTGTTCATTGACCTGCAAATGTTGAAAGAGAATGTGAAATTTGTTATAAATAGCAATACGCATGAAAAAATTGAAATGACTTAAAATATTTCAATATTGGTATAAATAAAAAGAGCTTGATGAGCTAAGAAAGAATATTTAAAAAAATTTTAAATCCAATTAAAATTAAGGAAGTTATTTTTGTGCCTCACACGTTTGGATAGTTTTTCCCCCTCTTTAAGACCATATGCATTTTATCACATTTTTTACACTACTTTTTCAGTAAAAATGCTATATCTTTGTTAAAAAAGAAGATTAAGCAATGAAATTTATAATATAAGTGTATTTTTGTGCTAGTAATTAGAATATGCTACTGAAAATCTCCAAAAAATAATGGTTTCCAAATAATCTGCTGTAAATGCACAGAAATATACTGCAATTCCTTAAAAATGCCATGTATCAATTAAAAGAAAAGAAGTTAGAGAACTCAAAGTTGAATTGTAATTTTTTGTACAAATAACTGTAATCGAAATCTAGGACTGTTTAAAATGAATATATTGTAGTACTTACCAACAAAACAAACGCCCACGTGTTCGTGCGCGACAACAAAACTTGGGTTTTTATAAGCAGAAGTCTCGAGGTTGTCAGGAATCTCCGGGCGCATGCGCAAGAGGATGGATTGAGAGAGTGGTATAAAAGACAGGTCGAGTGAGAAGGTTGTTTTTGTTGTCATGGGACGTTACAGTGACGCGTGCATTAGCAGTTGATTAAGAAGTTGTTTTTTTTTTGTGTCAAGTCGCGCACCTCGGTGAAGGTGAAGGTCATAATCTATTGCGGCTATTTCGTTTTGTCTCTTTTCCTGGACAACTATGGCTGGGGCAAAGTTTGATTTAAAACTGATACCCGAATTTGACGGATCCACTTCTGTTGTCGACTGGGTCGAAAGGGTTGAGCTGACCTGCAACCTCTGTGAAGTAAAGGGGGTCATACCGTGATTCCCCTGAGATTGGCTTGAGGCGCCCTGAGTGTATATCAGCAACTTAGTGCCGTGGAGAAGGCTGATGTTACCTCTATAAAAAATGCTTTATACAAGGCATTTGCCATGGATCCCTGCACGGCCTACGAAACATTTGCCTCTAGGAAGCTCATGCCAGGAGAAACCGTGGACGTCTTCTTCGTGGAGCTGAAGAAACTTGCAGTTCTATTTGGCAATGGAGTGTCAGAGCAGACACTGGCGTATGCGTTTGTGGCCAGCCTTCCCACCCATGTTAAGCAACTGTTGAGGGCTTCCACCAGCATATCTGTAACGCCCATGGAACATTTGTTGGAATGCGCTCAAGCCATTATCAGAGATGAGGAGGACCTGAGGGAACCGGTTGTAATAATGGCGCAGGCAGCCAAGACTAATGCTGAAAAGAGTCCCAGTTTGAGACCCACGACCACGACTGTTTCCAATGTGGTAGTTATGGACATTTATCCCAAAATTGTGCGGAAAATGCATCAGGGGGCAGGACGTTAGCGCCGCCCTGTTCCCCGGACAAGATTTAACTGAGGCGCAACCGACTATAAGTGTACGTGAAACAAGTGCCTTGTTCAGCTCTTCTCGACTCCGGGTGCTCACACACCATCATGAGTGCCAAGTTGTGTCAAAACTGGACAAAGCAACACATCAAAGTAACCACAATAGGTTGCAATACGCAAGCTTGCTGTGGAGCTGGAACTGTCAAAGTCCACACAAACTCTGGTGTGGCCGCAGACATTAATGTGCTGGTGCTGCGAGGGGATTTGCTGGGATTCGATGTACTGTTGGGATATGATGCTATTAAGGCACTGGGGGGAGTTGTTATCGGAAGAGATGGGACTGTGCGGTTTTTGGAAACCCCAGTGTGTGCTGCAGTTCACATTGATCGGCCTGATTTTAAGGTGGACTATGACCATCACCAAAAAGCATGGACTGCATCGTGGAAGTGGACAGAAGGAAGGATGCCAACCGAACTCAAGAATAGCATTACAGAGTACTCGATACCCAACAAGGCCCGTAATGAATACGAGAAGGAGCTTGAGGCATGGATCCAGGATGGATAGCTGATTCCCTACCCCAACAAGCTGGGACCACCTAAGGGTCTGATTCCCTTAATGGCAGTAGTCCAGCATAACAAATCAAAAGTTTGTCCAGTTCTGGACTATCATGAACTCAATAGATACATTGAGACGTACACTGCCAATGCTGACGTGTGCGCCAGCAAGCTGAGAGAATGGCACCAGAAAGGCTCCAATGTGTCTATAGTAGACTTGCGGAAGGCTTATTTGCAGGTGCGAGTGGATGAGACATTGTGGCCGTTCCAGACAGTGTGGTTCCGGGGTCAGAGATACTGCCTTACTCGACTTGGCTCTGGGCTGAATATGGCACCGCAAATCATGAAGACCATTGTAAATGCAGTGTTGTCCCAGGAAAAGACCACTGAGGACGCAACATCGGCCTATATTGACAATGTGTACGTCAATGAAGATATACAATCTGCGTCGCACGTTAGAGAAAAGTTAGCTCAATTCGGGTTGGAGTGCAAGGATCCCGAACGTCTAAGGGATGGAGCACGGGTATTAGGATTGGACGTCTGCGGAAAAAACGGTACCTTACAATGGAGGCGTGGCAGTGAGATTCCAAACATTCCTGATGTTATTACACGGCGGACTATTTTTTCCTTATGTTGGAAACTTATTGGTCACTTACCAGCGTGTGGCTGGCTCCGAGCAGCTGTGGGCATCATCAAACACAGGGCAAGTTTAGTAACTACAGGTTGGGATGATGTATCTGATGATGCTCTTCTAACTCTGATGACGACGGAAACCCTAGAGAGAGTTGACAAGGAGGACTCTGCCCATGGAGAATGGTGTGTCGATGGGGACACTGTGAATGCGTGGGTTGACGCTAGTTCTTTGGCATTGGGAGTGTTATTGGAGCAACGTGGAAACGTAATTGAAGACGCGTGCTGGCTGCGACCCGTGAATGATGCTCAACACATCAACCTGGCGGAACTGGATGCTGTTGTGAAGGGTTTAAATCTGGCAGTCAAAGAAGTTGCACTTGTACACGGATTCTCTCTGCGTCTACCACTGGGTGTCCGACACTCTTTCGGGACGAACAAGAGTCCGCACTAAGGCAGCCAGTGAGATGTTAATCTGGCAGAGACTAAACACCCTGAAGAGTCTGGTATCGGAGTATGACCTGTCGGTGAGTATAACGCTGATGGCATCACACTGTAATCGTGCAGACCAACTAACCCGTGTGCCTCACAAATGGTATGAAGCTGTGAAGACAGGCATGGAGTTCGCTGCTCGATCTTGCACAGTTGGCGCATGCCAAATACAAAGAATTCATGTGGACATCCAGGTATCAAAAGAACTCTATATTTTGCGAGGCGTGTGGACCCGGCAGTGACAAGGGCAGATGTCAGGCAGATCGTCAAGCACTGTGAGGCATGCCAGTATATCGATCCTGCACCTGAGCAATGGCAGAAGGGGCGATTAGAGGTTGAGCATGTGTGGCAATGAATAGCGATGGATATTACTCATTACAGTGGTAAGCTCTTTCTAACCCTTATCGACTGTGGACCCACTCGTTTTGCGGTGTGGCGGCAAATGACCAGGCAGGACTCGGCGAATGTTGTCCGCCAACTGTCATCTATCTTTTCTGAGCGAGGTGCGCCGGAAGAGATATTGATGGACAACGATGTTGCTTTTTGTAGCCACCAAGTTCGGCAGTTGTTGAATGAGTGGGGTGTCCGACTACAACTGCGATGTGCTCATGTGCCATCAGGGAATGGCATTGCTGAGAGGAGCCATCGCAGCATCAAGAGAATTGCTGCCAGAAAGCAATGCACCATTACGGAGGCCACATATTGGTATGACATCACACCAAAGGATGGGAAGACACTAACAACAGCACCGGCCAATGCCATACACACATACCGTGTTAGGATAAAGGGCATTGACACTGTCCAGCCAATCGACGAGGATAGTCATGACAAATACAAGGTAGGGGATCCAGTTTGAGTAAGACCCCCTGGAAACCGGTGCACCACCAAGTTCAAGCGAGGATGAATATCTGGAGTGGTCAGCCAGCAGTCGGTCCTTGTTGATGGAACCGCCCGCCATGTGCGCGATCTTCGCCCAGCTAGTGAAGTACATCCCACAACTACAGAGAGCGATGAATCCTCAGATGATGAGCTGCTGATGAGTGAGGTCACCGAGCAAGAGAGTAGTAGTTGTAGTTCGTCTGATCAGGCAGGATCAGAACCACAACCTGAACCTGAATCCGAGATTGTAAATACCACCCTTCGCAGAAGCCAGTGAACTAAGAGGCCAACCCCGGCGTGCACTCTATGTAATCATCAAATCAGGGGGAGTGTAGTACTTACTAACAGAACAAACGCCCACTTGTTTGCGCCTTGTGTAGGCATGCGCGACAACAAAACTTGGGGACACATTATTTGGAAGAAGGTTTTACAAAGTTTGTTTACAAGATAATAGACAAAACACATTTACCTTTTAGTGGAATGACAACAGATGAAGACAACATTTACAAATATTGATGATTCTTTATTCATACCAGCTGGATGATGATGATGATGGTGGTGGTGGTGGATTCAATTACATTTTCCTATCTTCTCCCCCTCTCGCTTCCAAGAGAGCATCAGCTCCTAGTGTGGACGACTCGGGCTCTCTCTGGCTCTGTCTCTCACTTTGACTCTTTATAACTCTGAACCCTGTCTCAATATATTGAGATTCTCCGTTCTTGATGACGTCAGAGGCATGTTTCACCATGTGAAATTTATTCTTGTAGATTTTACCTTTGTATGTCCAAACACTCTTTTGGCAAACAAAGAATTCCCAATTTGAATTGTTCAATATCTAACCTATTTGTTAATCCTTATTTCTAAACTTACATTGTCCATTCTTTTAACTGACGTATTTAATATCCAGTTATTTCTTAAAGAATGAACAATCGACTGCATTCCTATCTCTGACACAAATAATATTTAGCTATTTGCGAGAACAATGACAATTGTTCTGCATCCCTAGGATTTCAATATTTATTCTTTTTTAACTTCTTACTGGGTTCGATTCTAACCTTTTCCAAATATCCTTTCAAACTTATCTAGTTTGCTTTCTTACTTATTGGGATGTGTTCCTTTTCATAACACCAAGATTATGGTATATTGAAAAAAATATTCAGTTTGGGATACCTATTAAGTATATTGAAAGAATTAGCTTTCATAATATCTGCCAAATTTTGGTGATTAGTCTTTCATTAGAGTGATGAAAAATAATCCACCATATTAATCTGTGATTGTTGCAAATTTCTACTTTTCTTGCAAATATAGATTTGTTTTCATATTTTTTATCTACAATAATTGAAAAAAGATGGTCAAAATCAGCTTTTAAAAGCTTTTAAATTAAATTAAATCATTGGCTGCTAGAAAGTAATTTCATTCTAACGCGTTTCATATAAATTATAATTTCTTTGTTTTATGCTTTACAAGTTATCGAGTGTTAACTATTTTGTACAATTACATGTGTATGTCTTAAAAATTTACTTGAATGCTGAGAAAAAAAAGAAGTAATTTTTTTTCTTTAAATTTAAATAACATATAAACATGCCTACGTTGTAGGCATAAACATGTTTAGTTTATATTTAATTGTATACTCTAATAGCTCTAACTAAACATTTATGAACAATATTTTTTGGATAGGGTAATTTAAAAATTACAACTACAAAAAGATTAAACAACATAAAATTATCATTTTTTTATATAAAAGGATTGCTTCCCTTATCAGTTGAGGTTTGTAATATATTCAAAATGTTTGATACTTCTCATGTTGAAAGATTTTTTTGGATACAATAATAAAAAGAATGGGTTAGTTTGAGTGGTATTCCCATTATGATTAAGGGCTTTAACATTTTTACCATTTGCTCAAAACTCTTCTAATATATCATATAGATTTATTGGTTCATGTCAAAAAATAAAATTACTACCAAAACAGTTACAAAAAATCGCCATGAAGCAAACAGACAACATAAAATGTTGTGTTTTTAAAACAAAATGCTTACGTTGTAGGCTTGTATATAATCATGTTTTTCAGTTGTTTTCACTTGTCAAGTAATCCATTTCAGCTTCTAGTTAATGGCGGGTCATCAGGAGAGAAAACAATCCATTTTAGGGCCTTGCCCTTAGTTTATTCGCTCGCAGACTTGTATATAATCGTGTTTATTGTTTTGTTTTGTTTTGTTTTTTTCCTATGGAGTATTTCGTTTCATGCTCCAAATAATATTGGGTCATCAGTAGAGAATACATACCATTTTGGGGCCTTCCTCTTAGCAAATTTTTCACGTATTGGCCCCCTCACACTAGTGTGAGGCCCGATTATCAGAATTGCATTTAAACAAACTTCTGAATACAATAAATATTGACATTTAATAATTTATCATTTCCTGTTATGAGCAACTGCTTTGCACATGTTGTTCAAATGTTCAAAGATTGCATCAATCATATTCTTTAAGAGTTGCTCATATCAAAAGAAGAAAAGAGAAATAAATAAATCAAATTAAAAAATTAATTTAAAAAACAATGAGTAGAAATAAATAAATCTATCTATATATATATAAAAGGCAAATGCACACAGTTTTTGTATGTCTCGAAAAGGCTTTTTTTGCCAATGGTCCCGAGGGGAGTTACTATCGCTTAGAACTGTTTATATAACCCCCTAGATCATAATATGTATGATTTGCGAACGTGCGTTGCGTCTAGATTTATTTACGGCGATTTTTACAAAATTATTTCTATTTCAGCCCGTCTTATGTTGCGTTCAGCTTTTTTGTATAAAACCGAAAATAATTCAAAGCTAAGGCAGGTTGCCGGCAATCGCACCAGGAAATGTCCAGAAGCAATCAGCTTTGATCAATGTGGGACCAAACTCCTTATATCACACAATTGCTATTCAATCTGGACAATGAGGAACTGGTTTCCTCCTCCTCAACATCTTGCGGAAACAACCAGCCAAAGTTGGGTAAACAAACCAAAAAGCTGTCCCGCAGCAAAAGTTAAGTCCGCTACTTCTATTTGACCTCATTAATGAGGTCAAAAAGAAGGAGCGAAGTTAACTTTTATCGCGGGCACATGTCAATTCTGTTTTTAATACTTTTAAATAAATTCAAAGGTGTTTCAGCTGTATTGCTGGCCGAGCGAGTAACGTGTCAGGTTTTTTTCACACTTTATCTAAAGGTTGTGAATCCGAATGTTGGTGTAAGATATCTTTTTTCTTTTTTTTTTTTTTTTGATTTTTAAAGGTTTAATATTGAAACAGGGTTATTTAAGCTATTTTTCACGTTCTATGTTTTTTTTTTGTTTTGTGTTTTCAGACTTTTTAAAGAAGTTTTAACGTTCGTTTTTCTTATTTTTTTCCGTCACATTCACGTTTTCTTTTTTGTTTTTCCGATTTTATGAAATTTTAACATCGTTCGTTTGGCTTACATTAGTTGTTTTTGTTTATTTTTTTAAGATTTAACATTTTTTTTATAATCAAACAGGGTGATTACTTAGCTTATTTTTTTGTTTTGATTTACTCCCCCCCCCCCTGCCGAGCACAAACACCTCTAAACACTCGGGCAACACCTGCTAGTCAAATAATAAATCAAATAAAAAATAAATAAATAAATCAAATAATAAATAAATCAAATTAAAAAATAAATAAATCAAATTAAAAAATGAATAAATCAAATTAAAATATAAATAAATCTACTCACAGAGATAACTACACTGTCGACACATGCTATCAAATCATGCAGTATTATTTTTTGCCCAGAGTTACATTACATATTTTTCAGTTATCTCTATGAGACATTTACTGGCTGCGATTCTTTTTCGGCCTTTCATTCCAAGCTGGCTTAAAAGTTGATATAGAGAGCCTGCAAGGAAACTCCTTGTTCCAATGTCAACAGCTTGAATTATTAAAACATAACCTTTACAGCTCCATTTTTAGATCTTTATTTTTCTATTTTGTGTGATGTTGTTTTTCTACCCGGCTCTAATAAGGTATTATCAATTCAATCAAGATGAGTCTTTTCTTTGTTCTTGACAACAGAACAGTGTCTGGTTGTTGCCCCTTTTCTCTTATAATTTTGCAGTAATTACTTTACCAACCAGGGAGTGCTGCGGTGACCATCCAATCATCAATGATTCCAAGAATATTTTGGGGCAAGTTGTACGCTTTGATCTGATACACAAAAGCAAAAAACTTATGGCTTGTTCATTGATGCTACCACTGATACACGTTTTTTCACTCAGCCAGCAACAAAGAAAAAAGAAAGATGCCTGCTGCAAGGCTTTGTATTTTTTAACTCTCTCTATCTTTCTCTCTTCGCTGTCACTCACGTCACAACAATTACATGTTATCCAAACACTATTTGGTTAAAAAGTGGGTGATTATTTTTCATTAAATTTATATATGAAACTGATTACTCATTTTAAATTTGTAAATAATTTTTTTTTATTTACCTAAAAGTTTTTCAGAGTGTTCACACATATTTGGTTAAAAAAAAAAAGTAGAATCTTTCATTTTTTATTTTATGTTTTTTTGAGGGGGGAAGGGATTAGGTGGGGGTCCTCCTCTACAATAATGCCATTTTTTTTTTTTTTTTTTTTTTCCTATCTGTCATTCAAGCTGTTACACTTGGGCATTTTTTTTCTAAAATATCTTAGCATTTTAAATACTACACTGTCAAGCTTTAAAATTTTGGGTCTGTAAGAAAGTGGCCTCAATACTTGACTAAAACTGTAACTAGAGTATTAAAGATTTGATTTTCTTTTGTCATGCTTCATTGAATAGATGTCCTTTTGTTGTAGTTGCAACAGTGTTCACTCTGGTTTGCACTATATCTTTAATCATGGCATCTAATGTATGGTGGCTCTGAGTTAGGTTGCACCAGATGATTAGTCCTTCTTGATGGCTATTGTGTAGGTCCTCAATTGATCACTGACATACTTGCACCATGTAGCCAATGAGATATGGAGAATTATATTGTGAATTAGCTCTCCCTCCAACTCATGAACTGTATTGCTGTGCAATAGAACAAATGGCAGACTTTAGATTGACTTTTTAGTAGAGAACACTAGCTTGGGCATGGCAATATAAGCTGCAATGGAGACAGTCATTGTCAGCTGATAGCTTATGCTGATCAACCAAGCTCATTATTATGTCTGACAGTCATGGAATACTAAAATCTCCATACATCCCTATAAGGACTATTAGTAGCATTACAAGCATATGCTGTATTTTCGTGGACATCTGCAATATTACATACCTAATGTGCTTCAACAAGTCATATCTTTTTTATTTGTGGGTCAATTTTTAAAAGAATTACATTGATAGAAAGAGTATAGAATAATGTTCCAATGGTGTTAATTTATTTTTCTTTTATGCATTCAATGTTTTTATGTTCCAAGTTAAAAATGAAAAAACACTAAAAAAAAAAAAAGGGAAACAGTTTTTCAATGTTTACATTTTATACGTTACGTTTGGATACATATGCGCGGTGTCAAATTTGATTGGATATGGCTGAAATTTTACAGGCTATATAAACATAGAAGTCCATCTCTATTGGACTTTAATTTATATTTTTACAACCCCAGGAAACAAAGTTACGACCGAGCAAAGTTGACGAAGAATATTTCAAAATTGATAAGATAAATCAGTATATATCATCCATTTTCATATAGATAATAGTTTCAGATTATTTTCATGTATAATATGTAAATATTTGATAATTATTAATTGTTCAGAAATTTCTTTAAAATGTGATAACATTTTATAGAAATTCAAATCTGCTTAACGGGGGGAAAACAGCTTGCTATGCACTAATGCGCTGACCAGCACTCAGCTGCCTAAAGTCAGCCTATTAACGTTTTGTTTGTATTCTCTTAAAAATAAAAAAAACACTTTTTTTTTGCTTTCAAAACGAAAACAGAAAAATCAGTTTCATTTTTTATTCTGAGTTTGTCAATTTAAAAAAATTATTTTCAAGTTTTTCAAATTTGATTTCCAAACAATACTATTTTGTTGTTTTTAACGCTTTTAGTATAATGTACTAAAAGCATTAAAATCCAACAAAATGTAATAAGTACATGTGTTTCTGTTATTTATATCGGTATTTGTGGAGAAAGGAGTGGCTTACCATTAAAGCGGCTGCGTGTTTGTGCCTGCAGAGCACAAATTGAGAATCAAGATGGCGCCCACATGCTTTTATGTGGAAAAAAGTCTCGTGGACTCTCAGGGAATCTCGGAGAATCTCGTGCTCTGGTTCCATAAATAACGAGGAAAGGAAAGCGGGAGGAGAGACGATTTTTAGTCATTAAAGCGAACTGACGTGTGTAAAAGAAGAGGTAGAAGAAAAGAGTGTGGTGAACGAAACAAACAACGACTCGGTTGAAAGTAGAGTTGTAACGAACACAAGCTATTTCGGCATGCCGTCAGGATTTGACCCCAAGCTAATTCCCCTGTTTGATGGCAGTAGCATTGATCACTCAGTGCAGAAATGGGTGGAAAAAGCAGAATTAATAGTGGGGTGAAGCGTATGGAATGCGTGGTCCCAATGCGCCTCACTGGGGGAGCATATGCAGTATACCAGCAGTTGGCTGATGAGAAGAAAACAGATTTTGTCTGCATCAAGCGCGCCCTTTTTACAGCATTTGCGTTAGATCCAGTTACTGCATGGAAGGAATTCATGGCCCGAAAATTACATCCCGGGGAAACGGTGGATGTGTATCTGGCTGAACTAAAAAAGCTATTGGTCCTTCTTGGAGGGATGTCAGACAAAGGCTTGGTGTGCGCCTTTGTTGCAGGATTACCTAAGAGTGTGGAAGATCTGCTCCGTGCCTCATCCCAAGTGGACGAAATGGACATATCGAAAGTATTGGCGCGGGCACGAGCAATACTAAAGAAAAGCCCTAACACTATAGATCAAGCGGACACTGTACTTTGTCAAGATGATTGATCCAGGAGTAGAAAAAAAAGATATCCGAAGAGTGGTGGAAAGTTGCGAGGCCTGCCAATCCATCGACCCTGCTCCAGCACGATGGAAGAAAGGGGAGTTGGGAGTGAGTGCTAAGTGGCAGAGAGTGGGCATGGACATCACACACTACGGTGGCAACCACTTCCTTACCCTCATCGATTGTGGGCCTACACGTTTCGCAGTCTGGAGACTCCTCGGGCGCCAGGACTCTTGCAACATTATTCGCCAGCTGTCATCCGTGTTCTGTGAAAGAGGTGCGGCCGATGAAGTGCTGACGGACAACAACCCAGCCTTTTGCAGCCATCAGATGAGGCAGTTCTTACAAGAATGGGGTGTGCGGCTGTGGCTTAGATGTGCTTATGTGCCTTCTGGCAATGGTATAGCTGAGAGAAGCCATCGCAGCATCAAAACAATTGCAGCCAGGAAGCAGTGCACCATCGCAGAAGCTGTGTACTGGTATAATCTCATGCCGAAGGATGGTGTCTCTCCAGGAACGGCGTCTGCAAACGCAATCTATCAGTACCGTGTCCGAGAAAAAGGAATCCACCCCGATACAACTGTGGCCACTGAAATAGAACGGAATCGATATGCCAAAGGGGATGCTGTCTGGGTGAAGCCGCCAGGAAACCGATGTACTGACAAGTATAAACGGCGCACAGTAACCGATGTGGTGAGTCAGCAGTGTGTCCAGGTTGATGGCGTACCCCGTCACGTTAGGGACCTACAGCCGGTGACACATGTACCACCTCCAGTGGATGATGAGAGTGACTCTGACTCTGAGACGAGTGGGCCATCGCTTTGGTTTGCACCATCCCTATCAAGCAGTGACTCTGATATCAGTAGCCTCCATGGAGATGAAGCCTTCCTCGACCATCAGGCGGTGGATGAGAGTGCACGCGAAGACGAGAGCAGCACTGTCCCCCTTCGCAGAAGCACCCGACGGCGGCGATCGCCACCCCCCTGCCGTCTCTGTGATTATGAGATCAGGTGGGGGGGGGGGAGTGTGGAGAAAGAAGTGGCTTACCGTTAAAGCGGCTGCGCGTTTGTGCCTGCAGAGCACAAATTGAGAATCAAGATAGCACCCCCATGCTTTTATGTGGAAAAAAGTCTCGTGGACTCTCGGGGAATCTCGGAGAATCTCGTGCCCTGGTTCCATAAATAACGAGGAAAGGAAAGCGGGAGGAGAGACGATTTTTAGTCATTAAAGCGAACAGACGTGTGTAAAAGAAGAGGTAGAAGAAAAGAGTGTGGTGAACGAAACAAACAATGACTCGGTTGAAAGTACAGTTGTAACGAACACAGTATTTATAACCAGGGTTGCGAAGTCGGAGTCGGAAGGAGTCAAAGGTTTTAGTCGGAGTCAGATTTCTAAGAGTGCAAGGAGTCGGAATTTTTTATCCAACTCCGACTCCTTAAGTCCAATGAATTTTTTTACATGGTTTTCCTGTTTGGTTTTATTACATTTTCTAACCAAACAAGGCACATTGCCACTTTGATGTAGGGGGCTACTATCAGCAATTTTAAGTTTCAGGATCTTGGGAGTTTAGCAGCAAGATGTTTACATTACACTTGAACTTCTGCATGTCAGTACAGTTGGGGAAGCAGGTACTGGGAAGACAATTCCAAATTCTGGCAGTTCTGGGGAAGAAGCTATTAGAGTAGAAGGCTTTCTTACATCTAGGGATCTCTACTGTGTAGGGGTGGGACTTTGCTGCTTGTTGGGTTTGTCGGGGGGTATTTTCATTAATGGGGGGGGGTGCAAAAGCTTGTAGTTCATCAGGTCATCCACCATTAAAATACTTGTAAAACAACAAGCTTATGTGGTGACTCTCTTTAGAACACTGTCCAGGAGCGAGAGACTAGTAGCAGATGCACTAGCCGAAATATGACAACAGTACTCGATACATGGGTGGATGGTGGCTTTGTAGAGGTACAGGATACTTTCAGGCGTAAGTAATTTCTAGCAGGGTAGAGAGAGCCCACCTTCTTCACAGCAGCCTTGACAATTATCTCAATGTATTTATTCCAACTCATGCTCCCTGTGAATGTTAAGCCGGGGAGTTTGAATGAAGTACTTTCAGGTAATGTATCTTTAGCCATAACTATTGGTGGTTGATAAGGTTTCATGTAATTATTAAAGGAAACGAGCTTTGTCTTGGCAGCTTTGGACGTTACCATCCATTTCTGACCCCATTCCACTATAGACTGATGGTCTTCCTCTAGGGTTTCCGCCATTGCCTTAGATATGTGCTCATTAGTTTTCCCCACGTGCCTGCTATAGAGCGTGATGTCATTGGCAAATATACCCATGTCAGAGACAATTTTATCAGGTAAGGATCGGTCCCTGAAGTACCCCTGTATTTATATCATATTGTTTGGACGTACGCCCATCGAGGACAACCTGGATTCTTCTCTCATTTAAGAAGGATTTAATTATGTTACGCATTCGTCCAGTAATACCATAGAGTTTATTTTCGTGAGAAGACTATCATGCCATACCTTGTCAAAAGACTTAGATATATATAGGCCTACTGCCTTCCCCTCCCCTGCCTTATCCAGTGCTTGGTATATACATTCAGAGATTACAGTTAGAATATCTGCAGTTGAACGGGCTTGCCTAAATCCATATTGATGGTCAAACAGAAGTTTAGTAGCTGTAAGGTAGTGGACTAGAGCTTGATTAATTAAAGATTCAAATATTTTGGCGAAAAGCGGGAGGAGGTTAATTGGGAAATAATTTAATATGTCAATTCGTTCGCCAGAGATCTTGTAAATTGGTACCACAGAAGTAGTATTCCAGCTGTCAGGAAAGCAAGATTCGTTAAGACATTTGTTAAAGGGTTTAGAGAGAACTGGAGCAACCTCAGCGGAGCATTTTTTAATAGAACAGCCGGAATGAGATCAGGTCCACATGATTTTGAGGTGTCTAGGTTTTTTATGATGTTATGTAATTGAGGGGGGGGGGGATTTCAGTGGTTTCTGTCCACGGAAGAAAGTCCGGGAGGGAATGGTTTGCTTGGTCCAAGATAGAGTTTGAGGGAAAATAACGGGCAAACATGTTAGCTTTCTCATTTGCTGTACAAACAACCTCATGATTGTTGAATAGTGGGGGAATTATTGATTGGCCATTATTTACTACACTATTATAGATTTTCCAGAAATCATGAGTTCCTAATTTCTGCGCTTCAATGCATTTCCTGGTGGTTTCAGTATATTCACTCTTAGCTGTTGCTACTTCTTTCTAGCTTCTATATACTTTATCTGTTTGTACAGGACTTATGTTGGATAAATCTACGGTATGCATGTTATCTCTGAGCAATGGCAGCTGCGCAAGTAGAAGTAAACTATTGGGGAGGGTGGGGTTTGCTATAGAACTTCCATGTAGGAACATGTGCTTCAATTGCTGCTTTGAACCATTCAGTAGTCTCATTTGCGCACTATTCTGCTGGAAGAGAAAAGATATTTCCCCAGTGGGGCATCTCTGATGCGATCTCTAACGGCATCCCAAGCAGTCTTATTTTAGTACGTTGTCATTTTGAGCAATGTCTCTTCAACTTGGGGTCGAGAGTTTAGAGTGATTATATCATTATCGCAGCATGATCAGCATTCCTAAGTGGGCAATCAGCATTTGTTACACAATCCTCAGGATCTCTTGTCAGAAATAGATCCTGAAGTGAGGCTTGCTGTTCCTGGCGATCTGGGAGGCAGGTCGGGAATGTTACTGTCTGTGTCAAGGAATGGAATATAACAAAGTTATGGATGATGCTAGTAGCTGTGTCAGTGTAGTTAGAGAAGCCAAGCCAATTTCTGTGGTGGGCGTTAGCATCACTAAATACATGTATTTGGGCACTAGTGTCAAGAGAGAGAGCTACAACTATGTTGTCAGAGACATGTTTGATTATAGTACAGTCCTGGGTTGATGGAGAGCAATAAAGAAAATACAGGTAGCTAACGCTTTGTTGTAAAATTAGTTTAAAGCACATGGAGGCCTAGTCCCCTGATTCTAGTTGAGATTCCCTAGACATGGGGAGGGTGTTACAAATATAGACTCCAAGTCCGTTCTTGTTAAAGTCCTTACAACAAAGTGGAAGATAATCAGACATGTTAAAGATGTTAGAGGGGATGGAGGAGTGAAAGTTAGTTTCACTTAGTGCTAAGATATCTGGGAGTTTGCTAGAAGAAATGATTCTACATCATCTAAGTTAATTCTAAGTCCTTGGATATGTTTAAATGCAAGCCCCAAGGGAAGAGGCGTGAGTGCGTGTCTGGTTTGAACATATTTTGGGATTGAGTTGTCATTTTATCTATTTCGTAGTTTCAGATCTAGATTGAGGTGCTAGGCAAAACCGATGTGCATAGCCACCATCATGCAACACAAGTAGACCATCAGTCGGCTCCTCATCCACAGGAATGTGGCCTCGGGAATGCCCACCAGAGATGAGTGCAGGGTGCCTTTCCATGCATGACATGGCACTACAAATATCCCGATATTACACAACTGATGACAGAACCGCCACTCTAAGCACTATCAAAGAGTTAGGGCTCCTGTACTGTCAGTTGGAAACAGCAATCAGCAACTGTCAAACCGGTACCCTCAAACTTGTCCGACAGGAATGGCCCAGTCCAATCATGTTAGCATATAAGGTAAATAAGCACCCCCAAGATGCCCAGTTATAGGAGAAGAGAATAAGGCAAATGTGTGTGTGTGTGGAGGGGAGGGGCATTCATTGCCCTAGTCAGAAAACAAGGTTAAGCACTGGGCGTCTCTAATGAGTCCTTGTGGCCACACATCTGCTCCTGGCTAATAGGCAAAGAAGGATTATGGAGTAAAGATAGGCAGAGCCTTACTATTCCTTAAGCAGTTTAGGTTTGCAAACCGGTGATTGATCAAGTCACCAGCTCTAAGGAGGTTGTCGTCCAGGAATGAGGAGGCCTCCCTCCCCTGTTTGGTGCCAAGACGTATGAGATCAGTGGCACAGATTTACAAATCAAAGTTCTCCTTATCTTAGATGGATGACCTAACCAGATCTACTGGTCCATCAGCATTGAGAGGGTTTTCCCTGCACCTGGTTTCAAAGCCAGGTATTTCTATGCTCCTGCATGGATAGTTAGGATTGATAGAGTTAGTATCAAAGAATGAGTATCTGCTTTGAAGTTACACTCCTCAGAATAGGATTAAGATTGGTTACGTTTTTCATGTATGAGTGTGGGGTGTAGATTAAAGCTGAATATCTGCTAGGGTTAAGAAAAGATCAAATGTGGTTTGTGAATTAGTGACTAATTGGAAAATTATAGTATAAGGGTCTGTTTCGAAATGTGCTTTAGGTGTTAGTTTTCAAGTAAAGATAATCACTAGCACTTTATCCCATCTAATGTAAGAAAGATATAGTTGCTAGTTAATATAGATCACTTATAATCTGGGCGCAAATTGTGGCTATTAGTTATCTATTTTATAGATATTGTATAGAGTATAAATATAGGTTAAGCTAATGCATCCCTTAGCAATAGAAATCTATAGATGTTTAGTATTTATCGATTTTGAAAAGGTCAGCCTACTGAAGTTTATGATCGGAAGCTAAACCCTCCTTCAAGGTACATGCAAAGTATGTGATTTTATATCGGCTTGGGGAGAAGAGCAATCGGTTTTTTGTCCAGTTGAAACAGGAGAGATGATATAACTTACAAGAATACAGCATTAATATACAATATAGATATATAGGGATTTGGGGAGGATTTAGGAGTATAAGGATTTTTAATGTTTATCATGCAAAACATAGGCAGGCGTCTTGGAAGCAAAGTATTATCCATTTAAAGCAGACATTTAGAAATGACATTTGTGCCAGTTATTTTAGTAACATACATCAGTAACAATATACATGTGACCTGTATAGGTCTTATATTTAATCATTACACTTTAGTCATAGAATGATAAATTATGATTTCCAAAAAGAGGGAAGCAGTATAAGTAAATAAGAGCAGGAAAACAGGGTTGGTGAATAAGCAATAACTTAATTGCTTCCTAAGCAGTAGTTTGCACAATTTAGCAGTTTTTGTATGGTTTTGCTTTTATTTTTGGAGATATCTCATATTTTGTACTGTAATGCTTCCAGTTCATCAAGATATTTCGGTCTGTCAGATCACTGCAAATCCTGTTTGGACAGCTGTTTTCGTTTTGGTTGTGATGTTACACAAGATCAATGAAAGTTCTGTCTTTAAGTGGGATCACTGTGGATTACATTGGATATCTATCGGATTGTAATCTGAAAGTTATCCAGTTACTGAAGCAAATGGAATTTGACAATTGGATTAGTCCGGGATCAATCCAGAATTACAATCTTATCCCCCCCCCCAAAAAAAAAATAACTGGCATAAATCAATAAGAAGCAACTCATGACACTATAGACCTTTATAGCTTTTTCCTTTTTTTTTTTTTTTTTTACATAGAAGTCACCACTTACTAAGGCCCAAAGGTCACTCGAGGATAATGGTCAATAGCACAATATCCTAGTAATGTTAGTAGTGGAAATTTGGTAAATTGGATTAGTTAAGGAGAAGGCTCATCAAGAATTTGTTTATGTTGGACTTGAATATGATCAAATTGTAGTCAGCTGGAAAGCAGGGAAATGGAAGAGAGTTCCACAGACGTGCAGTTCTAAGAAAGAAGCTTTGTTCATGGAATCTACATTTAGGATTAGGCACAGAAAAAGAGTGGGGAAAATTATTGACAGTGGTTTCAGCTAGCCTAGTGTTTTTCATGAATGTTTAGCAAAGAGGGGCCATCTCAGACAGGAACCTGCCATGAAAATAGTGATAGAGTAAAGACAGGCTCGTAACGTCTTTTCTGTGGGAAAGAGGTTGCAGGGAAGCGAAAATGGCACCCCCACCAGGTTATGAAGTCTATTTTGAAGTTTGTCGAAGCATAATAAGAGTTTTCCAGCAGCTTCTGCCCAAATGTGGCAATAGTACTCCATATGTGGATGTACCTGATTCTTTCTTAGGTAGAGAATTGCATCAGCAGTGAGATATCTACTGAAGCACTACAAGGATCCCACCATTTTTTCAGCCCAGAAGCTTGTCAAAACATGGAGCCTCCCCAAGACAAGAGCCATTCATTTCAATTGATGCCAGATAGATCAGAGCATTGATGATATAAAGATAGAAGCTTGGTTTTAGATGCATTAAAATTAAACAGCCACTTCTTTCCCCATTGCACCACATGCTCCAGATCAGAGAGGAGAGAATCACAGAGAACTTGGTCATTTACGGCCTTTGATGTGTTGACATAGATGGTAATGTCATCAGCATAAATGTCTTCGAATGATCTTAGGATGTGATTTAGAAGATCATTGTAGAGTTGGGCCAAAGATGGGCCCCTGAGGGCCTCTGGCAATAATACTGTGAGCTTCTGATTTCTGCCCATCAACCACTACCTTTATGAACCTATCAGAGAGAAATGATTTAATAATTAAGAAAACATTTCCAGCTATACCGTAGCTGGAGATCTTGTGAAGTAGGCCTTTATGCCATACCCTATCAAAGGTCTTTGATATGTCAAGAGCAATTGCCCTAGAAAGGAAGCCTCCATTGAGAGATTCGCTAATCCTATGAGATATAACCATTACCACATCTGCTGTAGATCTAACAGAACAGAAACCATATTGCCTGTCACTAAGAAGGTTATTTTTGCTGAGATGGTTAACTACTTCCCATTTAACACGGATTCCAGCAACTTACTCATGACACACAGGAGATTTATTGGTCTGCACTGAGAGGAAGATGACTGATCACCTGAATTTATAAATACAGGACACACTTATGAGATTTTCCAGGGTGTTGGGAAGCAATTCTTTAAGACAATGCTTAAACAGCTTTGTAAGTATGGGAATTAGTTCTGTTTGAAGCTTTTTCAGCACTATAATTGAAATGCCATCAGGGTCAGTTGCTTTATTGGAATCAAGGTTTTTGATTAGCTTGGCAACATCATGCACATATATTTGTATGTCACATAATGTATTTTCTGATAAAAGAAGAAATATGAGGGGTTGACGGCCTTAGTTGCATAGGGTATAATTAGTTGCAAAGTTCTTGGCAAAGAGTGTGGTTTTGTCTAATGCTGATCTAGAATTGACTTTAGTCTCAGTACAGCTTCATGTTTTTCTTTTGATCCTTTTTCCAGGAATACAATATTATCTTTTTAAAATTTCTTTTCTGTAAAATATGTCTTTACTTCCCTCTTCTGATGAGAAGCGCTTGGCTTAGAAATACCATAGCCTAAATAGGTTTCTCTGTCCCAAAATATTGTAGTCTCTTTTGAACTGAAAGCATAATAAAATTTAATTGTAATTTTTTTTTATCCCTTTGTTATTTTAACTTAATCTATAAACTTAGTTTATGCTTTTAGATGTATTTATAATGTATTTTTAACCCCATTTCCAAACTCCCATTCTTATCTGAATTCATTTTAAATGGCGAGTCTACTCCCCATGTTATACAATAAAATATGGTAATGAAATATTGTAAGATGGACTTGCATTTAAAAAAAAGCTTTAAATCTATTTAAAATTTTAACCATCCCTTAATCTGCCTTTAAAATAAATATTACTAAAAAATTAATTTATTTTATTGTATTATTTTATTCCATTTCTATATTCTGTGCTATCTACTCACTTGAAATTATTTTCCCAGATTTTTCTTGCATGTCATTCGTTTGTAATATATTAGTTATAGTTAGCAATATATTTATAGACACAATAAAAAAATTGGAAATACGCATCTCTTTTCTAGCATTCATCACCTTTGGTAAATGAGTTTGTATGTTTTAAATTATTGATACAGAAATCGAAAATTATACCATTTCAATAAAAGAAGGACGTATTTAAATCAAAGCACACATTTGGCTCTTAAGGCAGATCCTCCTCCTTTCCTCTTACTGCTCTCAAATAAACGCTAATCTTTGCACCCCAGTTCATTCCACATGGGTCGCTCAAAGTTAAGTGCATCTATATATCTGTGTTGTGTGTAACCGTTTTATGTAGATCTAGTCTCAACATTTCTTTTGTTTTCTTTGCTTTCTCTTACATATTCAAATAATTATTAATATCCTATTCATTTATTTTAAAACAAATTAGTTGCTAGAGCAGATTGGTTTTCTCATAGTACTTGAAAGATAAAATTTCTTGTAAATGTTAGAGGGGAATCTATCTCTAATCCTGCGCTTATTTATGAAGAATAGAGAAAAACTTTAAAGTAAGATACTCAATATCTTCATCCATGCAAAGGTGCAGAAATACCTGGTGTAGAAACCAGGTACATGGTTAGCCCTCTCAGTGTGATGGACCCGTAGATCTTGTCAGATCATCCATCTAAGAGAAAGAAAACTCTGATAAAAAACTGAGAGAGGGAGACCTCCTTAGTCATGGTTGATAACCTTCCTGGAGCTGGTGATTTGAACAAATTCCCGGCTTGCAAACGTAACTTACTTAAGGAATAGATAGGCTCTTCCTATCGCCAGCTTTCACACTTCTTCTTTGTCTATTAGCCAGGCCAAAGGTACAATACCAGGGACTCGCCAGAGTCATCCTGTGCTTGGCCTTATCTCCTGACTAGGACATTGAACTCCGTTCCTCTATTCCCTATTTTAAATTTCTCTCTTTCTCTTAGAAACTGAGAAAATTTGCTTGCATGCCACTTGTGTTCACTAGACTTGTTTGGGCCAGTCTTGTCTGAGAGGTTGAGGGTAACTGATTGACAGTTTGTCTTGCTGCTGTTTCCGACTGACAGTACAGGTGCCCTAACTCTTTGATAACGTTTAGACTGTATTAGCAATACATATGAAAAAATTTAAATGGCTTAAAATATTTCAATATTGGTGTGTATATATATATATATATATAGAACGAGCTTGATAAGCTAAGAAAGAATCTTTTTAAATTTTTAAAATCCAATTAAAATCGAGGAAGTTATGTCTATTTTTGTGCCTCACACGTTTGGATAGTTTTTCCCCCTCTTTAAGACCATATGCGTTTTGTCACATTTTTTACACTACTTTTTCAATAAAAATGCTATATCTTTGTTAAAATACAAGATTAAGCAATGAAATTTGCCATATAAATGTATTTTTGTGCAAGGAATCTAAATATGCTACTGAAAATCTCCAGAAATTAATGGTTTCCAAATAATCTGCAGTAAATGCACAAATATGCTGGAATTGCTTAAAATGACATGTATTCAAAAAAGAAAAGAAGTTACAGAACTCAAAGTTGAATTGTAATGCATTTTATGTGCCAAAAACTGAAATCGAAATCTAGGATTGGTTAAAAATGAATATATTGCAATATTTCTTTGGTATTATTGTAGATTAACACCTTCTGTTACCCCTCCCCATCTGACCACCTCTCCAAAATATGTGATTCTACCTTTATAGACATTTGCATGTGAACAACTTGAAAAACTTTAAAAGATAAACAAAAATTATTTTAGAATTTAATGTAAAATGATTTCCCATTTTGAATCATTTGAGCGTTTTAGGGCAGTTATCCCCCCCCCCCTTTTTTTCCTATGATAGATAAATCCTGGGTGTTTTTTTGTTTGTTTGTTTTCTAAAAGGCGATTATGCGTGGTTTTAAGAGGGTCTTTGTGCAATTATGAGAAGGTGGGGAGGTTGCCACTCTGACTTTGGGTTAATGATAGGGCTAAGGAAAATTATGTGTGAACATCCTGAAGACTTGATAGAAACAAAACAAAAACAATTTTAGAATTTAGAGTGAGGGTTGGTTTCACATAAATGTAAAATAATTCACTATTTCAAGACGATCCTAGCGTTTTAGGACAGTTGACCAATTTATTTTTTTATGGGGGATTAATCATGTGCACTTTCTTTAAACGTTTTTTATGTTTTTTTTTTTTACGCTTATATGAGCTCACAGAGGAAGTTTGTTTAGTGGGGAGCTCTGCCACTTATACTTAGCATTATTGTTAAGGCTAAAGATTTTAGGAGGAGGCTTGTCACTCATACCTAGGATTAGACATAGAATTAAGCAAGTTTATTTTTTTTTTTTGTTTGTTTGATACCCATTCTGAAACTTTACAAGAATTATGACAAACAGACAAAAATAAATGTTATTTGAAAAAGTGACGTCCCTCTAACAGAAAACATGATGCTTGGAAAAATATCAAGTATTTAAATTCTATTTAAATATAAAAAAAGAAACAAATTTTTGCTAAAGCTGGCAAATTGTTAAAAATCTTACCAAAAATGCTGTTTTATGATGTTCACATTTTTATCACTTTATTTGCTTAAAACTCTAAAAATATATAATGTATGTTATTATTTACTAATTCATTTGAAAGTATATTCATTTCTGAACAAAACGGTGGTATTTGGAAGACTTAAAGTGCTTTGGTTTTGTTTTTAAAATATGACTATTTTAGCAGGAACCCCTTGAGATCTGTGATTATCCAAAGCATTTTAACGGCCATGTGTATTGCTAGATGTATAATACTAGGATAGTTTTAGTGCCATGTCGCACATTGAAAGGGACCCTGCTGCTATATCTGGCTGGCTTTCATGAGACCACACATTCTAGACTGGACTCGGCTAATGGACTACTGCGTGTGTATACTTGGCATCAAAACAGGCCCACTCTTCCTAACATAAAACAAAAACATAATTAAATGACAACCCAAACAAATATCACGATAAAACCAGAAACCACCCAAACAAAACCAATTTACCTCCGTCTTTGAGGCTAGCTTGCTTTCACAAATATCTGTGGGCTTAGAGGTAATAGTAAACTCCCCGGATATCTTAACATTAAGTGAAAAAAACTTACATTCTTCAATCCCCTCCAACTACTTTAACATTACAGGTACCTTCCTCTTTGCCATAAGGACTCGAATAGATGGATGCACGCGCTTAGAGTCTATATTCATAGCACCCTCCCTTAAAACTAGAGAGAAAAATCTTGAATCTGATGACCAGGCTTTTATGTGCTTTCGACTAACATTTCATCACTGCATTAGGTACTTATATTTTCTCTACCGTTTTTCCTCGAGTCAGGATTGTACTCTAATCGGTCATGTCACTGATAGTATAGATGCAGCACTCTTCTTGGATAGTAACGCCAAAATACATGCGTTTGGTGACTTTAATGTCCACCATAAAAATTGGCTTGGTTTCTTAGGTTACACAGATGCAGCTGGACGCTCTACTTATAGCTTCTCTATAGCCCATTCCCTTAAACAGACAGTAATGTTTCCAACTCCCCTACCAGATCGTGAACCTCAGCAGGCTTCACTTCTAGACCTATTCCTCACTACACTACCTGAGGATTGTGTGACTAATACCCACAGTCAACTTGGAAACGCAGACCATCTAGTGGTATCAGTTGACATCACATTTAAATCCCAACCTGAAGGTGAAGAATCATTGCTCAAAACCACAACAGGGCTTACAAGGAAACCATTAGAGAACACATCCAAGATGGCCCATGGACCTATATCTTCTCTCTTCCTGCTGAACAGTGTGCCAATGAGACAACTGAATGGTGCAAAGCGGGAATTGAAGTACATGTTCCCACACAGTATTATAGCAAGCCCCACTCACTCCCATGGTTCACTACAGATGTGCAGCTGCTATGGCACAAAGACAGCATGCATTCCGCCAGTTTGTACGTCATAAGTCAAATACAAATAGGCAAAATTCGTAGATGCTAGAAATCATCGTAAGAGAGAAATAGTGACAACCAAAAGAAAACATGCTGAAATAATCAGGGAACGCATTGAATCGCAAAAGATAGGAACTCGTGATTTCTGAAAAATCTATACTAGTGTAGTGATTAAAGGACAATCACTAATTCCTCCACTGAGCAACAACCAGAAGGTTGCATGCACGGTAACGGAGAAGGCAAAACTGCTGTCCTGGCGACTGCCTTTATCTCCTTGGACCCCACAAACAACTCCCTCTCAAATTTCCCTATGCGGACTAAAGCCACATTAGATGATGTAAAAATCACCCCTTCTCATGTTTGTGATATCATAAAAAACTTAGACACCTCAAAAGCGTGTGGGCCTGATCTCATCTCTGCTGTACTAATTAAGAAATGTTTAACTGAGCTAGCCCCCATACTTTCCAAGCTCTACAATGCTGAATCTTGCTTCCCTAATAGCTGGAAGATGGTCTCTTGCTAATCTTTCCTAAACATGGTCCCAAAAAGTATCCTTTTTCATCCAACAAATGGTGATATGCCTTGTTAGGAGTTAACATTAAATATACAGGAATTCTGATGAAAGAACAGACCCTCTCAATTATCGCCCCTAAAAATATTTTTCACTAAAATATTTGAGACCTTAATTAATCAAACACTAGTTCACTACCTCGCAAAAGCAAATCTTCTCTCTGACAAACATTATGGATTCAGGCAATGTCGTCCTACTGCATATATTTTAACATTTATCTGTTAATGCATTTACCATGTACTGGATAAAGCCGGTGGAGTCACAGCTGTTGCTCTTGATATATCCAAGGCCTTTGACAAAGTCTGGCACAAAGGTCTGCTAATGAAAATTAAATCATATGTTATAACTGGATGTATACTAAATATAATTAGATCCATCTTAGACAATAGAAGCATACAGGTTGTCATTGATGGACATACATCCAAGCAGCATAACATTAATGCGGGAGTGTCTCAGAGATCGATCCTTGGACCACTATTATCCCTGACATTCAAAAAAGACCTCCCTGATAATATTGTGTCCGAGATGTGTATATTTGCTGATGATACAATGCTCTATAACATGCATCAGGGAAAAACAGATGTACATAAATCTAAGACAATGGCAGAATCATTAGAAAATTACCCCCAAACCATAGTTGAATGGGGACGCAAATGGATGGTAACATTTAATGATAGGAAAACTAAGCCGCTCTCCTTTAACAATTACAAGACCCCTCTCAAACAGCCTATATCGATGAAAAATAACACCCTACCTGCAAATTCTACCTTCAAACTCCTTTTTGGGACTATGAGGGGTGTGCAATAAGTAATGCTCCTGACCCACTTCCAGTTGTCTGATCTAGCTGAAATTTTGCATGTGCAATGATTTATATCTCTACAGGTTATGTGGCAAATTACAGCTCTGAACTAATTGGGGTTTCTGTTTTACAGGTGTTTGAACTGAGTCGGTTGTGAAATGGAGCCTGTTGAATGTCGAGCAGTGATCCGGTTTTTGTATTTGAAAGGACGCACACCACAGGAGACTTTTGATGAAAGAAACTTGTGGTGATAATGCCCCAGCATATGACCTTGTAAAACTCTGGCATCGTGAATTCAAACATGGTCGGAAGTCTGTGGAAACAGCTCCCAGACCTGGTCGTCCTCCTTCTGCCATTGATGAGGCATCTGTCCGTCAAGTTGAGGCTGCCATTTTGGAAGATTGGTGCATTACTATTCGCCAAATAGCCCAAGATGTTAAGATTAGTACAGGGTCTGTGGAAACTATCATTCATGACCATTTGCATATGCATAAGGTGTCTGCCAGATGGATTCCCAGGTTGCTCACACCATTCCAGAAGCGAGAACGCATCAAGTGCTCGAGGATGAATTTGGAGATGTGTAAGAAAATGAGTCAAAGTTTTTCAAAAAGCTGATTACAGAGGATGAAACCTGGATCCATCACTATAATCCAGAGACCAAAGCCTAGTCAATGCAGTGGAAGCACTTGGACTCACCACCTCCAAAGAAGGCAAGGGTGCAGCCCTCCACTGGCAAGGTCATGCTCACAGTCTTCTGGGACGAGGACGGAGTAGTGATGACAGATTTCCTGGCAAAGGGTACCACAATTACAGGAGCCTATTATGCTTCACTTTTGAGGAAATTAAGGGAAGCTATGAAAATCAAGAGGCTGGGCAAGATCAGCAAAAGATACCCTCCTCCTGCAGGACAACGCTCCAATCCACAACTCGCATGTCGCAAGATCAGAAGCATGGGCATATGGTTATGAAATCCTCCCCCATCCTCCCTACTCTCCTGACCTTGCACCCTCTGACTTTCACCTCTTCCCAGCCATGAAGTTGTTTTTGAAAGGAAAGCGTTTCCCTGATGATGCAGCCTTGATTTCTGAAGTCACGTTGTAGTTGGAGGACCAACCTGGGGTGTTCTACAAAAACGGTCTCCAGAGCTACATCAAACGATGGGAGAAATGCATAACTCTGGGTGGTTTCTATGTAGAGAAAGACTAATAACTGTGCCAAGTTTCGTTGCTCTACTGCTATGGGAAGTGGGTCAAGGGCATTACTTATTGTACGCCCCTCGTATTTTACCATATTTTATTTTGTGGGCAATATGAACTGGAACAAATACATAGAGGATATTGCAAAGACTGATGCAAAGATGGTGGGTTCCCTCTATCGAGCTAGAAGACTACTCACACCTGAGAGTATCATGTACTTCTACACCATTCACTTATGCATGGAGTATTGTTGCCACATCTGGGTTCATGCATCTACCACTAGCCTCTCCATCTTGGATAGGTTCAAAAAAAAAATTGTCAATCTAATCTGCCCCACTTTATCAACTAAGCTCCAGCTCTTGTCTTATCGTCATAATGTTGCATCTTTGTGCCTGTTTTAATGGAATGTGTTCTGATGAACTTGTTGCACTTGTACCCCGTACATATCCCCGACAAACCCGCTTAGCAATAAGATCTCACTCCTTCACTCTTGAGGTCCCTATATGCCAAAAAGCTTTCTATTCTAATAGTCTCTTCCCTTGAACAGCTAGACTTTGGAATTCCCTTCCTATTACTAGGTATCCCAAACTGGCCTAGTTTAGGTGCGAAAACTAGTAAATAAAGTAAAATTTCCCTTAACTTCAACTTGCGATATCTTGTTTGTTTTTTGGGTTATTTTCATATGGTTTTGATTTAAATAAAATTTAATCTTTTGTCTTTATAGATATATAATTCTTTTTCTTGTGTCTTTAATAGTTTTTTTTTTTTTCAGGATTTTTCAAGTTATGCCTCTAATTTTGGTAAATGTCGCTTTATTTTTTACACAAAAAAAATGTTGATGTTTTTCAAATTTGTTGCGCTTCATATTGTGAGTCTCTAAGTATATAAAAATGGTATCATTTTAAAGAAAAAAGGTCACTTAATAACATGGTGAGGTTATTAAAAGGTTATAAGTGGTTTTTCTAAAAAAAAATCCAACTTGAAAACTTCAGTGAAAGAAACATGAAAGAAATTTTATAGTAAGAATTCCGAAAAAGGCATCTTTAATAATCTGTTGTGTCATGTTTATGGCCCCATAAATCAAGGAGCGCACACTAATAAAAGTTGGGGTACCTACAGAGATTTTCAACTTAATGCCAGAGAGACCAATTATCAACTGTCAGCTAGCCAGTAGCCACAGCACAACGTACTGACTGACTGAACGGAAAAACATAAACAAACAACTCGTTTCACTATGGACTTACCAAAGTTCTTAGGTGAGTTTGTTTTTTCTTTATTATTTAAAAGTTATAGAAAGATATTTTTTTAATTAATATTTTTAGAACGTCATTAAAAAAAATGAAAATTTACAATTTAAAAAATAATGCCAGTTTATTTTCTATAGCTTTTTTCAAACTTTCATATGTTCTTTCATCGCTTTCTCCTTCAGTTACGGTTGGATAAACTTCAGCATTGTTAAATTATTTTAATTAAATTAATTAATAAAACCGTGTACAAAACACTTTTAGTTGTGTGGGACTGACGGAAAATTTTATTTTTTTCGGTTTGTTAAACTTTAGCATTGTTAAATTATTTTAATTAAATTCCATAAACAAAACGTTCGGCTAGTGACTTATGACGATAAAGTATATGTTTTTGTTATTGTTCAGAAACATAAGTTTTTTTAATTATGAAAAAAAAAAGAGAATTAAAAAAAAATTATTTAAAATAAATTACTTAAAATAAGCATTATTTGGGTTTGTATTACTGTACACATAGATTCGAAGAAGTTGTCAAAAAACAAATATATAACAAATAAATGTTATCAAAGGCAACATAAGTTACTTTTCTACCAAACTGGATATATTTTTTGTGTTTTTATTCAATGTAACATATTTATTCAGCTCGAAAAACATACAAAAACAAAACACGAAAAATATATCCAGTTTGGTAGAAAAGTAACTTATCTTGCCTTTGATAACATTTATTTGTTATATATTTGTTTTTTGACAACTTTTTCGAATCTATGTGTACAGTAATACAAACCCCATTATTTATTTACTAATTTTTTGTTTCTTTGTTTTGGATTCGTAAAACATGTCAACATTTACGCTTTGTAGAAAAAAACTGACTAAATATAAAAACTCAGATCCAAGGCTATATATTAGCAAATATATTAAATTATTTTATCCTAAAATTTGAAAATAATTGCATAAAAACTTTTTATGTCAGCATTAACAGAAATTGTGACAGAACGCATATTAATTTTATTTTGTCGTCACCCGTACATACACTCATAAACAATAAAAGTGGTTGCAGGACAGAATGGCTGGCATTCTGCAGCAAAGAAGGGTACCAATCTCAAATCACAAGTTACCGGGCAAATAGGTTTAATTCTCTATTTGAAAATGCCCTGGCAATATATTACCATAAAGAGCACATAAAATTATTTTCATCTGTGTTTGCAACATCTTGCAATATGAAATTACAGTGTGTTTTGGCTGACATTTCTGATGAGAGACTACATTCCCTACTTGCTGCAGTTGGTTTGCTGAACATTAATTTGACCAAACCTTTCTGGAAACTTGTTAACAGCACTGTTCAGTATGTTGACTTCCATCACTATATACAGAAAATGGCTCTAAGTTTAGAATGCTGGATCAACAATCCCCAGTTGTTATTAAAATCTGACTGTAAAGGTGTATTTAATGGGGAATTCTTTGAGGAAGGCAATGTGTCTCTCTGTATTAGTCTCACAGCCCCTGAACTTGTTTTAGAATGTTTGCGCAAGATACTCAGTTCCTCATTGTCACTAAGCACCAGTTGCATGACTTTTTAGAAGGAGGTACTTTTGGAAAAGATGTAGATCAGGAGACGAGAGATGCCTTGAAGAGCTGCCCTTTAACAAATCTGTCAGGTGAGCATGCCTTTGGAGATTTAGATTTTAACAACAAAGAGGCAATCCATTCTGAGCGTCTCCAGAAAACATGCAAAACATTTGCGACAAAAACATGCACAACAAGAAGCCCTTGTGAAACTTCGTGTCCAAGAAAAAATTGCACAAAATGAAAGTTTAAAGAAGGAAAAAGAACGTCAAGCTGCTGCTGAGAAAGAGAGAATTATTAACTCTGTTATTAAGCATGGTGGTCCAGTGAAGTCTGATAAACAGATAAAAAAATTTTCAGAAAGTGGTTTGGAAGCACTCAAAGATCAATTGAGATACCTCAAGGTTGTTTTAGGTGTCAAAATCAACACCAGTGGAAATAAAGTTAAACTGGAAGCTGCTCTCTCTGACTACTTGAAAAGAAATCCAATTGATTCATCTCCACCTCCACCAAAGCAACAAAAAATGTCTTCCCTAAGTGAATCTACTGAACATTCAAATAACTTCTGCAGTTGTGATGAAAATCCATCTCAGGATATCTTCAGTTATGAACATCAAGGACAATGGGTAGCTGTCTACTATGACACCAACTTTTACATTGGCCAAGTCATTGATATTATATCTGCATCCAGCGCTGTAGTAAAATTTTTAATGCAAACAAAAAGTAGAAAAGATTATTTTCGATGGCCTTTATCAGATGACATGGCACAAGTAGAGTCAGCATTTGTCTACAGATGGGATTTTGAGGTAATGCCAGTTTCAAGTGATGGTAGGATTTGGAGGGTTCCTGAGATATCTACCAAAGCAGAAGCCTATGAAAGAATTCTGAGAGAAGATCGATAAGAAAGGAATTGTAGTAAGACCTAAAATATCTTTCTTACTTGTTTTTTAAGTTGAAAGTTTTTCAATGTTTAAAAAAAATGATTTGTGCCTTTTTTTGTATAAAAAATTTCTAAATATTATTGTCGTTGGTGCTTTTTTGGCGAGTTTAAATTTCCCAAAGTAAAAGTATTTCTGTGGCAAAAAGTGTTGTTATTAGAAACAAGGCAACCATTTTTTTGAATTCCTCACCCCAAAATTAGTAAAGTTGCAAAGTTTCAAGCTTCTAACTTCAATGGTTACATTTTTACAGCAATTTCAGTAACGTATACTTTTGACTCATTTTTTTTACCTTTTTTGCCCTTTTTACAAAATTGCCTGTTTGACTGCTTTTACATGGTCTACAATTGAGTGGTTTTATCAATTTATAATTAAAAGAAAGAATTATCTTGATCTCTAATGTGTTTTGAATCATACTAAGAAGATTCAATACATTAGCTATTAAAATGAAATTGATATGAACAGTTAAAGTTGCCTTTCCGTGTCGTATTTTCACTGTTTTCGCGTTGATAGAGGGATTTTGCCTAGTGTTTAAGTTGGTTTCATCTAATATTTATTGCCTAAATTTGTATTAATTTTCATCTACTACAAGATAACATTACATTTATAAGGATTTTTCACTTGTTAGTAGCTTACATTTTTAGTTATAGACTATGAAATTTGGCTTCTCGGCCACGATAGCAAATTTCAACTTTCCGACAAACTTTGAATGATCATAACTTGATGGCTAATTGACCTACCAAAATAAATTTGGTATTTTTGTAAATGGTTTACAAAAATCTACATGCCCACATTACTTTTTTTTAGATATGATAAAAATAAAACTTTGGTTTGGGATACCTACTATTACCTGCTTTCCTGGTCATACTGATATGCAGAAGTTTAAATGTAACATAAACCGACATCTTGCTAATCTTTCCTAAACATGGTCCCAAAAAGTATCCTTTTTCGTCCAAATGGTGATATGCCTTGTTAGGAGTTAACATTAAATAAATAAATAGAGCTGGTAGAGTGTATATGGTAGTGTATTTATCATACAAGTGAATGTTAAATATAAAAAATGATATGCATGAAATGTAATTATAAAATGCTGAATAGGTGTGGGAGGCTGGAATATGGATCTGCAGAATAGATCTTCACATATGGGGTCAAGGAATCGGGAGTCGGAGTCAGAGTCTAAGATATCAAAGGAGTCGGAGTCGGCATTCTACGAATTCAAGGAGTCGGAGTCGGATTTTCACCATCCGACTCCGCAACCCTGTTTATAACTTCTTACTTGTACTTAAGGTAGAATTGTGTTTTTTAATGGTAAAAAAAAAACAAATTATATAACAAATAAAACATAAAAAATGACATTGCTTAATTGCAATACCCATGAAAAAATTGAATTGGCTTAACATAGAGAGAGCTAAGAGAGAATCTTATTAAATTTTAAAAATCTGATTAAAATTAAGGAAGTTATGACTATTTTTGTGCCTCACACGTTTGGATATTTTTCTCTCTTTAAGACCATATGCGTTTTGTCATATTTTTTGCACTACTTTTTCAGTAAAAATGCTATATCTTTGTTAAAACACAAGACTAAGCAATGAAATTTGCTATATAAGTGTATTTTTGTGCAAGGAAACCAGGATATACTACTGAAAATCTCCAGAAATTAATGGTTTCCAACTAATCTGCAGTAAATGCACAAATATGCTGCAATTCCTTAAAAATGCCATGTATCCATTAAAAGAAAAGAAGTTAAAGAACTTAAAGTTGAATTGTAAGGCATTTTATGCACAAAAAATTGAAATCGAAATCTAGGACTGTTTAAAAATGAATATATTGCAATATTTCTTTGGTATTATTGTAAATTAATACCTTCTGTTACCCCTCCCCATCTGACCACCTCTACAAAATATGTGATTCTACCTTTATAGACAATTACATGAGAACATTTTGAAAAACTTTATTTTGGAATTTAATGTAAAATGATTTCCCATCTTTAACCATTCCAGTGTTTTAGGACAGTTAACCCATATTTTTTTTCTATGGTAGATAAATCCTGGGAGTTTGTTTTTTTTCTAAAAGGTGATTATGTGTGGTTTTAAGAGGGTCTTTATGCAATTATGAGAAGGTGGGGGAGGTTGCCACTCTGACTTTGGGTTAATGATAAGGCTAAGGGAAATTATGTGTGAACATCCTGAAGACTTAATAGAAACAAAATAAAAACAATTTTAGAATTTAGAGCAGAGTTTTTTTTTTAAAACAAAACACTGTTTAATTCACTGTTATAAATTAAAGTAATGGATAAAAGTGCACACGTTACATATTTATTTTTCAACTATATTTTTAAAATTTGACCAAAAATAACGCCAGATTGCTTTAAAATTATGTATTCTGATAACCGAATAGCTCTAGTTAAGCTAATTATGTTCTGATAATGAGTTCCAACTAAATATGTAAGAACATTTTTTTTATATCCATATTTTCATTTTTTTTTTAATTTTTAATTCGTTCTGGAATAAAACAAAAACAAAAGTTTGTTTACAGTAAAGTAATCTATAGATAGCAGCTGTTGCTGCTTCTACAGATCGTTTTTAGATACTTTTTAAAATAGAACGATTTTTTCCAGGTATCATGATTTTAAATTGCTCGGTACCACAAAATAAAGCTGGTTACATTTTTATTTTTAGTAAATAAATGTAGTAAAAAGATTGATTTATTTAACAGTGGGTGTCTGAAGAAATTATTTTTCAAAATTTTCCAAACTTGTCATGTTGAAATCTGTTTTTTAACACAAAAAAATGAGCTGTCAAGAATTTCGGACAACCGAATCTATTAAAAGTGATATTTCTTCTAGTTAATTTCCAAATTTCGTGACATGACCATTTACAAATGAGGGGGGGGGATACAAAATCTTACTGAAAACGCTGTTTTATGATGTTAACATTTTTAGCACTTTATTTGCTTAAAACTCTTAAAATATATGCATTGTACATTATTATTTATTAATTTATTTGAAAGTATATTCATTTTAGAACAAAATGGTGGTAGTTTGAGGACTTAAGATGCTTTGGTTTTTAAAATATCACGATTTTAGCAGAAACCCTCTTGAAATCTGTGATTATCCAAAGTGTTTTATCGTCCGTGTGTATTGCTATATACATAAGAGTGCCAAGTTTCATGAGAATAGCTTGAAAGCTAAATAAATGGTGGCGAAATTACCAAATTTCTTGAAATTTTGAGGTCCATAATTTAGCCCACTTTTTCTATAGAAAAATGTCTACGGAAAAGCCTAAATTTTGGCACTTAAAATTCTCATAATTTTTTAACTACTGATAGTATTTGCATAATTCAAACGGTTTTAAGCATCTTTTACATAGCTCTTTCCATGTAAGTTTTATCAACTTTATCAAAGAAAAAAATCAACTTGTAATGCTACTATTAGAGGTAGATAAAAGTTGATCTTGTAGCTCCAATCAACCTCCTCAGCACCCTTCTAGAATTAAACAGCAGTATACTCAAAGTATACAAATGACTCTGCATTCTTCAAAATAGTGTCATTAAGAGACAGCAGTCTCCAATTCATTAGAGAGACCAAGGAGAAAAGAAGCTTAGTCTGTGATCTGTTGATGCACATAACCATGTGAAGTGCATCCTCTTTTAACTGTGTCTAGCACAACCTGCACCTCATCTCCAGTTGAGGTCAGTGTAAGCTAGGTTTGACACACTCGTCTAGTATCCAACTGACATTTCCTGATAGCCCTGGAAAGCATGATCAAGGATGTAGCCAATAGTACACATTCCTATCAGACATCAGTCTTCACCTTGGTTTCATCATATGCTCTTATTTAAAGTGTTTCTACTTGTAGGAGTACTGGATAAGACTAAGAAGCTTTTGATTCTGCTTTGATGATGTGCCAGAGGGAGTCTGTCAACGAAGACAACTTCCAAATCAACAAAGTACAGTACAGTCTGCTGATGATGAGCCCAGCACTGTTTCAGAGTGCATTGAAAGTTGAAAATTTTGGTCAATACAGCCCCTTCCTGGATGGAAACTGCCAATTTTCTGGAGTATTTTTAGAAGGACTACAAATGCTTCACTCCATTACAGGAAAAATACATTGCATCCAGGAAATATCTTTACTTTGCATTCATTGATCTAGAGAAGGCATTTGACCAGTGTCTAGAAAAGTTCTCTGCTGGCCAATGAGGAGCATTGATGTAGAGAAGTGAATCTTTTGTGTTGTCCAAGGCATGTATGTAAATACTTGTAGCCATGGTGTTCGTGTCAACAATCACTACAGCAAGGAATTTGAAGTAGGTATTTTCTTCATGTTTCTGAAGGCATTCTTCAGTGAGTTTGTGTAAGTTTGACATGGGAGCTCATGCATGCATATAGTCAGTTTTATTTTGTTGTTTACTTCTCTTTTATTATGATTTGGGAAACATTTACACTGTCAAATACAAAATCATTTAGGCAAAGTTGACTTTTAACAGTCTTATTTCCATCTATTTTTTCTGTTTTGTATTGTCACTCAGAATTAGTTCTACACTTTATTATCTCTCACACTACTGAAAGATTGCATGTTGAATATTACAACTGTTTGGAAAAAAAATCTAATACAGGTTTCAAATAAATAAATTCAGATAGTCCAACCATGTTGTATTGAGCCAGCATGATCTAGGATTCTGCTTGCATTCATTCTTGTTTCATTGAATATGACATTTTATTTTTTTTTATTTATTTTTTTTTTTCAGAATGTTTTCAGTGTCTTTTCTTTCTTTTTTTTTTTTCTTTTTTTTCCATTACAATAGATTGTAGGGTTACAAGCATACATTTGAAATACAAAAATAGATTTATCAAAGACTCCTAAGTAGGTTTTCACTGATTGCAGTAAGATAATCTGATAGTCAGTTGTATCAATTTAATCTGCATGTTTAGCATATTCGATTGATCAACTGACACCAATACTTTTTATAGAGGTATTAGAAAACATCTAATGATAAAAAAATAAACGAGATAAATATGGTTTTCTAATATAAAGCTAATCATGAATTAATTTCTCACTTTTGTTGTAATTCAATAAATTGGATTATCTTTTTTTATTGCAGGAGGAAGACATAAAAAAGGCTGCCAAACAAGGTAATAAACAAGTAAGTTTTTGTTTCTCTTATTTTTAATACTTTTACACTACTTTTTCAAAAAAGTTATATCTTTGTTAAAATACAAGATTAAGCAATGAAATTTACCATAAGTGTATTTTTGTGCAAGGAATCAGAATATGCTACTGAAAATCTCCAGAAATTGATAGTTTCCAAATAATCTGCAGTAAATGCACATAAATATGCTGCAATTACTTAAAAATGCCATGTATCCATTAAAAGAAAAAAGTTAGAGAATTTAAAGTTGAATTGTAATGCATTTTATGTACAAAAAACTGAAATTTAAATCTAGGACTAAATGAATATATTGCAATATTTCTTTGGTATTATTGTAGATTAATACCTTTCGTTACTACCTCTCCAAAATATGTGGTTTTACCTTTGTAGGCAATTACATGTGAACAACTTGAAAGACTTTAATGAAAAATAAACAAGATTCCCCATTTGAAGCCATTCCAGCATTTTAGAACAGTTAACCATTTTTTTCCTATGGGAGATAAATCCTATGAGCTTTTTTTTCCATAAAGATGATTATGTGTGGTTTTAAGAGGGTCTTTGTGTAATTATGGAAGGATGGAGAGATTGCCACTCTGACTTTGGATTAATGATAGAGCTAAGGGAAATTATGAGTGAACATCTTGAAGACTTGATAGAAACAAAACAAAACAATTTTAGAATTTAGAGTGGGCGTTAGTTTCACAAAAATAATTCACCATTTTGAGACCATTCTAGCATTTTAGGATAGTTGACCAATTTATTTTGTTATGGGAGATAAATTGTGCACTTTTCTTTAAAAAAGGATCTGTTTTAGTTTTTTTTTTTTTTTTTTTTTTAGATGCTTATATATAGCTTACCGAGGAATTTTGTTTTGTTGGAACTTGCCACTTGGACTTAGCGTTATTGTTAGGGATAAAGAAGGTTTTAGGGGAAACTTGCCACTCATACCTAGGTAGAGGTAGGATTAAAGGGTTTTTTTTTTTAAGAGGGCATTTTGACACTTATATTTACGGTTAATGATTCATAATTATTGGCTTTTGAAAATGTTATGCCTTAGATTTTGAACATCAAATTACTTTTGAATATGTATACATATAAATGAGGGGTGTGAAACTTTACAAGAATTATGACAAACAATGGGCTACAAATCAGAGGTCACAAATGTGTCTGACTGGAAAACTGCATCCAGTGGGACACCTTATTTTGCGGTCGAAACCAGAAAAATTCAAAAACAAATCCACATATCTAACCTTTGGTGCATGGAACATAAGAATCCTGCTAGACCTCAATCACGTGGACAGACCAGCATGACAAACTGCCCTGGTTTCAAAGGAACTCGCGGCTCTTAACGTGGGCATTGCTGCACTAAGTGAGACCCAACTCTCAGAGGAGGGTAAGCTGGAAGAAAAGGGCTCAGGATACACCTTTGGAAGGGAAGGGATAAAGATGAAAAAAGAATACATTTTGGCTTTGCTATAAAGTCACATATCATGCATGATCATCAGCTCACACCAACAGCTGTAAATGAGAGACTTATGTCTCTTAGAGTCCCACTGCCTTTGATAACTTCATTACTGTCATCTCGGTATATGCACCAACCCTAGATGCTGACAGTGAATTTTACCAACAGCTTGGCAAGCTTATAACCAGAACCCCACCACATGACAAATTAATGCTACTGAGCGACTTTAACGTGAGAGTGGGGTAAGACCATAGACTCTGGAATTCTGTCATTGGGAGCATGGACTTGGTAAATGCAACTTAAATGGCCGCCTGTTATTAGGACTTTGCTTAGAATTTGAGCTATTCATTACCAACACTCAGTTCTAGCTCCCAAAGAGATTTAAGACCACATGGAAACATCCTCGATCTCAGCATTGGCACCTTTTAGACTATGTCATCATCTGTCAGAAAGATAAAAAGGATATCCACATTACTAAATCAGCACTCAGTGTAGATGACTGTTGGACTGACCACCGTCTGGTCATCACACATACTAAATATACCACCAGAATGAAGCCCGAATTTGAATTAAAACAGCAACCTCAGAAAAAAAAAATATAACCTATCAAAACTAAAACAAAATACCCAACACCCCATTGAACAACACCTTTGTATAAACCCAACCAATTCTTGCAACCTGGAAGAAAAATGGTTGTCAGTCAGTAAGATCATTGATGAATCAGCCAAAATCACAGTCAGCCTAAAGAAAACTCAAAACTGGTTTGATGAAAACCGTGCTGAAATTAATCAACTCATTCAAGAAAAGATAAACGCTCACCATGCTCATGAACAAGACCCTCAAAACCAGCATAAGACCAATATGTACAGAAACCGCAAAAATCAGTCAAGTCAATCAAGATTATGAGAACTAGAAAACAAATGGTGGCAGTTGAAAGCTTTAGAACTGGAGGGTTTTGCAGAAGCCCGCAACCTTATAAATTTCCATGCCGGTGTAAAACAAATTTTTGGCTCCATCAGATCCTCAACTGGAACATTCCTTGCAGCAGACAATGCCACCATCCTCAATGATCCACAATCAATTCTGGATCGTTGGAAGGAGCATTTTGCCACTCTACTCAATAAAGAATCTGCTGCAGATGAGGACTTTTACAAAATGGTCCCACAGTACTCAGCACAATTATGGATGAATGCACCACCATCCTTTCCAGAATTTCAGATTGCAATGAGTCAAATGAAAGTAAATAAAGCCCCAGGACCTGATAATATCCCTTTTGAACTTATCCACCATGGTGGACAACATCTGAAAACAAGACTATTCACTTTCATTCTTAAGATGTGGGAAGAACGTCAAGTACCAAAGGATCTGAAAGACGCAGTAATAGTAACCATCTTCAAAAAGGGTGACCGAAAATCATGTGGGATTGCCCTTTTGTCCAAAATGAGAAAAATCTTTGCGTGCATACTACTGAATCGCTCGCTGTAAGTCAGGGAATCAGTCCTCCCAGAATCTCAGTGCAGCATCCGTGCCTCTCGGAGGACAATAGATATTATTTTCTATGCTAGACAGCTGCAGAAGAAAAGGAGAGAACAACAGAAACCCCTCTTTCTTGTATTCTATGACCTACAAGAAGCATTCGATAGTGTTCCAAGGGACGCAATGTGGAAAGTTTTCAAGCAGTTTGGTTGCCCAATCTACATTGTAGAATGCATCCAGCCACTTCATGACGGCATGTCAGGATATGTATTGCACCTGGGCAAGGAAACTAAAAAGTTTACAGTTACCTGTGGACTTGCACCTACTCTTTTTTCCTTATATCTTGCTGCAATGCTGCACGAACTTCCCCCAAATAACCCGAGGGTGGACATTAGGTACCATTATGATGAGGAACTTTTCAAGCCTGCTAGACTAAAATCTCAAAGCCTTGTGAAATTCCAACACATCACAGAGCTTCAATATGCAGGTGACAACGTGTTCCTTTACCATTCCAAGGAAGACATTCAGAAATCTGTAAACAACTTCACAGCAGCTTACCACCGCTTCAAACTCTCTGTTAATATCTGTAAGACAAAAGTGTTTGTACAACCAGTACCCAACACCATCTTACAGGACGTAAGCATTCACATAAATGACACTACTCTTGAGCAAGTAGATCACTTTCCATATCTCGCTAGCATAATATCGGAAAAGTGCTCAAATGAGAATGAAATAGAAAGCCGAATTGGCCTATGGAGCTTTCGCTAAACTGACAAAGTGTATCTTCAATAATAAACATCTATTAATAAAAACTAAACTCATGGTATACCACACGATTATTATCCCTATGCTTTGTAGGAGTATGAGACCTGGATTATGTACCAAAGTGATCCCATTAAATTCGAAACATTCCACCAACAAAACTTCGAGTTATACTGAACATCAAATGGTATGACTATGTAACCAACACAAGCATTCTTGAGAGAGCAAACAGCTTCAGTATTGAGGCCACCACCATGAGGCATAGACTGTTGGTTGAGCACATCCTCAGAATGGATGAAAACAGGCTCCCTCGACAAACCCTGTACTCGGAAAGGACCTATCGGCCACCCTCTACAGCGATACAAGGACCAACTCAAGTCCACCCTAAAAAACATCGGATTTGATCTTCACATCTAGGAAACAACAACTCCGGATCGGTGCCTGTGGCACCAATCCATCATACATGGTACCAAAGGATACGGAGCAGAAAGAAGACTGGTGGAGATCAAGAGGCAGGCAAGAAAAAATCGTGCTGAACAACCCTGACCCCTGCCAAGCATTGCTTGCCTTCTCTGCGCATGCAAATTCCATGCTCAGATTGGTCTGAGAAGCCATCTGCTATCCAAATACTGAGGGAGAGGAAACTGAAATTCTCGAATATGAGAAATCGGCTGACAATGATAAATGAGGCGTGTGAAACTTTACAAGAACTATGACAAACAGTCAAAAATATATTTTTAATACAAGTGATGTCACTAACAGAAAATGTGACGTTTGGAAAAGTATTAAGTATTAATATACTAGTATTTAAATATAAATAATAATAATATAAATTTAAATATCAAAAATACTTTTTGCTAAAGCTGATACATCATTCACAAATTTTGGATTAATTTGGTTTTTATTTTCAATTAACATTTCTTGTCCAAGTGACACATTATTTTGTTAAACTTTCCAGTTTAAGACGTTTTTTTTTATTTCTCTACCTGGACTTCGAGCCAAGATCACAGTGTATTATTCTGATGCTACACTTCGCCTTTTCTGTTCTCTCTCAGTGGAGGAAAAATCCTCCATGACTGAGACAGTTTTTATTTTTGTTCCTATCCAGATTGCCCCTTTTGGGGTGCTGGATTTTCCCCACATTAAAAACTGACCTTATCTCTAACTCTGCTCTCGTGGGGAGGCAAGTAAATATAGTAATAGTATAGTAGTAAATATGATGATTTTAGCTGAACTCTTGAAATCTGTGATTCTTCAAAGTGTTTTATCATCTGTGTGTATTGCTATAAAAGCTTTCACATGGTTTTATGCCTTATCTGGAGCGATTTCAATAAAAACTTTCAAGTGGCTTCATGTCTTGTTGAGAGTGATTCCTATAAAACATTTCAAATGGCTTCAATTCCCATATAAAAGTTCTAGTTCCTTCAGTTCTTGTCTGGAGTGATTTCCATAAAAAATTTCTAGTGACTTCAAGCCCTGTCTGGAACGATTTCCATAAAACTTTCAAGTGACTTTATGCCTTGTCTGGAGTGATTTCAGTAAAAACTTTCAAGTGGTTTTATGCCTTGTCTGAAGCAATTCCCATAAAACATTTCAAGTGGCTTCATGCCTTGTGTGGAGCAATTTCAATAAAAAATTTCAGTTAAAAAGTTCTGACTTTGACTACTCTTAGAAATCCGACTCTGACTCCAGCTAAAACCTCTGACTCTGACTCCACAACCCTGGTAGTAGGCAGACAAGCAGGCAGGCTCGAACCCATAACGCGAAGAAGGAAAAAAAAAATGGAGTAACGTCTTAGCCAATGTCTTCATCGCGCAACTGCAAGTTAAGCGTAGTCAATCCAATGGTGATGATGACTTACTAAAATGTCGGCAAAAAAAGCAACCCCTTTTAACCTTAACCCTAACCCTAACCCTCCTTGTACAAAACTGCCTCAGTTGAAAGTGAAGGAATTAATATTTTTGGCCAGTCTTTTTATATTTGTTGTCTGAAGGATCGAGCTTGAAAACGATACCAATCTTGTGTGGATGTCGCGTGTGTGGAAAGTTTTTGTAAGCCATACAAACACACACACATTTTACCCTATATAATGTAATGTATAGATTACATTTTTTGTCCGAGTGACACATTACTTTGTTAAACTTTCCAGCTTAAGAAGTTTTAGAAACCAGGGTTGCGGAGTCGGATAGTAAAAGTCTGACTTCTAGAATTCCTAGAATACAGACTCTGACTCCGACTCCTTTGATATCTTCGACTCCGACTCCTATGCGGAAATCTATTTTGCAGATCCATATACCAGCGTCCCACATCTATTCAGCATGAATTTTATAATTACTTTTCATGTATATTATTTTTGATGTTTAACATTCACTTGTATGATAAATATACTCACACGTGCACTATATCAGCTTTATTTATTTATATTTTTACTCATGTCTACTCTTTACAAGGCATATCACCACTTGGGTTTAAAAGGCTACTATTTGGGACGAGGTCTAGGAAAGATTAACAAGATGTTGGTTTATGTAACATTTTAAATTCTGCATATCATCAGTACGACCAGGGAAGCAGGAAGTAGAAAGGGAATTTCAAAGTCTAGTTGTTCAAGGGAAGAAACTATTAGAATAGAAAGCTTTCTGGCATCTAAGGATTTCAACAGTGAAGGAGGGAGATATTATTGTTAAGTGGGTTTGTCGGGGATATGTATGGCAAGGGGGTACAAGTACAACGAGTTTATCAGAACACATTCCATTAAAATATTTGTAAAATGGGCAGAGATGCAACATTGCGGCGATGGGACAAGGGCTGAAGCTTAGTTGATAAAGTGGGATTGATTAGATTGACAACTCCTTTTTGGAACCTATCATGTGACAATACTCCATGCATGGGCGAATGGCGGCCTTGTAGAGGTACAGGATACTTTTAGGTGTGAATAGTCTTCTAGCTCAATAGAGAGAACCCACCTTCTTTGCAGCAGTCTTTGCAATGTCCTCTACATAGTTGTTCCAGTTTATATCATGTGCAAATGTTAGGCTGAAGAGTTTGAAGGTAGAATTCTCAGGTAGGGTGTTATTTGTCATCGATATAGGCGGTTGGAGAGTCGTCTTGTAATTGTTAAAGGAGAGCGACTTCGTTTTACTAGCATTAAATGTTACTATCCATTTGTGGCCCCATTCCATAATTTTCTAACGATTCTGCCATTGTCTTAAATTTATGTACATCCATTCTTCCCTCATGCATATTATAGAGCGTTGTATCATCAACAAATATACACATCTCGGACACAATATTATCAGGGAGGTCGTTTATGAATATCAGGAATAATAATGATCCAAGGATCGACCCCTGAGGTACTCCTGCATTAAAGTTATGCTGCTTGGATGTACGTCTGTCAATGACAACCTGTATGCTTGTATTATCTAAGATGGATCTAATTATATTTAGTATACATCCACTTATAACGTACGATTTAATTTTCATTAGCAGACCTTTGTGCCAGACTTTGTCAAAGGCCTTGGACATATCAAGGGCTACAGCTGTGGCTTCGCCCACTTTATCCAGTACATCGTAAATGCGTTCAAAAATGAATGTTTAAATATCTGCAGTAGAACGACATTGCCTGAATCTATACTGTTTGTCAGAGAGAAGATTTGCTTTTGTAAGTGGTGAACTAGTGCTTGATTAATTAAGGTCTCAAAGATTTTGACGAATAGAAGAGACTAATGGGGCGATAAATGAGAGGGTCTGTTCTTTCACCAGAATTTCTGTACACTGGTACCACAGAGGCCATCTTCCAGCTATTATGGAAGCAAGATTCAGCAAGGAATTGTATTGTAGACCTTGGAAAGTATAGGGGCTAGCTCAGCTGAACATTTCTTGATTAGTAATGCAGGGATGAGATCAGGCCTTTGAGGTGTCTAAATTTTTATGATATTGCAGACATAAGAACGGGTGATTTTTTTACATCTTCTAATGTGGCTTCAGTTTGCATAGAGAAATTTGGGAGGGAGTTGTTTGTTGGCTCTAAGGTGGAGTTGGAGGTGAATCGCAGGGCAAGCAGTTCCATCTTCTCCATTGCCATGCATGCAACCTTCTGGTTGTTGCTCAGTGAAGGAATTGCCTTTATTCACTACACAATTATAAATTTTTTAGAAATCACAAATTCTTATCTTTTGCGATTCTATGCGTTCCCTGATTATTTCAGCATGCTTTCTTTCTCTTATTTCTCTCTTACAATGATTTCTAGCATCTATGAATCTATGCCAAATGTGAAAAGTATTGAATATTTTACAGATGGTGGTGCAGCACAATACAAGAATTATAAGAACTTTGCCAATTTATGCAACCATCAAAAAGATTTTGAACTTGATGCAAAATGGAACTTCTTTGCAACTAGTCATGGTAAACAACCATGTGATGGCATAGATGGGACAGTGAAAAGGATAGTAGCAAAAGAAAGTCTATGAAGACCAAATTCCAAACAAATCCTTTCCACAGAAACTGTTTGAATACTGTAAATCTGCAATTTGAAATTTGTATTTGACTTATGATGTACAAACTGGCAGAATGCATTCTGTCTTTGTGCAATGGCAGCTGCAGAATCTGTAGTGAACCATGGTAGGGGGGGGGGCTTGCTATAATATTTCCGCATGGGAACACGGTCTTCAATGCCCGCTTTGCTCCATTCAGCTTTCTCATTGGCACACTGTTCCGAAGAAAGCAAGAAGACATTGGTCCATAGAGTATCTTGGATGTGTTCTCTAATCGTTTTCTCAATCAGCCCTGTTGTAGTACCTTGTTGTTTTGAGCAATGGTTTCTCACCTTGAGGTTGGGATTTAAATGTGATGTCAACTGATACCACTAGATGGTCTGCATTTCCAAGTGGACTGTGGGCATTAGTCACACAATCCTCAGGTAGTGTGGTGAGGAATAGGTCTAGAAGTGAAGCCTGCTGAGATTCACGATCTGGTAGACGAGTTGGAAACATTACTGTCTGTTTAAGGGAATGGGCTATAGAGAAGCTATAAGTAGAGCATCCAGCTGCATCTGTGTAACCTAAGAAACCAAGCCAATTTTTATGGTGGACATTAAAGTCACCAAACACATGTATTTAGGCGTTACTATCCAAGGAGAGTGCTGCATCTATACTATCAGTGACATGACCGATTAGAGTACAATCCTGACTCGAGGAAAAACAGCAGAGAAAATATAAGTAACTAACACAGTAATTAAATGTTAGTCGAAAGCACATAAAAGCCTGGTCATCTGATGCAAGATTTTTCTCTCTACTTTAAGGGAGGGTGCTACGGATATAGAATCTAAGCATGTTCTTACAGCAAAGAGGGAGGTATCCTGTCATGTTAAAGTAGTTAGAGGGAATTGAAAAGTGTAAGTTTGTTTCATTTAATGCTAAGATATCCGAGGAGTTTACTAAAAGGTAAGACTCTACATCATCTATTTTACCTCTAAGCCCATGGATATTTGAGAAAGTGAGCCTCAAGGTCGGAGGGATCATTCCATGTCAATTCACCAGGTCATTACACCCACCGACTCCGAATTACTTGAAATTTGGCACAAATATTCCCCTTCATGAGTTAGGAAAATTTTTTGTAGACTATTGGTTAAACATAAGATATCTGATAGGTAATAATTGTAATAAATTTAGAATTAGGCCGTGAACTCTGAATGACCCTCCTCTAAGCCAGACTGGAACTTGTCTGTGGCACCTAAAATATTTATTAGTCACTTTTCCTCTAGTATCCAAAGAGAAAGGCAGCATTTTGCTACTTGGATTTTTTACTAGCACACAGAATAATTGAAGTATTTTTTTTTTTTTTTTTTTTTTTTTAGGTAAAGATGAATTGTTCTATTTGTAGTGAGCTAACAGTTGAAACAAGTACTAATTTATTCCATGATAAACAGGTTGGATTAATTTCAGTGGATCATTTGGATGCAATGGGTGTAAAGCTTATTGCCTATAGGACAGGACTTGATAAGGATAAAATACAAACTGTGACCATCACAATCAGACCTTGTTAACTAAGTATGAGTATCTTGAAAAGAGTTGTTGCAATCCATTTAAAAATCATAAGAAGCAAATTAAAGACAGTTTGAAAGCAATTTCTTTGAAGTTGGCAGATAAAGCAAAAGCTAAGTTGTTACTTATTCCAGGCAAGAAACTCTGTCCTAATTGTCGAATACGAATCAGCAAACTTCTTGATGATGAAAAACAAAAGTGTGTATCGGATGAGGAAATGCAAGAGCTTGATGCAAGTACTTTGACGGAAACAGAAGACAAATATCAATGAATGTTTCTCTGCTATTGGAATTTCTCCAATGAAAAAAGGGCTTCATAACTCTGGAAAGGCCCGTTTAGGTAAGAGAAAACTTTCCTCGGCAATACAAAGACCAAAGTCAGTAGGTCATTAAACATTGACTCTGAGCTGTTATGTGATGAACCTTTAAAATTAAAAAGTGAGATTTTAGATAAAGCTAAGTGCTTTGATAAAATGATAGAGGTTCTTGCAGCAAAAGTGAAAACTGTGGAATCCACTAAAATGAAAATACAGATCTTGACACTTCCCCCTACCAATTGGTCACACAAAAGTCATGAATGTATTTGGTGTTTCAGAACACATTGTACGCAAGGCTCGCAAATTGTATTTGGAAAGCGGTATTTTAGCTGTGCCAGAACAAAAACAAGGTAATATTGTAGAGTTAGTGCAAGCGTTTTATCAAGATGATGAGTACATTCGATTGATGCTAGGCAGGAAAGGCTTTTTTAGTATTAAACGTAATTTACATCAGCAGAAGAGACTCATATTGTGCAACCTAAATGAGCTCTTCAGAGCATTCAAGGAACAGAACCCGACAGTATCTTTAGGGTTTTCAAAATTTTGTAACCAAAATTGTGTGTCCTTGCTGGTAGTGCAGGTACACATGCTGTATGTCTATGCACTATCCACCCAAACATCAAACTATTACTGGAACCATTGAATGTACTGTATCAAGATCTCTTGAAGTATATTGTCTGCAATACAAGTAATAGACAGTGTATGATTCATAGGTGCCCAAATTGTCCTAAATCATCACAGAAGCTGGAAAAATTTCTTTACGACACCCTTGAAGAATGTATTGGTAATGAAAACTCTATTGAGTTCTCCCAATGGACAACAAGTGACAGATCAACTTTAATAACTCACAAGGAATCCTGTCAAGCTTATGTGGATTTAGTTATTTTGCAATTAAATAAATTAGCATCTCATTCTTACTTGGCTAAATCACAATCCAGATATTTAAAGCAAAAAAAAAAAAAGATATCAGTGATATTATTGCTTGGGGATTTTGCTGAAAATTACAAATTTGTTATTCAAGATGAGATCCAGAGTTTTCATTGGAGTACCTTTCAATGTACTTTACACCCAGTGGTATTCTATTTTAAGCTTGAAAACACAATGCAAAGTCAAAGTTTCTGTATTATATCGAGTGACAATTCCCATGATGTGGCATTTGTTTATATGGTACACAAAAACATTATCGAGGTGATCAAGGCTAATTTGCCAAATGTGAAAAGTATTGAATATTTTACAGATGGTGGTGCAGTACAATACAAGAATTATAAGAACTTTGCCAATTTATGCAATCATCAAAAAGATTTTGAACTTGATGCAAAATGGAACTTCTTTGCAACTAGTCATGGTAAACAACCATGTGATGGCATAGATGGGACAGTGAAAAGGATAGTAGCAAAAGAAAGTCTATGAAGACCAAATTCCAAACAAATCCTTTCCACAGAAACTATGTTTGAATACTGTAAATCTGCAATTGAAGGAATCAAATTCATTTTGATTAAAAAGGAAAGTTGAGCAAGCAAGAAGTCTCACTATTAGATTTGAAAATGCATCCACAGTTCCAGGGACAAGAAGTTTTCATCAATTTATTCCACTTGACAGAGATAAAATAGCCATGAAACAATGTAGTGAAGATGAAAACTATGAATTGATATATGACTTCTTTATTGAGGTTGAAGAAAAACCAATGAAATTTGTTGTTTCAGAATATGTTTGTTGCAGATATGACAGTAACGTTTGGATTAGCATGATCCTAGAAATTAATATGGAAAATAAGGACTTGCTAATTAAGTTCATGCATCCAGCTCTTCTATCACATTCATTTTATTAGAAAGAGGATTTTAAGGATATATGGTTTGTGCCATTAGTAAATATTCTGTGCACTATTGTGTCCCTACAACACCAAATGGTAGAGTTTATCATTTGTCCAAAGGTGATAAATTATCTGTGCAAAGAATTGTATACAAAACAAATTAATCTATGTACACAACAAAATTTGGTGCACAGCATAGGTTAAAATTTGTATATTATCATTTTCTTCTAAATATAAAAAATTTGTATATTGTTATCACTTTCTTCTAAATATAAAAAATTTTAGATTAATGAAAATAACTTTTTGAAAAATATGAAAAAATAATTTTTAAAGTGATGTAATTGAAAACATTTCTTTATGAATAAAAAAAATATAAATGTTTAGTGCCAATTACAAATATTCTAAGTTTTAAAAATTCACATGCATTTAAAACAAAAAAATCAAATTTTTTTGTTTCGTTAAAATTATGAAATTAATTTTTTTTTTTTTAATTCATTCAGAAATAATTTCTTTTAATTTAATGTTTAATGCCATCTATAAAAACTATAAAGTGCTGATCCTAATGCATGAGTCAATGTTTATCACTTGTTGAAGACAATCTATACGTACCATACAAAATGCAATATCTGCAAAATATATTTAAATTATTTTCTTTTTAAATTAACAAAGACTATCTTATTGAATAGTTTAAGAAATTACTTAACACAATATGAACATTTGAGAAGTTTGGGAGCATTAGGATGATTGTCTTTATCAATCTTTCATTGAATTACTAAACGTACATAGGAAAAAAAAAAACTATAAAATTGGCAGGGCCATATCTCCTAAAGTAGGCTAGAAACCCTCACAAATTTTTTTTTGAGAACTTAAGCAGTCATAGTAGATGCTATAAACAAAATATTATGAAAATTGAAGAGGACATATTTTCTCTAGACTGACCATAAGCTACATAGGTAAAAAATTGATGATTTGGGGAACATGCTTTTGGAAGAGCAAAATTTTATTTTCTACCAGGTATGGGGTAAAAATAATTAGATATTCGGATTCTACAGTCCCTAAATGCCCTTTCTACCAAATTTCAGAAATAAGTGGAAGTATTTTTTTCTCATTTTATAAAACACTGAAATTCTGTACGGTTTCACAGCATAAATTTGGAAGCAAAATATGCAAATTTTACACACACCTAAAATCCGAATGGTAAGGTTTAGGGACCAAATAATTTGGCAAATTTTCCTAACTCATGAAGGGGAATATTTGTGCCAAATTTCAACTAATTCGGTGTCTGTGGGTGCAGATTTGAACTTTTTGCTGGTGTTTTGGTCATTACCCGGAGGTGAATTGGTTTTGTTTGGGTAGTTGTCTGGTTTTATTGTGGTATTGTTTGGGTTGTCATTTAATTACATTTTTGTTTAATGTCAGGTTAGGGGAAGTGTGTTGAGCAAAGTGGACCAGTTTTGACACCAAGTATACACACAGTGGCCCATTAGCTGAATTCTGTCTAGAAGTTGTAGTCTAGTGAAAGCCCACCAGATATACCAAGAGAGTCCCTTTCTGTGCGAGACATGGCACTACAATTATACAACTGATGGCAGAGCAGTCGATCTAAGCATTACCAAAGAGTTAGGGCTCCTGTACTGTCAGTTAGAAACAGCAGCCAGACAAACTGTCAATCAGTTACATTCAACCTCTCAGACAAGTCCGGCCCAAATAAATCATGTGAGCACAAGTGGCATGCAAGCAAACCCAATTTTCTCAATTTCTGAGAGAAAGTGAAATTTAAAATAGGGAATAGGGGGAAGGCGTTCAATGTCCTAGTCAGAAAACCAGGCCAAGCACAAGGCGGCTCTGGTGAGTCCCTTGTATTGTACCTCTTGTCTGGCTAATAGACAAAGAAAAAGTGTGAAAGCTGGCGATAAACGGAGCCTATCTACTCCTTAAGCAAGTTAGGTTAGCAAAGTAGGAATTTGTTAGTCACCAGCTCCAGGAAGGTTGTCGGCCATGACTGAGGAGGCCTTGCTCCGCCAGTTTTATCAGTTTTCTTTCTATTAGATGGATGATCTGACAAGATCTTCAGGTCCATCATACAAAGAGGGATAACCATGCGCCTGGTTTTTTGCACCAAATATTTTTGCGCCTCTGCACAAATGAAGATATTGAGTATCTTATTTTAAAGTTTTTCTCTATTCTACATAAATAAGCGTAGGATTAGAAATAGATTCCCCTCTTACATTTACAAGAAATTGTATCTTTCAAGTACTGTGAGAGAATCAATTAGCTCTAGCAACTTATTTGTTTTAAAATAAATGAATAGGATATTATTAATAATTACTTGAATATCTATATATATATGAAAGCGAAAATGTGTGTGTGTTTGTATGTCCGCTAAAAACTTTCAACAGACACAACAAAAATTGACAAATTTGGTATCATATTAAAACTCCAACCTTCAGACGAAAAACATCAAAATTTTGGCCCCAACGGTCAACTCTAAGTTCTGCAGGGGGTGGGGGCAAAAAGCGACATTTTTTTCGTTTTTTTATTTTTTTTTTATTTTAGGTGTAATCTAATGATATTTATACATAATTGAAAAACGTTTAGTCATGTCACGTGAGGTGATGTCAGCACACTTTAATGGCGATATTTGTATACAATACAATGTATATAATACAAGACTCTGTATGGGTAAAATGTGAGTATCATACAAATGAAAATATTAACTTACAGGCTATGAAAATGGTACCAACGTTATTATCGGGTTAAAAATAGTAAAATACGAGAGTATAACGAAAAATGACAAGCAAAAATGATGAGTACAAAAAAAATTATGCTTAAAAATATTTAGCAATAAGAGGAACACCTCGCTATGTTGACAAAAGAAATGGACATTTTCTTTTTAGTATAAGTAACAATATGATCTCCTAATTCTGTTTAGGGTAAGGGAGGGGGGGGCGAAAGATGAGATCGCTTGAATTCTAAAAAAGGTACTACTACACTTTGATCTTAGCCAAAAGACCAAGTAACCTGCTAGATCTACAGCAGATGTGCTTACAGTTATATCTCATAGGATTAGCAAATCTCTCGACGGAGGCAACCTTTCTAGGGCAATTGCTCTTCACATATCTAAGGCCTTTGATAGGGTATGGCATAAAGGTTTACTTCATAAGATCTCTAGCTATGGTATAGCTGGAAATGTCTTCTCAATTATTAAATCATTTCTTTCTGATAGGTTCATAAGAGTAGTAGTTGAGAGGCAAAAATCAGAAGCTCACTGTATTAATGCCGGTGTCCCTCAGGGGTCCATCCTGGGCTCAACTCTTTTCCTGATCTACATTAATGATCTTCCAAATCACATCCTTACATCATTTGTAGACATTTATACTGACGACACTACCATTTATGGTAGCACATCTAAGACAGTAAACAACCAAGTTCTCTCCAATTCTCTCTCTCCTCTGATCTTGAGCACGTAGTACAATAGGGAAAGGAGTGGCTGGTTACTTTTAATGCATCTAAAACCAAGCTTCTCTCTTTACATCATCAACATTCTGATCCACATCTGGCTTCAATTGAAATGAATGGCTCTCGTCTTCAGGAGGCCTCAAGTTTTGACAAGCTTCTGGGCTTGACCTTTTCTCCTGATCTTAAATGGAACATGTACATCAAATCTGTTGCCCAGGCCGCTGGAAAAATGGTGGGATCTTTCTATTGATCCGGTAGATATCTCACTGCTGATGCAATTCTCTATCTATATAAGAGCCAGGTACGTCCAAGGATGGAATACTGTTGCCACATCTGAGCAGGAGCTGCTAGAAAGGACTTGTCCTGCCTTGATAGAGTTCAAAATAGACTTTGTAGCCTCATAGGAGATGTCCTTTTCTCTTCCCTGCAACCTCTATCTCACAGAAGAGATGTTGCGAGTTTGTCTCTGATGTATCGTTATTTTCATGGAAAGTGTTCGACTGAGCTTCAGTCTATGGTCCCCCCTCGCCTAACTTTCACAAGAAACACTCGTCTAGCTGTAAACACTATCAATAATTCCCCCCACTCTTTATCTGTGCCTAAACCTAAATGTAGATTCCATAAACAAAGCTTCTTTCTTAGAACTGCACGCCTGTGGAATTGTCTTCTGTTTTCCTGCTTTCCGGCTGACTACAAGTATAATATGGTTGTGTTCAAGTCTAACGTAAATAAGTTCTTGATGAGCCGTTCCATATAAGTTATCAAATTTACCAAATTTTCATTACTAATGATTACTATATTGTCCAATTTCTACTGTACACTTTTTAACCCTTATCTTTCAGTGGCCTCTTGGTCTTGATAATGTGGTGATGCCTATGTAAAAAAAAAAAAAAACGTGTTATATAGCATAATTTCCTACCAAACATCTTCTATGAAAAAAGATGAATATTATATATTTATCATGTACTAAATTAAGACGATGTCATCGCTAAACTGCTGATTCCAAATTCTGAAATAAAACCATTATTATTTAGTGAAATCCCAGGGATAATCTCCTTATTTTCGAGTAGATCGAAAGTTGCTACAATATTTTTAGTATTTTACTACTATGGATTACGGATCGTGCTGAAGTAAAAACATTGTATGAGTTATTCGGTGTTAATCAGTATTATACTTACATTTGGTGAGTGTTTAATGAAACCCCAGGCATAACCTCCTCCTTATTTTCGAGTAACGTTTGTTTCTCTAAAGCTTGAGATCCCAGGCATAACCTCCCCTTTATTTTCGAGTAACCGTATTACATAGCATAATTTATTACTAAACATTATATTCTATTAAAAAAGATGTATATTATATATTTATCGTGTACTACGTTGACACAAGATGACATATTCCAAAAATCACATAGCTGAACTGCTGATTCCAAAAAGCAGAAAATGAATCAGTGCACACTGGAAGCTTATTTGTAACATTTCAGAAATCACGTAAATATATCAAGTAATCCTAAGTTAAGGAGAAGATAAAAGTCAATCGAATGCTGAGACAGATACTACACTAAGGAGTTCATGTTGAAGTACTATGTATTAGCAGAATACCCAGTGTCGTCCAGAATTGGATGAGAAAGGTGGATATATGTACTAGCAGAATATCCGGCGTTGCCCGGGATTGGATGAGATAGGTTGATTTATTTACTAGCAGAATATCCGACGTCGCCTGGGATTGGATGACATAGGTGGATATATATAATAGCAGAATACCCAGCGTTGTCTGGGGTCAGATAATATAGGTGGATATATGCCTTAGCAGAATACCTAGCGTCACACGTGATTAGATGAGATAGGTGGATATATGTACTAGCAGAATACCAGGCGTTGCCTGGGATCGGATAAGATAGGTGGATATACGTACTAGCAGAACACCCAGCATTACTCGGGATTGGATGAGATAGTTGGATGTATGTATTAGCTAAATACCAGGCATTGCCCGTGATTGGATGAGATAGGTGGATATATGTATTAGCAGAATATCTGGCGTTGCCCGGGATTCGATGAGATAGATGGATATATGTACTAGCAGAATACCTGGCATCACCCGGGATTGGAATATGTGTATACATGTACTGGCAGAATACCCGGCGTTGCCCAAGATTGGATGAGATAGGTGTATATATGTACTAGCAGATTACGCGGCATCGCCTGGGATTGGATGAGATTGGTGTATATATGTACTAGCAGAATACCCGGCGTCGCCCGAGATTGGATGAGATAGGTGGATATATATACTAGCAGAATAGCCGGTGTCACCCGAGTTTGTATGAAATAGGTGGATATATGTACTAGCAGAATACCCGGTGTCGTCCGGATTGGATGAGATAGGTGGATGTATATACTAGCAGAATACCTGGCGTTGCCAGGATTTGGGTGAAATAGGTGGATATATGTACTAGCAGAATACCCGGCGTTGCTCAGGATTGTATGAGAAAGGGTATTATATGTACTAGCAGAATTTCCGGCGTCGCTTGGGATTGGATGACATAGGTGGATATATGTATTAACAGAATACCCAGCGTCACCTGGGATCGGATAAGGTAGGTTGATATTTGTACTAGCAGAATACCTGGCATCGCCTGGAATCAGTTAAATAGATAGAAATAAGTACTAGCTGAATACCCAGCATCGCCCGGGATTGGATGAGATAGGTGGAAATATGTATAAGCAGAATACCCAGCATCGCCTGGGTTTGAATTAGATAGGTGGAAATATATATTAACAGAATACCTTGCACGACCTGTGATGTAATTACACAGGTGGAAATATATACAAACAAAATACCCGGCGTCGCCCAGGATTGAATGAGATAGGTGGAATTATATACTAGCAGAATATCCGGCCCAGCCCTGTATTGAATGGGACAGGTGTTAATATATACTAGCAGAATACCCAGAATCGCCCTTAAATGGATTAAATAGGTGGAAATATAGAATAGAAACATACCCGACATGGCCTGGTATCGAATTAACCTTGCTGGAAATATATACTAGCTTTGTACCCGCTATCGCGTGGTATTGAATGACATTGCTGGAAATATATACTTGCAGAATGTATCAAAGTTATTAATTTAATAAGAGTGGGGCGATAATGTGGGTTAAATCTTTTAAAATGAGTCGAAATTAGTAACATATCCAATAATTTTGAAAAATGATGAAATGTGAGTTATTTTATTGTGTGTTTGTAATAAAATAAACAGTCCAGACAATGTATCAAAGTTATTATTTTAGTAAAACAGAGGTGATAATGTGGGTTGAATCGTGAAAAATAATTGCCAAAATTAGTAACATATCCAAGGATTATGAAAAATGATGAAATGGAAGTTATTTGATTGGTATGTTTGTAATGAAATAAACCGCCCAGACAATATTTCAAATTATAATTTTAGTAAGGGGGGGGGGGCGATAATGTGCGTTAAATCATGAAATTATCCAAGAATTATGAAAAATAATTAAATGTGAGTTATTTGATTAGTGTGTTTGTAATGAAATAAATAGTCAAGACAATGTATCAAAGTTATTATTTTAGTAAGAGAGGGGCGATAATGTGGGTTAAATTATGAAAAATATTTTAAATTAGTAACATATCCAAGAATTATGGGATTCAATGAGATAGGTCCAAATATATACTAGCAGATTACCTGGAGTCACAGAAGATTGAATGAGATACATGCAAATGTATGCAAGCACAATACACGGGAGATTGATTGAGATATATAGTCGTGGATTACCCGGTGTTGCCTGAGATTGAATGAAGTAGGTGAGAATATATACTAGCAAAATTTCCTGCGTCGCTTGGTATTGAATGAGGTAGGTGGAAATTATTAGCAGAATACCCTGCATTACCCCGGATTGAATAATATAGGTGGAAATATATAGAAGCAGAATACCAGGCATCACATCAGATTTAATAATGCAGGTGCAAATAAATACTAACAGAATACCTGGCATCACCTGGGGATGAATGAGATAGGTATAAATACAGAATAGACAAATATTTGGCGTCGCCCTGGATAGTATTAGATAGCTGCACATATACACTAGCAGAATATCCGGCATTGCTCAAGATTGAATGAGATAGGTGAGAAAATTTACTAGCAATATCCCCAGCGTCGCCCGGGATTGAAGGAGATTGATGGAAATATATATTAGCAAAATTGCTGGTGTTGCTCTGGATTGAATGAGATACTAGCAGAATAATTAGCATCACTCTGGATTAAATGAGGGTGGCAGAATATAAAGTTTGTACTGTAAATGGCTTAAACAATTTTCTATCTCAAAATTAATTCATTTGTGATGTCGATTATAGATATGACTTAAACAGTTTACGATTTCAAAATTAGATTAATACATACATATAAAAAGTTTTGGTAGGTGAGTATGAGGATCGAACCCGAACCCTTGATGCAAAGTTGGAAATTATAGTGTGAAAAAAAAAAGTGCAACGTTAACCATTAGGCCACCACGACATACAAGGGAGACACGTTTGAATTTATTTATTTAACTATTAAAAACATGTGTCCGCAATAAAAGTTTCCATTTGACCTAATTAAGAAGGTCAAATAGAAGTCACGCAGTTCACTTTTGCTGCGAGGCAGCGGTTGGGTTTGTTTACCTAACTTTGACTGTTTTTTCCCCAACAGATGTTTGGGAGGGGGAAACCAGCTCCCAATTGTCCAGATTGAATAGCAATTGTCTGATATACAAGATTGATCAAAGCTAATTGCTTCTGGACGTTTCCCGGCGCGATGCCAAGAAAGATGTTAAGTTTGAATTAGTTTCACTTTTTATACGAAAAAGCCCAATCAACACGCGAGAAGCCAAAATAGCAATAATTTTGTAAAAGTCGACGTAAATAAATCTATAAGCTACATGTGTTCTCAAATCCTAGATATTATTATCTACAGCCTATATAAACAGATCTAAGCAATAGTACCCCCCCCCCGCAAGCGTGTGCGAGAAAAGCCTTTGCGAGACATACACGAAATGGTCACACACATTTTGCCTTTTATATATATAGACTAGCGGAGGTACCCGGCGTTTCCCGGATGTTTGTAGTTGTGTGTGGTGTTAAATAAAAAAGAAACCGGAGGTGGGGGGGAGGGGTAGGATCGAATTCGAAGCCCTGAGGCGAAGTTTGAAAATAAAATCGGCCAGCCAGAATGAGTTAGTGAAAGATGTTTGAATTTATTTAAGTAAGAACCAAATTGACAGGTGCGCACCCGGAAGTCGTCGAGCGTTATGACGACGTCAATGACCAGGTTTCTTTGTTATAAGCGAAGTAAAAAAAGAAAACGTTTTAATTAAGAGGGGGGGTAATCAAAACATCGAAAAAAAAAAAAAACTAACGTAAGGCAAACGAATGATGAAAACAGAAAAACGAACACGTGAAAAATGGCTTAAATAAGCCTGTTTCGATATTAAAATTTAAAAAATCAGTGGGTACCCGGGTGGTTTGGGGTGTGTGGTCGGGGTGGATAAGCGAAGTAAAAAAAAAAAAACAGAAAAACGAACGTTATGTGAAAAATGGCTTAAATAACACTGGTTCAATATTTAAATTTAAAAAATCAAAAAAACAAAAAAGACATCTGACACCACGATTCAAACCCAAAACGTTTAGATAATGAACCAACGCGCTAATCAACTGACCTAACACGACATACATGAAATTTGTTCAGTTTTTCAACTATTTAAAGTAAATCAGGTCATGACGTCATCTGGCGCATGCGTTAGAACCGCTCGTCGTCACGAGAAGACCGTTTTTGTTGACCCTATCCCTGTCGAAAATTGTCGATTTCGAGGTGAAAAAAATGAACGTTTTTGGCCAATTTTTCAATATTTTTCGAGCGACTGATGGGGATTTGATATGATACCAAGTTTGTGAATTTTCTTCGTGTCTGTCAAAAGTTTTTAGCAGACACACAAACATAGACACATACATTTTCACTTTTATATATATAGACTAACGGGGGGGGGGCGTATCCGGCGATGCCCGGGTGTTTGGAGGTGTGTGTGGTGTTAAATAAAAAAGAACCCGGAGGGGAGTCGAACCCGAAGCACTGAGGCAAAGTTTGAAAATAAGCCTGTTTCGATATTAAAATTTAAAAATTTGGAAAAAAAAACCCATCCTCACACCATGATTCGAACTTAAAACGTTTAGATAATAACCAACTGAGCTGAGGCGACGTTCACGAAATTTGTTCGGTTTTTCAACTATTTAAAGTAAATCAGGTCACAACGTCATCTGACGCATGCGTAGAATTGGTCATTGTCACAAGAGGACCGTTTTTGTTGACCCCTCCCCCCTGTCGAAAATTGTGGATTTCGGGGTGAAAAATTAACGTTTTTGGTCAATTTTTCGATATTTTTCGAGCAAAGGATGGAGCTTCGATGTGATACTGAGTTTGTGAATTTTCGTAGCGTCTGTCGAAAGTTTTTAGCAGACATCCAAACATACATTAGCGGTTGATGGGCAGAAATCAGAAGCTCACAGTATTAATTCCAGAATCCCTTGGAGGCCCATCCTGGGCCCAACTCTCTTCTTGATCTACATCAATGATCTTCCAAATCACATCCTAAGATCATTTGTAGATATTTATGCTGATGACACTACCATCTATGGCAGCACATCAAAGGCTGTAAATGTCCACGTCCTCTCTGATTCTCTTTCCTCTGATCTTGAGCATGTGGTGCAATGGGGAAAGAAGTTGCTGGTTAATTTTAATGTATCTAAAACCAAGCTTCTCTCTTTACATCATCAGCGTTCCGAATCCCATCTGGCATCAATTGAAATGAATAGCTCTCGTCTTGGGGAGGCTCCATGTTTTGATAAGCTTGACCTTTACTCCTGATCTGAGATGGAACACGTACATCAAATCCGTTGCCAAGGTTACAAGAAAAATGGTAGATATATCACTGCTGATGCAATTCTCTACCTATATAAGAGCCAGGTACATCCAAAGATGGAGTACTGTTGCCACATCTGGGCAGGAGCTGCTAGAAAGACTTTATCCTGCCTTGACAGAGTTCAAAATAGACTTCGTAACCTAGTTGGGGGGGGATGCCCTTTTCTCTTCCCCACGACCTCTTTCCCACAGAGGAGACGCTGCGAGCCTGTCTCTGCTTTATCACTATTTTCATGGCACATGCTCATCTGGGCTCTGATCAATGCCCCCCCCCATCACCAAATTTTAACGAAAAAAACACTCACCTAGCTGAAAACACTATCAATAATTTTCCCCACTCTTTATTTGTGCCTAAACCTAAACGTAGATTGCATGAACAAAGCTTCTTTCTTAGAACTGCATGCCTGTGGAACTCTCTTCCATTTGCCTGCTTTCCAGCTGAATACAATTTAGTCATATTCAAGTCCAGCCTAAACAAATTCTTGATGAGCTGTTCCCCTTAAGTAATCCAATTTTATAAATTTCCACTGCTAACGATATTATCCCATTGACTTCTGTACACTCATTAACCCTTATCCTCGAGTGGCCTCCAGGCCTTGATAAGTGGTAACTCCTATGTATAAAAAGGGAAGGAAAAGCTATAAAGGGTTATAGTTCCATGGGTTGCTTCTTATTGATTTATGCCCGTTTTTTGGCGGGGGCAGATTGTAATTCCAGATCAATCCCGAACTAATCCAATTGCCAAATTCTAGTAGATTCAGGAACTGGATAATTATCAGATTACAATCCGATTGTTATCCAATGTAATCTACAGTGATCCTACACAAAGACAGAATTTTCATTGATCCTGTGTGACGTCACAACCAAAACGAAAACGGCTGTCCAGATTTGAAGTGATCTGACAGACCAAAATATCTTGATGAAGTAGAAGCATTACAATACAGTACAAAATATATTTCCAAAAATAAAGGCAAAACCATACAAAAACTGCTAAATTGTGCAAACTACTGCTTAGGAAGCAATTAAATTATTGCTTATTCACCAAACCTGTTTTCCTGCTCTTATTTACTTATACTGCTTCCCTCTTTTTAGAAATCATAATTTATCATTCTATGACTAAAGTGTAATGTTTAAATATAAGGCCTATACTGGCCACATGTATATTGTTACTGATGTATGTTACTAAAATAACTTAGGTTATTTCTAAATGTTTGCTTTGAAGTAATAATACTTGCCTCCAAGACACCTGCCTGTCTGTTTTGTATGATAAACATTAAAATCCTTATACTTCGAAATCCTCCCCAAATTCCTGTATATCTATATTATACAGTAGCGTCCAAAACTAAGGGACAAGATCTCAAAACCTATTATTTGTTTTTTCTCCATTTTGTCCCTTACTTTTGGACGTTCCTATTTTGAAAATAAATAATTGTTATAATTCTTTTTCTATCCTTTGCATATGATTTAAATTTTAATATGTTATTATGGATGATAACGACTACCAGTTGTCAAAATATCAGTTTTTCACAGTTGTTATTTCTAACAAATATTTGGTTTTAAAATTTTGTCCCTTAGTTTTGGTCACTACTGTATATAAATGCTGTATTCTTGTAAGTATGTCATCTCTACTGTTCCAACTGAACAAAAAAAACAATTGTTCTTCTCCTCCAGCTGTTATAAAATCACATACTTTGCACGTACTTTAGGAGGGAGGTTTAGCTCCTTGTCCTAAACTTTAGTAGGCTGACCCTTTAAAAATCAATACATACTAAACATCTATAGATTTCTATTGCTAAGGGATGCATTAGCTTAACCTATATTTATACTCTATAGAATATCTATAAAATAGATAACTATTAGCCACAGATTGTGCCCAGATTATAAGTGATCTATATTAACTAGCAACTATATCTTTCTTTCACTTAGATGGGATAAAGTACTGGTGATTATCTTTACATGAAAACTAACACTTAAAGCACATTTCGAAACGCACCCTAACCCTTATATTATAATTTCTAATTAGTCACTAATCCACAAACCATATTTGATCTTTTCTTAACCCTAGTAGATATTAAAATAAATCAACACCCCATAATCATAGATACCTCCTTTAAAAACGTAACCACATCTTCCAATTTTAATCCTATTCTGAGGACTGTAACTTCAAAGCAGATACTAATTCTTTGATACTAACTCTATTAATCCAAACTATCACTTCAGGGGCATAGAAATACCTGGCTTTGAAACCAGGTGCGGGGAAAACCCTTTTGGTGCTGATGGACTCATAGATTTGGTCAGGTCATCCATCTAGAAGGAAAACTCCGATTTGTAAACCTGTGCCACTGACCTCATACGACTTAGCACCAAATGGGGGAGGGAGGCCTCCTTAGTCTTGACGACAACCTCCCTAGAGCTGGTGACTTGATCAAATCATCGGTTTGCAAACCTAAACTGCTTAAAGAGTAGATAGGCTCTGCCTATCACCCGGCTTCCATACTCCTTCTTTGCCTATTAGCATGAAGCAGAGGTGCAGCCACAGGGACTCATTAATGTCCAGTGCTTGTTTCCTGACTAGGGCAATGAATGCTGTCCCCCACATTTGCCTCATTCCCTTTGACTATAGCTGGGCATCTTCGGAGTGCTTGTTCACCATATATGCTAACATGATTGGACTGCTGTCGGACAGGTTTGAGGGTACCAGTTTGACAGTTACTGGTTGCTGACTTAGAGTACAGGAGCCCTAACTCTTTGGTGGCGCTTAGAGCGGCTGCTCTATCATCAGTTGTATAATGTCAGGATGTTTGTAGTGCAATGTCGCGCATGGAAAGAAACCCTGCACTCATCTCTGGTGAGTATTCCTGAGGCCACATTCCTGTAGATGAGGAACCGGCTGATGGTCTACCTGTGTTGCATGGTGGTGGCTATGTACATCCGTTTTGTATAGCACCTCACCCTAGATCTGAAAATACAAAATAAAATAAAATAACAGCTCAATCCAAAAAGTAAGTTCAAACCAGACACACACTTAAAGAATTCCCCACCTCTTTTGAGGCTTGCATTTACAAATATCCGTGAACTTAGAGCTAACTTAGATGATGTTGAATCGTTTCTCCTAGCAAACTCCTCGGATATCTTAGCACTAAGTGAAACTAACTTGCACTCCTCCATTCCATCTAACCACTTTAACATGTCTGGTTATCTTCCACTTTGTCGTAAAACTCTGATAGACACCTGCACGAACTTGGAGTCTATATTCGTAACACCCTCCCTATGTCTAGGGAATCTAAACTAGAATCAGGTGACCATATACTTTAAACAAACTTTACAACATAGCGTTAGCTACCTGTATTTTCTTTATCACTCTCCATCAACCCAGGACTGTACTATAATCAATCATGTCTTAGCCGGCAGCCTTGACACTAGCACCCAAATACATGTATTTGGTGACTTTAACGCCCACCATAGAAATTGGCTTGGCTTCTATAACTACACTGACACAGCTTGTAGCGTCATCCATAACTTTTCTATATCCCATTCCTTGACAGAGACAGTAACATTCCCAACCTGTCTCCCAGATCGTTAGGACCAGCAAGCCTCACTTCTGGATCTATTTTTAACAACAGTTCCTGAGGATTGTGTAACAAATACTCATTGCCCACTCGGGAATGCTGATCATGCTGTGATAATGAGAGACATCACTCTAAACTCTTGACCCCAAGTTGAAGAGCCATTACTCCAAACGCCAAAGTACTGCAATAAGGCTGACTGGAATGCCATAGAGATCACATCAGAAACACCCTATGGGGAAATTTATTTTCTCTTCCTGCAGAACAGTGCGTAAATGAGACTACTGAATGGTTCAAAGCAGCAATTGAAGCACATGTTCCTACACGGAAGTTCTATAGCAAACCCCACTCTCCCCAATGGTTTACTTCTATTTGTGCAGCTGCCATTGCTCAGAGGCAACATGCATACCATAGATTTATCCGCCATGAGTTCTGTACAAACAGACAAAAATTTATAGAAGCTAGAAGTAATTGTAAGAAAGAAATAGCGACAGTTAAGAGTGAATATACTGAAACCACCAGGAAACGCATTGAAATGCAAAAATTAGGAACTCACGATTTCTGGAAAATCTATAATAGTATAGTAAATAATGGGCAATCAACAATACCCCCACTATTCAACAATCATGAGGTTGTTTGCACAGCAACTGAGAAAGCTAACATGCTTGCTCATCAGTTTACCTCAAACTCTATTTTGAACCCAGCAAACCATTCCCTCCCTGATTTTCCTCGGTGGACAGAAACCACACAAGATGATCTGAAAATCACCCCTTCTCAAGTACATAATATCATAAAAAACCTAGACACCTCAAAAGCATGTGGACCTGATCTCATTCTGGCTGCGCTATTAAAAAAAATGCTTCATTGAGCTTGTTCCAGTTCTGTCTAAACTCTTTAACAAATGCCTTAATAAATCTTGCTTTCCTGACTGCTGTCAAAGAACTGACCCATTAAATTCTCACCCAATTAGCCTCCTCTCTCTTTTCGCCAAAATATTTGAGTCCATAATTAATCAAGCTCTAGTCCACCACTTTACAGCTGCTAAACTTCTGTCTGACACTCAATATGGATTTAGACAAGCCCATTCTACTTCAGATATTCTAACTGTAATCTCTGAACATATATACCAAGCACTAAATAAGGCAGAGGAAGGGAGGGCAGTAGCCCTTTATATATCTAAGGATTTTGACAGGGGATGGCACAATAATCTTCGCATAAAAATAAAATCCTATGGTATTACTGGACAAATACTTAACATAATTAAATCCTTCTTAAATGAGAGGAGAATCTAGATTGTCCTCGATGGGCATAAGTCCAAAAAATATGATATAAATGCAGGTGTACCTCAGGGATCGATCCTTGGTCCTTTATTATTTCTGATATTCATAAATGATTTACCTGATAAAATTGTCTCTGAGATGGGTATATTTGCCAACGATACCATGCTCTATAGCAGGCATGTGGGGAAAACTAATGAGCACATATCTAAGATAATGGCAGAAACCGTAGAAGACTTTCAATCTGTAGTGGAATGGAGTCAAAAATGGATGGTAACGTTCAACGTTGCCAAGACAAAGCTTGTTTCCTTAAATAATTACATAAAACCTTATTAACCACTATGGCTAAAGATACATTACCTGTAAGTACTTCCTTCAAACTCGTCGGCTTGCCGTTCACAGGGAACATGAGTTGCCAAGGCTGCTGCAAAGAAGGGGGGCTCTCTCTACCGTACTAGAAAGTTACTTACGCCTGAAAGTATCCTGTACCATTGCCACCATTTGCCCATGTATGAAGTACTGCTGACACATTTGGGCTGGTGCATCTACTACTAGTCTCTCATTCCCGGACAGGGTTCAAAAGAGAGTCGCCAACCTAATAGGTCCTGAACTTTCATGTAAGCTTCAGCCCCTGTTCCATCGATGAAATGTTGCATCTCTCTGCTTGTTTACAAGTATTTTAATGGTGGACGCTCTGACGAACTACAAACCCTTGTACCTCCTCAACGAAGTCCCACCCCTACACAGTAGATATCCCTAGATGTAAGAAAGCCTTCTACTCTAATAGTTTCTTCCCCAGAACTGCTAGACTTTAGAATTCTCTTCCGGGCTCCTGCTTCCCCAATTGTACTGACATGCAGAAGCTCAAGTATTAATGTGAACAGACACCTTGCTACTAAACTCCCTACATAGTACCCCTGCAACTTAGGTCCCTTATAGTAGCCCAGTATATCAAAGTGGCAATGTGCCTTGTTTAGGGTAAAAATGTAATAAAACAAAAAGAAAAAACTGCTAAAACCAAACAGGAAAACCATGTAAAAAAAATAAATTGATTGGACTTAAGGAGTTGGAGTCGGATAAAAAAAACTCTGACTCCTAGTACTTTTAATACTTCGCAACCCTGTTAGAAACTGAGCACCCTCTACAAATATTTAAGTATTGATTTTGCATTTTGTTTTTTATATAATTATAATCTGTTGAGAAAAATTGTAAAAAAAGATGATAAAAATAAAAAAATATTGGGAGGAGGGTACCACTTGTACATGTGAACCAAATAAATCATTTCACGTTTTCTGGTTGTTCAGAGCAAAATACTAATGCAATGGATAAAAGTGCACGCAAGTTACAAAGCTTATTTTCTTGTCTCTTCAACCATATGAATATTTTTAAAATTTTACCAGAAATAATGACTGGTTGGGAATACTTTAATTATATATTATGATAACTGAACAGCTCTCATTAAGTTAATTATGTTCTGATAACAAAATAGTTCCAGCTAAATATGTAAGAACATTTTTTTCATATTCTTATTTTCATTTCATTTTTTTTTTTTTTTTTTTTTTTTTTGTTCTGGAATAAAACTGTCTGTTTACAACTGTGCTATTGCTGATAGTATTGCTGCTTCTGCTACAGATAGTTTTTAGATAGATTTGTAAAATAGAAATTTTGTGGCTATCATGATTTTAAATTGATAGCTATCACAAGAGAAAACAACATACAATTATACTTTTAATGGATAAAAACAGTAAAAAGATTGATTTATTTAACAGAGGGTGTCCAAAGAAAATTTTGAAAGAAATTTTCAATACTCGTCATGTTGAAATATTTCTTTTAACACACCAAAAGAACAAGTGGGCAAAAGTATTTCAGACACTCAAAACTATTAAAAGTGAAGTATTCTGATTAGTTTCCAAATTTCATGACAAAATTCTTAATACAAACGCAGTACGAGCAAATCAGGTCTCATTACAAAACCTTACTGAAAATACCATTTTATGTTAACTTTTTTATCACTTTATTTGCTTAAAACTCTTTAAATATATAATAAACTAGCATTTCAGCCTGGCTTTGCCCGGGTGTTTGGATGTGTATGTTGAGCAAAAACAAAAAAAAGTGGTAGTAGGAAGGCAGGCTCGAACTCGTACCGCAAAGGAGGAAAAGAATGGGGTAAAACCTAACGTTTATGCTGTTACGACCACCGGTTGGAAGTGGCATTTTTTAAAATAAAGACTAAAAAATCTAAAGGAGAGGATAACTTTCAAAAATATCGGCAAAAAAGTGACCCCCCCCCCTGTAGAGAAGTGCCTAATTGAAGGTGAAGATATTAATGTTTTTAGCCAATTTTTCGATATTTGATATGAAAGGTCGAACTTTAAAACGATACTGATCTTGATAAAATCTGTCGCCTCTATTGAAAGTTTAAGGCAGACATGCAAACAGACATACATACATTTATATATTGGTAACTAAAGATTTTCAACCCAAACTGATGAAAAAGCTTGCCCTATCTCTGAATATACTTTATGTGAAATTTCAAATATTTAGACCAGAAATTGTCTGAGTAATTTGGAAGAGACCGAAGAGGTCAATTTTTTTTTAACTTTGACCCCGATTATGACCCCTTAAAATTTATTGTTTTGGGCTCAAATCAAGTTATTAAGTTAGATCCATGTCCAAGGAACCTATATCTAAAATTTCAAGTGCGTAGACCCAAAATTGTCGGAGGAGTTTGGTAGAGTTCTCAAAAGTCAAATCGTTGAACTTTGACCCCTTAATTGCCAAATTTCTGGCCAAAAACCGATCACATCAATTTTCCCAAATCTCAGTACTCTGTACATCAAATTTCGAGTCTGTAAACTAAAAATTGACAGTCATTGCGTAGGGAAATGTACACAGACACACGGATACACACACAGACACGTTCACTTTTATAGATATATAGATAGAAAAACAAAAATATATACGTATACATAAATATATATGGAAACAATTTTGTGTTTACTGCACACTTTTTACGCAAATATTATGCAAGTATAAATCATGTAGAATATCTGCATGAATATAATTACACGTAATAGTTGACTAAGGATGAGCATTCCATGAGAAAACCAAAAAATCTAATAGGGAATTAATTAAAATGAATGTTTAAAAGAATATGCAAATTAGCTAGATCTTTTGCTAGTGAATGCAATTCTACGACCCATGTATAACAACATTGTATTTTCTTTTTAAATAAATAGAAAGGAGGGTTTTTAATATGAATATCAATACACAAAAAAGAGAAACGAATTTATAGGAGTATAGATATATATAATTTATTAATTCATTTGGAAGTATATTCATTCACAAACAAAAAAGAGAGACGAATTTATAGGAGTATAGATATATATAATTTATTAATTCATTTGGAAGTATATTCATTCACAAACAAAAAAGAGAAACGAATTTATAGGAGTATAGATATATATAATTTATTAATTCATTTGGAAGTATATTCATTCACAAACAAAAAAGAGAAACGAATTTATAGGAGTATAGATATATATAATTTATTAATTCATTTGGAAGTATATTCATTCACAAACAAAAAAGAGAAACGAATTTATAGGAGTATAGATATATATAATTTATTAATTCATTTGGAAGTATATTCATTCACAAACAAAACGGTGTTATTTTGGGGACTTATAGTTCTATGACGATTTCAGAACTCCCTTTAAATCTGCAATTATCCAAAGCACTTTATCATCTGTGTATTTGCTAGTAGTAGCATTACAAGCGTATGCTGTATTTTCGTGGACATCAGCAATATTACATAACTAATGTGCTTCAACAAGTCGTATCTTTTTTATTTGTGGGTCAATTTTTAAAAGAATCATTGATGAAAAGAGAATAAAATAAGCTTTCCAATGATGTTAATTTATTTTTCTTTTATGCATTCAATGTTTTTATGCTCCAAGTTAAAAATGAAAAAATGGTAAAAAAATGATGACAGCAAAAAAACTTTTTTCTGCTTTCATTTTGAAAGCAGAAAATCAGTTTCATTTTTTATTCTGAGTTTGTCAAATTATTTTCAAGTTTTTCAAATTTGATTTCCAAACAATACTATTTTGTTGTTTTTATGTATTAAAAACGTTAAAAAACAACAAGCTGTACTAAGTACATGCATATCTATTATCATTGTATTTATAAATTCTTGTACTTAAAGTAGAATTGTGTTTTTAGTGGTAAAAAAAAAAAAAAAAAAATACATAACAAATAAAAGGTACTTGTGCACTTACGCTACCATGCTGAAATAATGCTATTATTTAGAAACCCATTCTTAACATGGGGAAGGATGGGTGTTTTGTTAACTATTCTGTACAATTAAATAAAATATATTGTGAAACTTGAACTTATTTTTAACTCATTGTCAAGAACATTTCTTCTAATCAGTAAAACAAACCCGTTTTTTTTAACTGAGGATATCTAAATAATAATAATAATAATTAGGCGGTTCGATAAAGAATTTCATTGTGATGCATTTTATAAATTTTTACCTTGTTTCCACCTTAACATTTTTTTTTTTTTTAAATGACCACCTTTTAAGGTTTTCGGGTATGCTGAAAATGAATATCGCATTTAAATTTTTTGCAAATAAGTAGCCTTCTGGATATTAAGCAATGTCATTTCTTATGTTATTGCTGGTGGCCATCTTGGTACGTGCGTTTGTGCATAGTTTTTCAAGGTTACGTTTGTGCGCTCGTGCATACCAAGATAGCCACCAGTGATAACATAGGAAATGACATTGCTTAATATCCGGAAAACTATTTATTTGCAGAAAATTTAAATGCGATATTCGTTTTCAGCATACCCTAAAACCTCTAAAAGTAATCATTTTAAATGTTAAGGTGGAAACAAGGTAAAAAATTACCGCTTTATTTCTTTGTTTACATAATTGAATTTTCAGTAAAACAACAGAAGAGAAATGACAAAAATTACCATCAGTTGGTGATTATATAGTTGTTGCTTATCAGGATCCCTAGTATCCTGGTACTGCGAAAGCTACATCAAGGATTCGTTTAGAGTACAATTTATGGTTGCATCTCAGAAAATAGGGGTATATTTTGGGCCAAATAGAGAGGATTTACAAAATTGAAAATTGGACTAAGTTCTGGTTGACTATGGGAATTTCCATCTTTTACAGAAATCCAAAATCTATATGAAAAATCTACTCAATTTTTTTATATCTCAATTTTTTTTTCTTTTGAGTACTGGCCATGAATGCTCTTTAGGCATTCAATGGCTACACCCCAGATTAATCTCTCCTTTGTTGAGGAAGAAGGAAAATGCTTTCTCTCAATAAAGCTATATTTAAATACCAATATAATAGTTTTGTTCATGAATAGACACCCACTGTATAATACCATGTGCCAGTTTTTAAAAAAATGAAATTTGTACATCTTAATTCATTGCTTATGGTAAAAAGATACATCAGATTTGGCTGCATAATCAGAAAGAACACACAATTTTACATAAGAGTGCCAAGTTTCATGAGAATAGCTTGAAAAATAAATAAATGGTGGCGAAATTACCGAATTTCTTGAAATGTTGAGGTCTGTAATTTAGCACACTTTTTCTAAAGAAAAATGTCCACGGAAAAGCCTAAATTTTGGCAGTTAAAATTATTATAACTTTTGAACTATTGATGGTATTTGCATAATTCAAAAGCATCTTTTACATAGCTCTTTTTATGCAAATTGATAAAATAATAACTATCTAAAAAGAAAAAAATCAACTTGTAAATCTACTAGTAGTATAGATATGTAATCACTTGCTTTTGTTTTCTGATTAAAATGCCCTGCACATAAATGTTATTGTCTTTTCCTCCTTTGTTGCAAAACTCAATCATGTTCTGCAAAACTAAGAAACAAAAACAAAAATAATTTAAAGGAACAAGGCATCATAGATGTCCAAAGAGTAACAATAAAAAAAAAATCAACCAAATGATTTCAACGAACACCTACATCCTAAACTTCAACACCCCCAAACCTCCTACTGAAATAAAAATCGGTTATTTAATAGAAAAAGTAGAACTCTTTGCAATGTCACAACTGCCATAAATTAGGTCATCACAAAGACAGATGCACCAGTATGTAAAAAATGTGGCAAAATGGGAGAACACATTAACTGCTGAATGCCATTAAAATGCACAAATTAAACAAAAACATGTAGCTGACTCAAAAGAATGTGAAGTTTGGAAGAAGGAAAAACAAATAACTACAATGAACACATCAAAAATCTATCATACTCAGAAGCAAGAAGGTTAATTGAGAGCACATCGGACTCATCAACATATGCAAATATTGCCAAAATGACAACACAAAACAATCTGATTGAATTGATGGAAGAATTAAGATTACTAGTAGAAAAACTAGATTATCTAAATGGAACCTAAAGGAAAATCCCCAATCTCAGAATGATAAAACTGAAAATACTATAAACCAAACAAAACAGCAAATGCCAAACTTACCCAATACTACTACCAAATGCAAAACAAACTCTCCTAAGAAAAATTAACATAACAAACAGAAAACAGAAATGGTGCTGGTTAAGGATGAAAACAAATCTCTTAAACTCAGTGATACAAAAATACCAGTAGTTGAAGAACATAAATTCTTAGGCATTATCTTTGACAAGCAACTAGCCTACAAACCTTGCATAAAATATCTGAGAGTCAAATGCAATAAATCAATTCAACTACTGAGTGATTGCAAATACTAACTGAGGAGCAGACCGACAAGTTCTAATAAAACTCTACAGAACATCAATATGATCAAAACTAGACTATGGCTGTTTCGTCTATGAAACAGCCAGGAAATGCTATTCAAAAACATTAGAAACCATCCATAACCAAGGACTCAGACTGACACTAGGAGCTTATAGCACTTCTCCAGTAAACAGTTTACATGTGGAAGTCTATGAATGTCCACTGCACCTAAGACGGGAAAAATTTGCACTACACTCAAACTTTTCTCAAATCCTACAAACTCAACTTACAGTAGTGTCTTCCATCCTGAATGTAGTACTTACCAACAAAACAAACGCCCACGTGTTTGTGCCTTGTGTAGGCATGCGCGACAACAAAACTTGGGTTTTTATAAGCGGAAGTCTCGAGGTTGTCAGGAATCTCCGGGCGCATGCGCAAGAGAGAGTGGTATAAAAGGCAAGTCGAGTGAGAAGGTTGTTGTTGTTGTCATTGGATGTTACAGTGACGCATGCGTTAGCAGTTGATTAAGAAGTTGTTTTTTTTTTTGTGTCAAGTCGCGCACCTCGATGAAAGTGAAGGTCATAAGCTATTTCGGCTATTTCGTTTTGTCTCTTTTCCTGGACAACTATGGCTGGGGCAAAGTTGGATTTAAAATTGATACCTGAATTTGACGGATCCACTTCTGTTGTCGACTGGGTCGAAAGGGTTGAGCTGACCTGCAACCTCTGTGAAGTAAAGGGGGTGCATACCATGATTCCCCTGAGATTGGCTGGAGGCGCCCTAAGTGTATATCAGCAACTTAGTGCCGTGGAGAAGACTGATGTTACCTGTATAAAAAATGCTTTAAGGCATTTGCCATGGATCCCTGCACGGCCTACGAAACATTTGCCTCTAGGAAGCTCATGCCAGGAGAAACCGTGGACATCTTCTTCGCGGAGCTGAAGAAACTTGCAGTTTTATTTGGCAATAGAGTGTCAGAGCAGACACTGGCGTATGCGTTTGTGGCCGGCCTTCCCACCCATGTTAAGCAACTGTTGAGGGCTTCCACCAGCGTATCTGTAACGCCCATGGAACATTTGTCAGAACACGCTCGAGCCATTATCAGAGATGAGGAGGACCTGAGGGAACCGGTTGTAATGATGGCGCAGGCAGCCAAGACTAATGCTGAAAAGAGTCCCAGTTTGAGACCCACGACCAATGGGAGATGTTTCTGCTGCAGCCAGCGAGGCCATTTCGCAAGAAGTTGTACTAACAAGGGGCGGGGGCGCCCGTGCTGTTTCCAATGTGGTAGTTATGGACATTTATCCCAAAATTGTGCGGAAAATGCATCAGGGGGCAGGACGTTAGCGCCGCCCTGTTCCCCGGACAAGATTTAACTGAGGCACAACCGACAATAAATGTGTACGTGAACCAAGTGCCTTGTTCAGCTCTTCTCGACTCCGGGTGCTCACACACCATCATGAGTGCCAAGTTGTGTCGAAACTGGACAAAGCAGAACATCAAAGTAACCACAATACGTGGCAATATGCAAGCTTGCTGTGGAGCCGGAACTGTCAAAGTCCACACAAACTCTGGTGTGGCCGCAGACATTAATGTGCTGGTGCTGCGAGGGGATTTGCTGGGATTCGATGTACTGTTGGGATATGATGCTATTAAGGCACTGGGGGGAGTTGTTATCGGAAGAGATGGGACTGTGCAGTTTTTGGAAACCCCAGTGTGTGCTGCAGTTCACATTGATCGGCCTGATTTTAAGGTAAGGTGATTAAGGTGATTTTAAGGGAACTGTCAAAGTCCACACAAACTCTGGTGTGGCCGCAGACATTAATGTGCTGGTGCTGCGAGGGGATTTGCTGGGATTCGATGTACTGTTGGGATATGATGCTATTAAGGCACTGGGGGGAGTTGTTATCGGAAGAGATGGGACTGTGCAGTTTTTGGAAACCCCAGTGTGTGCTGCAGTTCACATTGATCGGCCTGATTTTAAGGTGGACTACGACCATCACCAAAAAGCATGGACTGCATCGTGGAAGTGGACAGAAGGAAGGGCGCCAACCGAACTCAAGAATAGCATTACAGAGTACTCGATACCCGACAAGGCCCGTAATGAATACGAGAAGGAACTTGAGGCATGGATCCAGGATGGATGGCTGATCCCCTACCCCAACAAGCTGGGTCCACCCAAGGGTCTGATTCCCTTAATGGCAGTAGTCCAGCATAACAAATCAAAAGTTCGTGCTGGACTATCGTGAACTCAATAGATACATTGAGACGTACACTGCCGATGCTGACGTGTGCGCCAGCAAGCTGAGAGAATGGTGCCAGAAGGGCTCCAATGTGTCTATAGTAGACTTGCGGAAGGCTTATTTGCAGGTGCGAGTGGATGAGACATTGCGGCCGTTCCAGACAGTGTGGTTCCGGGGTCAGAGATACTGCCTTACTCGACTTGGCTTTTGGCAGAATGTGGCACCGCAAATCATGAAGACCATTGTAAATGCAGTGTTGTCCCAGGAAAAGACCACTGAGGACGCAACATCGGCCTATATTGACAATGTGTACATCAATGAAGATAGACAACCTGCATCGCACGTCAGAGAAAAGTTAGCTCAATTCGGGTTGGAGTGCAAGGATCCCGAATGTCTGAGGGATGGAGCACGGGTATTAGGATTGGACGTCTGCGGCAAAGATGGTACCTTACGATGGAGGCGTGGCAGTGAGATTCCAAACATCCCTGATGTTATTACGCGGCGGACTATTTTTTCCTTATGTTGGAAACTTATTGGTCACTTACCAGTGTGTGGCTGGTTCTGAGCAGCTGTGGGCGCCATCAAACGCAGGGCAAGTTTAGTAACTACAGGTTAGGATGATGTATCTGATGATGCTCTTCTAACTCTGATAACGACAGAAACCCTAGAGAGAGTTGACAAGGAGGACCCTGCCCATGGAGAATGGTGTGTCGATGGGGACACTGTGAATGTGTGGGTTGACGCTAGTTCTTTGGCATTGGGAGTGTTATTGGAGCAACGTGGAAACGTAATTGAAGACGCATGCTGGCTGCGACCTGTGAATGATCAACACATCAATCTGGCGGAACTGGATGCTGTTGTGAAGGGTTTAAATCTGGCAATGGCAGTCAAAGAAGTTACACTTGTACACGGATTCTCTCTGCGTCTACCACTGGGTGTCCGACACTCTTTCGGGACGAACAAGAGTCCGCACTAAGGCAGCCAGTGAGATGTTAATCCGGCGGAGGCTAAACACCCTGAAGAGTCTGGTATCAGAGTATGACCTGTCGGTGAGTGTAACGCTCGTGGCATCACACTGTAATCGTGCAGACCAACTAACCCGTGTGCCTCACAAATGGTATGAAGCTGTGAAGACAGGCATGGAGTTCGCTGCTCGATCTTGCACAGTTGGCGCGATTAGCTCATGCCAAATACAAAGAATTCATGTGCAGAGTGGACTTCCAGGTATCAAAAGAACTCTGTATTTTGCGAGGCGTGTGAACCCGGCAATGACAAGGGCGGATGTCAGGCAGATCATCAAGCATTGTGAGGCATGCCAGTCCTGCACCTGAGCAATGGCAGAAGGGGCGATTGAAGGTTGAGCATGTGTGGCAAGGAGTAGCGATGGATATTACTCATTACAGTGGTAAGCCTTATCGACTGTGGACCTACTCGTTTTGCGGTGTGGCGGCAAATAACCAGGCAGGACTCAGCGAATGTTGTCCGCCAACTGTCATCTATCTTTTCTGAGCGAGGTGCGCCGGAAGAGATATTGACGGACAACGATGCTGCTTTTTGTAGTCACCAAGTTCAACAGTTGTTGAATGAGTGGGGTGTCCGACTACAACTGCGATGTGCTCATGTGCCATCAGGGAATGGCATTGCTGAGAGGAGCCATCGCAGCATCAAGAGAATTGCTGCAGAAAGCAATGCACCATTACGGAGGCTACGTATTGGTACAACATCACACCAAAGGATAGGAAGACACTAACAACAGCACCGGCCAATGCCATACACACATACCGTGTTAGGATAAAGGGCATTGACACTGTCCAGCCAATCGACGAGGAGAGTCATGACAAATACAAGGTGGGGGATCCAGTTTGGGTAAGACCCCCTGGAAACCAGTGCACCACCAAGTTCAAGCGAGGACGAATATCTGGAGTGGTCAGCCAGCAGTCGGTCCTTGTTGATGGAACCACCCGCCATGTGCGCGATCTTCGCCCAGCTAGTGAAGTACATCCCACAACTACAGAGAGCGATGAATCATCAGATGATGAGCTGCTGATAAGTGAGGTCACCGAGCAAGAGAGTGGTAGTTGTAGTTCGTCTGATCAGGCAGGATCAGAACCAGAACCAGAACCTGAATCCGAGATTGTAAATACCACCCTTCGCAGAAGCCAGCGAACTAAGAGGCCACCCCCGGAGTGCACTCTATGTGATCATCAAATCAGGGGGGAGTGTAGTACTTACCAACAAAACAAACGCCCACGTGTTCTGTGATCATCAGATGGGGGGGGGGGTAGTACTTACCAACAAAACAAATGCCCACGTGTTTGTGCCTTGTGTAGGCATGCGCGACAACAAAACTTGGGTTTTTATAAGCGGAAGTCTCGAGGTTGTCAGGAATCTCTGGGCGCATGTACAAGAGGAGGGATTGAGAGAGTGGTAGAAAAGGCAGGTCGAGTGAGAAGATTGTTGTTGTCATTGGACATTACAGTGACGCGTGCGTTAGCAGTTGATTAAGAAGTTGATTTTTTGTGTCAAGTCACGTTTCTTCCACGTATTTGGCACATAAGCACACCGCAGTCGCAGCTGCACTCCCCACTCCTTCAGGAACTGCCTGACCTGCCGGCTGCAGAAGGCTGGGTCATTGTCCATCAGCACCTCTTCGGGCGCACCTCTTTCCAAGAATACAGATGCCAGCTGGTGAATAATGTGGGAGTCATCCTGGCGCCTGAGTGGTCTCCAGACCGCAAAGCGCGTAGGTGCACAATCGATAAGAGTGAGGAAGTGATTGCCACCATAATGTGTGATATCCATGCCCACTCTCTACCACATGCCGCTCATCTTTGGGGTATGGAAGCAGCCAGCCATTGTTGATGCAAGTCTGCAGTTCTTCTTCATACTGTCCCCTGAACCTCATTGGAGGGAGGTACTCTGATAGTCGGTTCCGTAAGGATCTTGGTGGTTAATCACCAGACCACATCCAAGATGTCGTCCACACGTTGGTTTCCCAATCATACTCCGCATGAAAGTCAAGCTCGTCTACGGCAATCGTGATGCAAACACGTTTCTCATGTTGGGCAAACTCTATCTTGCCGGTGCAGTCCACAGTGATTCCACCCAGCTATGTAATAAAATCCATACCTAGAAGTAGGTTGTAACAAGCTTCCCGTCCACCACCAGGGCTTGCACGGTTACTGCAGGCCTGTCGCCGATGCTTGTGCTGATGATGCTTCCTCCGCAAGAGGCCAGCGACCCTCAACCCACGGGACCGGAATTCTCTCCTTGTACCAACTGTCACAACATGCCTTACGCACAAGGGTCTGGGTGCACCCAATGTCTACAAGGGTGAGGCATTCACGTCCATTAATGCGCACGCTCACTGTGGGCAGCACCTTGTTCAGTAACGATCTGGTGAGAAGATTGGCACTGTTTCCCGGACAGGCACAGGCCAGGTGTTCCCAGCATTTACACTTTTAGCACTGAAGCCCGCTAAGCCAGTGAGTGCAATGAGAGACAATCTCGGGCCAAATGGTTGAGCCCACCATACTTGTAGCAGCTTGTAACTGTGTCCAGGTTCTGAGATCCACCCTGTGATGGCTGCATGGTCTTCAGTCTCTGGGCTCTTTTTTTAGTATCGCCCACTCTAATAGTTCCGAGATATCCATCTACTTGGGATGAGACAGAGCAGATCTTCCACACCAGTGGGCAATCCTGCAATAAATGCGCACACCAGGCCTTTGTCTGACATTCCTCCGAACAGGACCACAAGCTTCTTCAGTTTTGCCAGATAAACATCAACCATCCTCCCCAAAATGTAACTTGCGTGCCATTTGTATACAGCATATTCGCCCCCAGCGAGGCGCATTGGGACCACGCATTCTAGACGCTTCACACTGCTGAGCTAGCATATCAATTCTACCTTTTTCACCCATTCCTGTACTGACTGCTCGGTGCTGCTACCATCAAACAGTGGAATCAGCTTAGGATCAAATAACTTGTAGAACTGGAACCTCCTTCACTCGTCCCAATGCACTGAGTAACTGTCTGTCTTGTAATGTCACCTGTTTACTGTCTGTACAGCAAAAACTGCCCCATTCCTCCAAGCGACGTGAATCTTATAAGATCACAAGACCGTTTTTGTTAAATATCGCAGGCGCCATCTTGGTTTATCTTTTTCCTGTCCAACGCGCATGACAGGCAGACACGTGGTCACTTCACAGGTAGGCCGTTTGTATGTCTATTTCTATTTTCCCCATACCCATCCTCAAAGAATGCGCAGAAGTTAAAGTCTCCAACAAGAAAATGACAAAAAAAGAAGTAATAACAATAGTGAGACTCCAAGTAGAACATACCACTGCCACTCATTCACATCTACTAAAAGGTGAAGAAGCACCAAGCTGTAACCCATGTCAAGAACCCTACACAGTGAAACATATCCTAACCAACTAATATAGATTTCAATCAAACACAAATAAAATACTATCAAGAAAACAATTTGAAAGACATCTTTTTGATCCCGAAAACCTCTTGGAATTTCTAAAAGAAACAAAGTTGAACAACAAAATATAGTTGAAAAAAAAAAAAAAAACATCCAAAAAATCACTATATAACTAGGCACTAGTTATATAGTAATCAAAAAGCATTATTTCTACTGAAGTTTCAATACGAACAAAATCTGGAAAAATAACAAACAATAAATAAACAAATGAAAACCAATTCTTCAGCATTAAATATTTCGAAAGGATTGATATGCTGATAAAATAAACAAGCTAAACTAAACTTGCTTTTGCAAATGATTACATATCTATACTCCCACTTTGCACTGAACTGTTTAACCTTTTTGTTGTTAAGTGTGTTTTAGAATTAGGCTAGTGTGCCTTAAATGGTACTTTTGCAAATATTGGACATGATAATTTCATAATTTGATGTTCTCAATACTGATTAAAAGCATCCCTAGATCCATATATAATCTATATATATATAAAAGCAAAAATGTGTGTATGTATGTTCACTTTTTGTGTATGTCCAAGAAAGGCTTTTTTCAGAGAAGCGGTCGGTCGGCTCGCAACTTCTTAAAACTTTTTATATCACATAGAAATCATAATATCTCTGAGTTAACAATGGTGCTCGCCTGTCTATTTAACTTGCTCGACTTCAGGAAGATAAATATTCAACATTTGTTGCTCGCCGCATGTGGATTACTCTTTTTCCTATAATAAAAGCGACACTAATTCTGGCGGTATTTTCCGTCTATCGGCGGAAATGTCCGAAAGCAATCAGATTTTATCAATGTGGAAATATTTTCCTTATATCAAACAATTGCTATTCAAATTGGACAAGGGGAGCTGTTCCTCCCCCCCTCCCCCACCAACATCTTGGGGAAACAAAAATAAAAAAAAAAAGCTTTCCGCAGTAAGTGAAATACTATCCCGCAGTCAAAGTTGACATTAAGTCATTAAAACGTGCACCTGCCAAATCTAAGTAATTAAATAAATTCAAACGTGTTTCCGTTAGTATCTCGCGGTGGGTCAATGGTTAGTCACACACTTTTTTTTTTTTTTCACACTTTAATTTCCAACTTCGCCTCATAGGGTTCGGGTTCGATCCTCATACTCACCAACCAAAACTTTTTTTTTTAATTTTACCTACCCCCCCCCCCCCCCCCCCGGAGTTTTGATTTACCCAAAACCACACACACCTCCAAACACCCGGGCTACGCCGGGTAACCTCCGCTAGTACATATATATAATATATATATATACAATACAAACACTTGTCAAGATACAGTATTGTGGACAATATACTATTGTTTAAAACAATGTGTGTGTGAGCGAGAGAGAGCAGGGGTTTTTGAAAATCTAGCAACAGAAAAGTGTACGTTTAAAAATCGAAGCCATGGATTTTTTTCTTAAATTTTTTTTTTATTAAAATGTTTAAAACAGATATTTTAATAAAAAATTTAAAACAGGGAAGGCATTTTAAAAAATTTACTTACCATATAATCTTTCTTCTATCTATAAGAGTCATTCCAAAAGTAAAGCCTCCTATTTTTTAACTCAAAAAGTTGAAGAACTATGAAGACGGAACTAGTACTATTAAAACGAGCAACCTTTTGTGCTCCAGAATTTATTTTTCTACATAGTCACCAGTATTCTCAATGCAGTTTTGTCAGGAATTAAATGATGCATCTCTACTTCTAACATGAGAGGAGTTACTTTCTTAGTGTTACACCATCAATATCTGCAACAAAGAGATGAAACTTTCAGATCATGAATGTATAAGTTTAGTCATTATAACAATGCAATTTGTAATCCCCTCTGATCCATTTGGGCAGAATAAAAAATAGGAGGAAGTATTTTTGGAATGCCCTTTCTATGCCTATCTAGTTTCATTTTTTCTATTTGAAATAATGATGAAATCTTCTATTTACTAGAAAATGATATAAAATCTAGAAATGTTAAAAAACATACCTTATTTTCTTAAAATCTATTTTCATTAATCACAAGATAAAATATGTGAAAGTCCTATTTAATACTGTAACATTTTTAATCAATAAAAGCTTAAATTTAGATTTAATTGGTTGAGAAAAAACAATTTTTAATATTGACTAGTAAAATACTTGTATTTAACATTTTAGGCTGCTTCTGTTCTTGCAAAACAACTTGTGGCTCTTCGAAAACAGAAAAACAAAAATTTCATGGTAGGATCTCGAGTCGGAGCGATTGGAAGTCAACAAAAAGTATGTATTCTTCCTTTTTTTCAAGCAGGGAGACAAGGGTTTTTAATTGGGACTTTTACTTATGTTAGAATTATTTTGCTGGTACTTTTGTCTGGCATTAATGAGAGGATTTTTGATTGGGACATACTGAACTTTGTTGGTGTGCAAGTTGTGATTGTTCTATTGCTAACCTAGAGTATGTAAATGCTGTTGCTATCCTCGGCGAAACATACTCTGATTTTCAGCATTGAACAACTGGCAAGCACATGGATTATTACTGCTTTTAAAACAAAGGTTTTGTCAGACAACTACCTACTTTTCAACAGTCTCTATCATTCTCAATGACACCATTGTCAAGGAAGTCGAATAATTCAAGTATCTTAGTTCAAACTTTATAGGACAGAGTAAGAATGAGATTGTAATCTGTATCAATTGCACACATGTAGCTTTCTGTTGCCTCCAGAATGGATTGACATGTACTGCCTTTGACATATAATATTCATCTCTTTGCCCACACTAAAAACACGCTTTTTATGACCACACTATTTATGACCACACTATTTATGCAAGATGCAATACCACCGGCATCACCAAGACTCTTTTTAAAAAGAAACTTTGATGTGGTCATATTCTTAGACGCGATAAGGAGGAATTCGTCCTCAAGTTGATAACACTAATCACACCTACTGGTTGGAGAAAACAGAAGTAACCAACTGAAGATCTGGATTAGAACAGTGAATATATGAAGCTAGTTGCCTCTTCATCTTTAGTGTTTATCACTGGAACTGAGAATGGCTGAAGTATACAAAAAATTCAATTGTCAATAAGCTAGGGTGGATTGCTTTTACAAAGGATTCAGTGAACTTATTTGGAGTTGACTCAACTCGCTCTAAAATATCCCACTCCAATATTCCCGCTGAAATGTTCCAGAATACAAAACCAGGATCATCCCACATACATACTCCTCAGAAGTACCTTGTTATACTATAATTTATGCTTGGGACTATATTTCATCTGTTAACTTGCTATGCATTAATGGCCTTTCTCGTTTTTCTCTTTTATTTCTCATCATCCTTGAATGATTTGCAACATAATGGCTATTTTTGTCATTATTACTGTCTGCTTCTTACACTCTATTGGGGGAGTATCCTTTGTCCCCCAAAGTTGGATCATTGTAACTAGCCTAAGCTCACAGTGATGGCACCATCCGCTTCTTCACTATGTGGAGGAGTATCATTTATCCTCCAAAGTTGGTAACTGCCTTTCCTAGCTTTGGTTATTTTTTTGTGTATTATTCTTATAAATAGATATTAGATTTTATATAACCTTTTGTGTTGGCACTGTTTTTTCACAGCTGGTTTATCACTTGTTCTTTGAAACTTGTAACTTGTAACAGTTGATGGGGGCAGGTATTGGATGCACTTGCTTTGAAATGCTCCCATAACCATTGTTCCAGATGTTCCCTATTATTTCCAATAAGGGTAAACGGGATTCTTGTAGGTTTGTTCAGAACTGTTTCTTTTTAGGGACATTCACATGGTGCTATCCCATTATTTGAGGTTGACATGTCAGCTTTCGATATCTAGTACGGGAAGTCATGAGGGATTAATTCTAAGTCTTTCAGTGTTGACGAATAAGTAAAATCCCAGTCAATTCCACGTATCCTATGGGTAGTTGGTATTAGCATGTCGCTAGTGCATCCCAGTACTTCCAGTATTTCAGGACCACTCGAACATGTTTGAGCATCAGTATCCATGACACCCTGGATATGGTGTATTCAACAGCAAGTCCCATTATCTAAAGCACACCCAAATTTGGCATGGAGCTCTGATATCAAAGATACTTTGACTTTTATGGAGGGTTTAGGGTGGGGGCATCTTCTTTTGAATCTTCCTCTGCTCCCTGCAAGATGTGGTATCGCTGCTTATTTCTGTGTTCGTTCACCAAATGATTGTCTTCTTGCTAAGTTTTTTGACTGGTGTCATGTTGAATAACTCGTTGACTCCATTGTCAACCTCTTTGGTTTTCGACACACTTTTTGTGTTCAGTAATTCCGCAATTAAGGCATCTGAGTTTTCTCGCCGGACGCTTCTTCCATCCTTCTAGCCCATTGGGGTGTGATGTTCTCCCACACCCTCACAAAGTTTATTTTTAGGAGTTCTGGGTTCCTCCCTCTCCTGAGATGGTTCTTTCTTGGACCTTATCGAACCAAACATAAAACACTTATTTAGGCGGCTTTGCAAATGAAGAGTCGACGTATCCGTTGTCTCTAGACTAACCCGTCTGTGGCATTTCTGTTCCACTGTTGTCAACATATGGACTTCGGCCAACAACTTGTACCATATTTGCAAGTCAAGGGATGAGTTGGCCAGCCATCATGTCCTGAATAGTTTATAGTAAGCAGCTGCAAAACCTCGCTTGGGACCGAAGTTTTTCTAAAAATGCAGCACCTCCCCTTCTTGCTGTCTCGTATTGTAGAATCTATATCTATGCACTTCTTGATGTAGACCTTTCACCACAATGAGTCGTATATGCCATAGGAGCTGTTCTTCTGTGGCTACTAGTTCAAACAAAAGTCTGTTTACCTCGTTTGAGCAAGCCATTCTTAATTTGTTGCATATTTTCATGGGGTCAATTAAACTGCACATTTGTTTGTACCAGGTCCATGTGTCAATGAATAACGCTCAGTCCCTGTCAGTGTAACTATCGTTGATCACAGGTCTGTCTGTTTTTTTAGTGTGAGGTCTGTTTGACACATTTTCATTGCCGACACAAAACTCGTTATTTTTTGTCTGTAAATTTATCAACTGCTGAATTGCAAGTAATGTTCATCATTGCATTGTCCTAATGCCATTACTATTCCAATTTCAGTAACGAAATAATCTGGTAAAAAGAAATCCTGTAGAAATGGATCCTGTTCATAGCGCCATGTAAAGTGGACTTAAAAGTCTACTGAGTTTGAGACTAGCGCTGAATTTATAATGGGTCTTCCACCTTTTCTCGATCTATCTTATCAAGCATTTCCATTCTCTGTAGAGATGTTGGAAAGCGTTTTACTCTTATAGTTTCTTCTCACAAACTACTAGGCTTTGTAATTCCCTGCTTCCCTGACTGTACTAATATGCAGAAATTTAAATGTAATGTGAACAGACTCTTGTTACTCAACTCCCTAAATAGTGTCCTTGTAGTTATGGTTCCTATAAATAGACCATTACATCTAAGTCACAATATGTTTTATTTGGGGTGAATAAGAGTAAAATAAAACATTAAAAAAAATTAACATTATTTCAAGTAATTATGATACAACCTTAAACTTAAAGATTCATAATATTGTGAATCACAAATGAAGGTTACTTTGAACTCTCAGTTAACAGTATATTTTCTCTTTTTTGTTTCAGATGATGCATTCAAATATGAAAATGGCTGATGCTATGGGAACAACAACAAAAGTAACATTTTCTATCTTCCTGATGAGTCTTTTCTTTTTTTCTTAATTAAATTAAAAATTTTGATTTAGATTATTCTTGAAGTTCATTGATTTTAAGATTTCAGTTTTGTAAAACCATTTTTATTCCATTAAAACATTACTCGATTGTTTTTTGTTTTTTTTATATATATTTCTTGCATCTTAGTAGGTATTCCAAACTAGTCTAGTTTAGGATGCGAAAACTGGTAAATAAAGTTAAATTTCCCTTAACTTCAACTTGCGATATATCGTTTATTTTTTGGGTTATTTGGATAAGTTTTGATTTAAATAAAATTTAATCTTTTTGTTTATAGATATACTAGCGGGGGTACCTGGCGTTGTCCGGGTGTTTAGAGGTGTGTTTGTGGTGGTGGTGGTGGTGGTGGTGGTGGTGGTGGTGGGTAAATCAAAACAAAAGAATAAGCGAAATAATAACCCTGTTTAAATATTATATAAAAAAAAAACAATGTTAAAATTTCTTGAAAAAATCGTTGCCTTTTTTTTTTTTTTTTTTTTTTTTTACATAGGCATCACCACATTATCAAGGCCAAGAGGCCACTCAAGGATAAGGGTTAAAGGGTGTACAGTAGAAATTGGACAATATAGTAATCATTAGTAATGAAAATTTGGTAAATTTGATAACTTATATGGAACGGCTCATCAAGAACTTATTTACGTCAGACTTGAAGACAACCATATTGTAGTCAGCCGGAAAGCAGGAAAACGGAAGACAATTCCACAGGCGAGCAGTTCTAAGAAAGAAGCTTTGTTCATGGAATCTACGTTTAGGTTTAGGCACAGATAAAGAGTGGGGGGAATTATTGATAGTGTTTACAGCTAGACAAGTGTTTCTTGTAAAAGTTTGGCGAGGGGGGACCATAGATTGAAGCTCAGTCGAACACTTTCCATGAAAATAACGATACATCAGAGACAAACTCGCAACATCTCTTCTGTGAGATAGAGGTTGCAAGGAAGAGAAAAGGACATCTCTTACGAGGCTACGAAGTCTATTTTGAACTCTATCAAGGCAGGACAAGTCCTTTCTAGCAGCTCCTGCCCAGATGTGGCAACAGTATTCCATCCTTGGACGTACCTGGCTCTTATATAGATAGAGAATAGCATCAGCAGTGAGATATCTACCAGATCGATAGAAAGATCCCACCATTTTTCCAGCAGCCTTGGCAACAGATTTGATGTACGTGTTCCATTTAAGATCAGGAGTAATGGTCAAGCCAAGAAGCTTGTCAAAACTTGAGGCCTCCTGAAGACGAGAGCCATTCATTTCAATTGATGCCAGATGTGGATCAGAATGTTGATGATGTAAAGAGAGAAGCTTGGTTTTAGATGCATTAAAAGTAACCAGCCACTCCTTACCCCATTGTACTACGTGCTCAAGATCAGAGGAGAGAGAATTGGAGAGAACTTGGTTGTTTACTGTCTTAGATGTGCTACCATAAATGGTAGTGTCGTCAGCATAAATGTCTACAAATGATGTAAGGATATGATTTGGAAGATCATTAATGTAGATCAGGAAAAGAGTTGGGCCCAGGATGGACCCCTGAGGGACACCGGCATTAATACTGTGAGCTTCTGATTTTTGCCTGGGTGTTTGTGTGTGTGTGGGGGGGGGGGTTAAAAATGTTTTGGTAGGTAGGAAGGATCGAACCTTGAGGTGAAGGTGGAAAATAAAGTGTGAAAAAACCCTGTCACGTTAACCGCTTGGCCAGCAAGAAAGAGTAACTGAAACATGTTTGAATTTATTTAAGTATTAAAAACAGAATTGACACGTGCCCGTAGCTGAGTTAACTTTTACTGCGGGGCAGTTTTTTTGGGTTTGTTTATCCAACTTTGGCTGGTTTTGTTTCCCCCAACACATTGGGGAAAACCAGCTCCCCCTTTATTAGGGGAGTGTGTCCAAATGAAAGCAATTGTCTGATATGACAGTGAAAACCGACATTGACCAAACGTCCATCACTTTCTGGACGCGGGGGACTGCTGATACCAATTCAGTTTCGCTTTTTTATACTGAAAAGCGAAACAAAGATGCAGTGATCGAAAAAAAAAATCTCAAATAGCATGTAAAAGTTGGGCAAATTAAAGATAGACGCGACTCCCATTCTTAAGTTTATGATTTAGACAGTATATAAAAAGTTTTAAGAAGTGAGCCGACCGAGTGCCCCCTTGAAAAAAGCCTTTTGCAGACTACACAAAAAGTGCACACACACACTAACACATGCATATTTTTGCTTTTATATATATAGATAATTCTTTTTCTTGTGTTTTTAATAGTTTTTTTTTTTTCCAGCTTACTTCAAGTTATGTCACTAATTTTGGTGAACGTGGCTTTATTTTTTACACAAAAAAAATGTTGCTGTTTTTCAAATTTAGTGCGCGTGATATTGTGAGTCTCTAGGTATAAAAAAATAGTACCATTTTAAAGAAAAAAGGTCACTTATCAATATGGTGAGCTTAAAAAAGGGTTTAAGTTGTTTTTCACAAAAAAAAAATCCAACTTGAAAACTTCAGTGAAAGAAATTCAATTGAAAATATTTCGAAAATGGCATCCTTTTGTAGAGAAATATTTCCTCTTTGATAATCTGTTGGTGTCATATTACTACGCTCATAAATCAAGGAGTGCCACTAATAAAAGTGAATGTACCTACACATCAAGATTTACAACTTAATGCCAAGTGACCATATCAATCAAAATAAAGATAGAGATGACGTCCATTTGCGATCTAGGAAGTATAAGGAAAGTTCTCCAAAATAGTACCCCGCCCCTCCTCGAGAATCACTGCGGAAAAAAAAAGCCTTTTTTGGCCGTTTTACCTTTTATATAATGTGACATAATCTTTAAATTGGATTATGTATTTTATGAAAATTTAAAAATTTAGTTTTAGGCCGTCAAAAAATATATAGTTTTTTGGGTTTTTTTATTTTTGACACCAAGGCAAAATGAACATGAAAAGAGAGAGAGAAAGAGAGTATAGAAGAAAGAAAAAGAGGTGAGAAAGACGTTCAGCAGACAAGCTAGCGAGTTGGCAGGTGACCCGGTCAGTGACACGCTTTCTGACTCCTGCTAGTTACCAAGCGAACCAAGAAAAAAGAGGAGGGTAAGAAGAGTATTAAGAAGAGAGAGGGTGCACATGGAAAATTTCCACCCAACAATGACACAATCAGCCAATCCACTGATAAAAATTTCCACTCCACCATGACAGAGAAGGGGGGAAGGAACCAGCATCATCGAAATATAGAATGTCAACTCTACAAACACGAGGGACACAGCCCTCCAAAAATAACTAAAACATTGGATGAATAATACGTAGGAATACCACATGTTACGAACTGTCATCCGAAGTGAATAAAATGGTGGTTAAACTTCACATAGAAAAGAAACAAAAAAAAGAGAAAATAAAAATAAAAACTGTAAGTTATCTCTCTGAATACCTCTCTTGTACATTAAGTTAATGAGTTCATTTTGTCATTATTTTGTTTGGACTGATATATTTTGTTGTATCGATATATTTCTCAGTAGCATTTTCAGATAGTAGGTTAAGATACCCCTTCCACACCCTCGTAATTGTTTTTTTTTTTTTTTCATTTTATTTAATTTCATCCCTTGTCTACCATAGTTTATTTTTTGTAATAAAATTTATCTTTGAAAGTTATTGTGTGTTGTGTCTTTGTTAGTTTCATACGTTGTTCATTCGTCTATTGTACATTTTCCGGGTTTCGAAAGAGTCTCCCCATTCTGTTTCAGCAAGATGTATCGAATCCAGAGGGCACATTTGTTTCATTATTGTTCATTTGTATTTGATAAATGTCTTTTTATTATTTTTTTGTTCGCATTCATAATAATATGGTTCCCATATCATATTAAATTCTATACTAGGTCTACTTAGTAATTGCTTATTCCCCAGCATATGTGCTGCTTCTTTCTTACTTTCTACTATTCTCTATAATTTTTACTTCGTCCCATAATGGCAGATGGTTTCCCTTTTCCTTCCTTTACTAAGGACCTCTATCCAGTCATGGCTAACGAAACAAGAGCGTGCTACCCCCATGAAGTAAATAGTTCCGCTCAAAATTCTGTCCAAATTCCAAAGTTCAGCAGAAATATTCCTGAGTTCGACAAGATACACCTGAAGAAGGTCGGAAGTTACATCGACCAAAATGTAAAAATCAAACTCAAGATGAGACCAGTAGTCCAATGAATCCAAATAATACAAATAGCAAATCCTCACTGCAAAAGTTCAGAAACGTCATGATAAAGTTTAATAGCTTAGTTTCAATTTTATTTGTGATTAAAATTTCTGAATTTAATACAAATTATAAATAATTGGAATCTGTACTAAATAAAATTTGATTTTGTACACATTCATAAGATTAATCAAAAATCAAAATATATTATTCATTTTATATTTCTATAGCATAATAAAAATTAAAGATTCCACAGATTTAAAAATTTCTAATTTTAAACACAAGGCTGGAATTTTAAAGGACAATTATAAAAACGAAAGTGTATAATATAGTTAAAATGAAGATGTGTGTGTTTTTAAATTCTAATTATGGATTGAAGTTCCGATTAAAAAGTATTTTTATTTTAAGTTTTATTTATCATCATTTGAAAGCTGAAATAAAACCCTAAAAGAAAATGAGCTGATATTTAATTTGTAGCTCCTTTTTTTCTTTGTTTTCTTTTATTTTCTCTTTTTTCAAAGAATATTAATTTTTAAATCATTTTTATTTTTTTAAATCTTATTTCATTTCTTCATTTTCTCTTTCTGTAATTTTGTGCAAATAGTTGTATTGATCTATTGTCAACCTGCATCCATAGATGAATTTGGAATATTTTGCTGCAAAAATAATCTTCTTCTCTAAATTTAATGGAGTGGTGGGGGGGGGGGGTCCTTCCATTTAAGCTGGAAGAATTTGTGTTTTCTTCATTTCTTAACTTGGAGAAATTAAAGTTTATTAATATTGAAATGCTTAAATAACAAACATTCTTCTAACACAATTCCAGCATAGAATTCTTATAACAGAAAATTTTGTTTAAAGTGTTTCTGACTTGCAAAAATATTTCTGATTAGCAAACTCACCACAATTTTCAATCAGATTTTAGTCATTGATAAGGATTCAATTTTTGTTGGTGTTGTCTCAGATAGTTTTCCATTCAATCAGTTGTTGCTGACTTCTGATTGAGACTTAGGTGATTTTCTTTTAGTAGGATTGTGAATACATCACACTAAAAGAATTAAATTTGTATATATGAAGAAAAGTTTACATGTCTGTCCTTTTCAGTAAGTGAAATATCCATATTTATTGCAGACGATGACACAAATGAATAAAGTGATGGATCCAAAGAAAACAATGAAAATGATGCAAGATTTTCAGAGAGAATCTACAAAAATGGAAATGTCTGAAGAAATGAGTATGTTCATTCGAAATTCATTTTATGTTTTGATTTTATTCAGTCTTCGTTTCATTTTAACAATTTGATTTTTTTATACCTTCTTTATTTGGTTTCTGTTTATATTTTGATATCTAGTTAATGATACACTTGAAGATCTTCTTACTGAATTTGGTGATGAAGAAGAAGAAGATGCCATTATTAATCAAGTTTTGGATGAAATTGGAATTGAAATTTCAGGAAAGGTGAGATTTCTTATATTTTCTCCTGTTTTTTATTTTCTCTTTTAAATGTGATTTTTAAATCTTTGATTAGAAATGAATGTTCTAACAGAAATTAAACTGCTATTTTTCATTTTTTATAAGTTTTAGTCACAGAATGATAAGTAAATCTTTCTTTTCTCATTTACAGTTAGTTGATGCTCCCTCTGCACACAAAGGCACATTGGGTCAAGCATCAAAATCTAAAATTACTGATGACGAAATCGAACGACAACTTGCTGCTTTAAAGGATTTATGAATTGCATTTTGTGCCTGAAATTAACATTCCTGGACTATTTTGAACAACAGAAGTTCTTACAATTTAATACTAATAATTTTTTTGATAAAAATGAATTGTTGGATGGCTCAAAATCATGTTTATATATGGACTTATGCCACAAGTATCAGTTGATAAAAAGTCAGTTGAAAAAAGGAAGAAAAAAAATCGAATTTCAATTGTATTACATTTTTCATTAAAAAAATTGTAAATCTTTAAAATAAAAATCTTTTTTTTTCTATGATGGATAATATTTTCACTATTAAAATTATTTTCTATACACTAGAATTTCTTCTTGCTATCCATTATGGAAATTAATTATTAATTAAATACAAATATTTTCTTTAAAAAAAAAAAAAATAAACTTTTCAGACGATTTTCAAAATACAGTTATTTTTATGCATTATTAAAAATGTACAATGGATTTTTTTTATTTTAATTTCTTATTTTTTATTTTGTTATTTTTATTTTTGATTTGTTTTTGTTTTTTTAATGAAATTCACTTCAAACTTTTATTGGAAATCAATAAATATTTCTTAACATGACTACAATTGTTCACCTTATTCACCATAGTTCTCTGATTTTGGAAGAAAAGCATGTTAATTAAGTTTTCAAGTTTAGGTTTTATTTTAAATTTATTTATTTTTCTCTCAATATTTTTCAAACGTCTACAGATGAAAATTCAAAATGCATTAAAATTAGTTGAATGATTTAAAAAAAAAAAAGATTACTGTAAATGTTTTGCTAGTAAAAATGTTTTGCCAAGTAAAATTATACATTTCTGGTTGGTTCTCTTTCAGAAATTGCATTTAAATTACTTATCTGTTAATAATGGAGATTATATATCTGTCTGAAGCTCAAACTATACTATTGAAGACTATTGTACTTGGTATTAATTAGTATAGAGGAGTAGTGTAGTATAGTCTGAGATAGTAGGAGAGAGATTACTCTTTTACACTCATAAAATAAGATCTAATATATTAATCTAAATATATATTTTAGAAGATTAGTATAGTATCTTTTTTGTTATCATACCATCCTCCCAGACATTACCTCCTCCTTTGAAGGTTAGTATAATTTCACCAGATTGACTATTTTTCAAAATAATTGTTGTCACTGAATTGTCAATTTAAAAATGTTTTTTAATTATTCTTCAGCAATTTTGTATAAGACCATATTGTTCTCAGTATTTGTTTTTTTTTTTGTTTTTTTAATGAATGAAAAAAATTATATCAGCCCTATATTAAGTGCCTATTTACTTGCTTCCTTGTTAGGACAAAGTTAGACAAAAGGTTTTAATGTACAAAACATGTAGCTCCTCAGAAAAAGGGTTCTTTGGATTTGGGGCAGAAAATAAGAATTGTTTCAGTTTTTTCTTAGACTTTCTCATTCACTGGCCAAGAACAGAAAAGACAAAGTGTAATACCAGAATAGATACTGCATTTGAACCTAGCCAAATTCTGTAGTCATTTAATACCAAAATATATTTTTATCAGTTCTGTTGTTTTTTATTTGTATTTGTTCTTGAGACAATTCTTTCAAACTCCCTTTTGAAGGTGGTCTAGTATTTGTTCTGTTGTCATAATATCGTCTCAAGCATTACCCTTTTTTTTCTTTTTTTTTTTTTTTTTTGAAACAAGAATAAAATAACTTTTGTGTTCCAAAATTTCTTCTATTTATTGGAGAGAATTTCAAGATTTTGTTTGCAAAAAAACCTGTTCACATTACGATTCACTTGGCTTAAAATGTATGTAGTGTACTAACTAGAAAACTATATATATGTGCCCAAAGTGTACTATCTTGAGCATATTATCCATAAAAACGCCTTGGTTTAGTACTGATTTCTAAAATAGTCATATTTTAAAAACCAAAACACTTTAAATCCACAAAATAGTACAATTTTGTTTAGAAATAAATTTAGTTTAACATGGAGCAATAAATAATAATGGGTGACCATTTGGGAATACCAGCTGCTGTATGTAAGAGGACTTCGATACCTCTATGCAAGAACTGGAAAAACCTAATGTCATTGCCTCTGATGAGGATATACAGGCAACTGGGACCACCTGTGAATTTAACATTCTCTTGACACTTCCGCATTTGAAGGAAGTCAGTTCAACCCTTCTAGTTTGAATGGTGTATAACAAAAAAAAAAATAATAATAATTTATGGCATATTTGAAGAGTTTTGAGCTAATAAAATAACAGAGTTAACATCACTAACTGATCATTTTTACAACTTTTGTAAAAAAAAATGCATGCGCTTTTTAAAAGTTTATTACGTTGATTTATCATCAAAATCAATCAAAATGAAGCTCTTAATTCTGGTAAGAGTACCATTCAAGCTAGCCCATTCCTTTTATTGCTGTTTCAAGAGTACTTTTCAACATGACAGATATCAAACAGCTTGTAAAAAAGATATTACATATCCTAACTGAAATTAATCCTTTTAGCCTTTTTCATGTATTCAAATTATTGTATTGTATTTTGTTTTGTCTTTTCATAGAATTTTTAATTACGTAATCGCAAATAATATTACCAACAATAAGTAGCATCAGCAACAGATCTGTTTACGACAAGACAGAATGACTTTAAAAAATTGAAAATATAAGTATTGAAAATGTTCGTAAATGTTGAAGCTATTAACAAAATCTTAGGTGAAAGATTAAAAATAGGCTTGTAAAAGTAATTTAATGATCAAAACAGTTTCATAACCAGACAACAATTATGAAAGTTTAGCTGTTTTTGGAGGCGTAAAAATAGAATTGAAGAATATAATTTATACACTTTTATTGCTTAATACTGTGTTTTAACAAAGATATCTTTTTCCTGAAAAAGTAGTGTAAAAATGTGATGAAATGCACATGGTCTTAAAGAGAGAAAAATCCAATTGTTTATGGCCTGATAATCATTATTTCTTTAGTTTTAGACAGATTTAAAAAGATTCTTAGATCTTTTTATGTTTACTATTTAGGATGTTGGAATGCGTTGAAAAGAAATCAATAAAATGCTTGACAGCAAATGTAAGCTAAAATAGAAAAACTATTGTTACGTGTGTCTCTGAAATATGTGATAGTTTTTCTATAATTTGTAAGTGTGCCATTATCAAGATAAAATCCAATGCAATCTAGTGATTTAATAAGTAAAATAAATTTTGTAAAGTTTTTTGTTTGTTTTCTTTTCAAATAGGATTTTCATTTCAAGAAATTTAAATGTTGGCTGAGAATCAAAATTTTATACAATTTATTAAAAATAGATAAATTTCAAAAATTTATCAATTTTTATTTAAGAATAATGTAAGCAACTGCATTAGTATGAACAATTAGGTAAATGGTGAACATGTAGAGTAGCAGCCAACATACAATGATAATATGAAAAAATAATGTTGAGGCTACAAACATAATGTGAATGTAGGTGGGCAGAGTAGATGTGTCAGAGTGAAAATGTCTCTTTATGGATGACTATCTTAACAAGTAGCATAAAATGTCAAAATCAATGAAAGTTTCTAAAAACATGCAATAATGGACCCGTTTACACATGTAGATTTTTGATAGAATGCTATACTGGACATTGAAATGGGGGAAAATCTGATGTTATATATAACAAATGCTGACGCAGTATACTACTAAAACTTTGATGCTGTTTTGCCTACTTGTCATCACGTACACATCTGTACATGAATTTTTTTAATTGCATTTTCACCCCAAACAAGGCACAATGCCACTTTGATATAGGGGGTTACTATCTGGGATATAAATTGCAGGGATACTATGTAGGGAGTTGAACTTCTGCATGTCAGTACAGTTGAGGAAGCAGGAACCCAGAAGGGAATTCCAAAGTCTAGTAGTTCTGGGGAAGAAACTATTAGAGTAGAAGGCTTTCTGGCATCTGTATAGGGGTGGGATTTTGCTGCTTGTCGGGTTTGTCTTGGGTATTTATGCAGAGGGGATACAAGAGTTTGTAGTTCGTCAAAGCACCTACCATTAAAATGTAAAACAGGCAGCGGGATTTAGTCGATGGGACAGAGGTTTAATCCTAGCTGACAGTGCAGGACCTATTAGGTTGACGACTCTCTTTTGAACCCTGTCTAAGAATGAGAGACTTGTAGTAGATGCACCAGCCCAAATGTGGCAATAATACTCCATACGTGGGTGAATGGTGGCCTTGTAGAAGTAACTTTCTAGCATGATAGAGCCTGCCCACCTTCTTTGCAACAGCCTTGGCAATGCCCTTGATGTATCTGTTCTAACTCATATTCCCTGTGAATATAAAGCCAAGGAGTTTCAGCATTTTCAAGCATTTTCAGGTAATGTATCATTAGCCATGGCTATTAGTAGTTGAGAAGGTTTAATTTTTTTTTTTTTTTTCACTACAGTTTGCATTTTGGAGACGGAAGTGTTTTTGTTGAGATAAGTGATTTCAATATTAATTCGTACTTTTTATTTTTAGATTCAAATATTAATAACTACATTTTATTTCAGTATTTAATTTATGTATTTCTGTTTTATTAAATGCTAGCTTTTTTTCTCGTCCATAAATGTTTATTTATCTACTGAGTTGATCTTAAATATTGTATACTCAATCCATTATATTATCCTTTTCAGTCTCCACCCCTTAATTCCTGCTTCCATCTTATCTCGCAATTACTTATAACGTCACCAACTAACTTCGGAGGAACCCCCCCCCCATCCGCTTTTCTTTTATATCGTAAGTTTCTTAAAACGTGACTAGCTAAAGTTCAGAATGAAATCACGCTTTTCTGTTAATGGCAATTTAAAAAAAAAATCTTCTGAACGCTGTTTAAACTTAAATTTTTCACTACATTTTGGAGATGGAAGTGTTTTTGTTGAGATAAGTGATTTCAATATTAATTCATACTTTTTATTTTTAGATTCAAATATTAATAACTACATTTTATTTCAGTATTTAATTTATGTATTTCTGTTTTATTAAATGCTAACTTTTTTTCTTGTCCATAAATGTTTATTTATCTACCGAGTTGATTGCAAAAATAGATTACGAAATTGTACTCATTTTTAGTTTGTGAGAGGGGAATCTATCACCATACTTTCCCTTAAACATGTCTGTTGGACTTTTATTAAGTAGAATACTTAATTATTTTTTTTTTTTTTTTTAATGGAGAGTAGAAAACGCATTGTGGATGCGTTATCGGCAGTTCCTGTTACTCTCGCTTCTTATTTGTCCCTCAGTCCTCATTTTTTAATGAGTGATTTTTCTGACAAAGGGAGAAGAAATAGCTGTTTTCTAGGTTGGCAGTATTTTGCGCGAACAGTTGGCAGAGATGGCGGAAATTTTCTGTTTCTATGTCTATCCTTGTAGCCATGTCACTAGTAAGGGTGCTGGAAGTAAACGTTTTGTCTGGGCTGACGTTATCCGCCTGATAGTCAGGGACCCGAACCTTGGATTAACCACTAAGGAGGCTGTCCTATCAGCAGGCGCAAAGTACTGGGACTGCTGTATTGCCATTTGGTGAATGGATCTGAACCATGCAGTAGTCTCTTGTGGGGCCCTTTCGATGCCATACTAGTGGGTAATTGTTACGGCTTTACCTTTTCATGTGCTACAAAAAAAAAAAAAAAAAAATTTTCCTGTCTTTTTCTCTCTTACTTTCCCTCTCTGTACTGCTCTAACCAAGTATGCCGACCTGTTCCACAAATCCCAAAACCTCAACATGAAATATCTCCAGAAAATAACTCGAATAAACGTAGAACCTCATCTTCCAATGTAGACCCCTACTACCAGGTCTCCTTCTCCAACATCAGGGGTCTACGTTCCAACCTTCCAGAGGTTGAAACCCAATTACAGGAGACGAAACAGAACATATTATTTCTAAGCGAAACTAGAATAGGGCCAACCACTTCCCTAGATGAGTTCATAATTAATGGATACTCTAACTTAACAGCTAAATCTGACCCCCAAGATCGGCATGGAATATGTGCCTACATTAAAGATGGCTTCCCGTGTGGCAGGGATATCTCTAGAGAAGATCCTAATTTACCCTATATGTGCTTCCAGGTTGCACTTGCTAACACCACTGCATTTATATCGGCCCCACAACAGCGGAGTTACTATCTTTAAGAGCATATCTGAGAAAATAGACCATATCCTGTCTGCACATCCCTCGGCTAACATCTGTGGTGACTTCAACGTCCATAACGTGGAATGGCTGACCCATTCAAATAAGACAGACGATGAGGGGAGGTTTTGTCATGATTTTGCCATTGCTTATGACCTCACTCAGATTGTTCGCGAACCCACCCGTGCGCCCGATACACCCGGTCAATATGCAAGCCTCCTTGACCTTTTTCTCTCAACTTCCCCTGAGCTATGTTCATGTTCCGTTCATTCTCCTCTAGGATCCTCCGACCACTCCGTCGTATCAGTTAAGATAAAAACAAAATGTAATAAGTCCCCAGACGTACCCCTCCACCGTACTGTATACCGATACTCTATGGCTGACTGGGATAGCTTCCGTACATTCATATTTGATTTACCTCTGCACTCCATGTTTAAAAAGTATCAGATCTGACCGAATGGTTAATTGTAGGCATAGACCAATTCATACCATCTAAAAAATTCCAACAAAAACCTACCAGCCAGCCATGGTTCTCCCCAGAATGTGCTGCTGCTATTGCGCACAGAAATCACTTTTTCCATAACTACCAACGTAATAGATGCACTGAGACTAAAGCTGCTTTCAGAACTGCCAGCAACCACTCAGTCTGTTAAATCCAAGGTAGCTGATCAGCGGCTTGGTTCCCACCAGTTTTGGCAAATAACAAATAGGATCCTGAACAGAAGTGTGCGTTCTATCCCAACCATTATCAATGGACATCTCGTCAGCATCAGACGAGGCCAAACTATTTGCAAAGAACTTTGCAGCTAATTCTACCCTATGCGACGAAGGCCATCAACTCCCCATATTTCCTCCTATAACACAGAACACGCTAGGTAACATACAAATATCCATGCATGAGGTCGCCAAGCTAATCAAGAACCTAGATTCCAGTAAAGCAACTGGCCCTGATGGCATCCCAATTATAGTGTTAAAAAAGCTTCAACCAGAACTTGCTCCCATACTTACGAAACTGTTTAAGCGCTGCCTTAAGGAGAAGTGCTTTCCGACTCCCTGGAAAACCTTATCAGTTTGCCCTGTATTTAAGAATTCAGGTGATAAGTCATCTCCCTCTCAGTACAGACCAATAAGTCTCCTGTGTGTTATGAGTAAGTTGCTGGAATCCATAATTAATAGAGAAATAGTCAACCACCTCAGCAGAAACAACCTTCTTAGTGACACGCAATATGGTTTCCGTTCTGCAAGATCTACTGCAGATGTGCTAACGGTTATATCCCACAGGATTAGTGAATCTCTTGACAAAGGCTTCCTTTCTAGGGCAATTGCTCTTGACATATCAAAAGCCTTCGACAAGGTATGGCATAAAGGCCTACTTCACAAGATTTCCAGCTACGGTATAACTGGAAATGTTTTCTCAATCATTAAATCATTTCTCTCCGATAGGCTCATAAGAGTAGTGGTCGATGGACAAAAATCAGAGGCCTGCAGTATTAATGCTGAAGTCCCTCAAGGGTCAATCCTGGGCCCAACTCTCTTCCTGATTTACATCAACGACCTCCCTAAACACATACTTAAATCATTCGTTGACATCTGTGCTGATGACACGACCATCAACCGCAACACATCAAAGGCTGTAAATGACAAAGTTCTCTCTGATTCTCTCTCCTCTGATCTTGAGCGCATGGTTCAGTGGGGGAAGACGTGGCTGGTTACCTTTAATGCATCTAAAACCAAACTCCTATCCTTACATCATCAACGCTCTGATCCCCATCTGGCATCAATTGGGATGGATGTCTCTCGTCTGGGAGAGGCCCCGTGTTTTGACAAGCATCTGGGTTTGACCTTTACTCCTGATCTGAAATGGAACACGTACATCAAGTCTATTGCCAAGGTCGCTGGAAAGATGGTAGGATCCTTCTACCACTCCAGAAGATATCTCATTACTGATGCAATTCTCTATCTATATAAAAGCCAAGTACGTCCAAGGATCGAATACTGCTGCCACATCTGGGCAGGAGCTGTGAAAAATAGCCTATCCTTCCTTGACAGAGTACAAAATCGACTTTGTGGCTTAGTGGGAGATGCCCTTTTCTCTACCCTGCAACCTCTCTCCCACAGAAGAGACGTTGCGAGACTATCCTTGTTTTATCGTTATTTCCATGGCAAGTGCTCGTCTGAACTCCAATCTCTGGTCCCCCCTCGCCAATCTTGTAGTACTTACCAACAAAACAAACGCCCACGTGTTTGTGCCTTGTATAGGCATGCGCGACAAGAAAACTTGGGTTTTTATAAGCGGAAGTCTCGAGGTTGTCAGGAATCTACATGCGCAAGAGAAGGGATTGAGATAGTGGTATAAAAGGCAGGTCGAGTGAGAAGGTTGTTGTTGTTGTCATTGGACGTTACAGTGACGCGTTCGTTAGCAGGTGATTAAGAGGCTGTTTTTTTGTGTGTCATGTCGCGCACCTCGGTGAAGATCATATAAGTCGTGCACCTCGGTGAAGGTCAAGCTATTTCGGCTATTTCATTTTGTCTCTTTTCCTGGACAACTATGGCTGGGGCAAAGTTTGATTTAAAACTGATACCCGAATTTGACGGATCCACTTCTGTTGTCGACTGGGTCGAAAGGGTTGAGCTGACCTGCAACCTCTGTGAAATAAAGGGGGTGCATACCGTGATTCCCCTGAGATTGGCTGGAGGCGCCCTAAGTGTATATCAGCAACTTAGTGCCATGGAGAAGGCTGATGTTACCTGTATAAAAAATGCTTTATACAAGACATTTGCCATGGATCCCTGCACGGCCTACGAAACATTTGCCACTAGGAAGCTCATGCCAGGAGAAACCATGGACGTCTTCTTTGCGGAGCTAAAGAAACTTGCAGTTCTATTGGGCAATGGAGTGTCAGAGCAAACACTGGCGTATACGTTTGTGGCCGGCCTTCCCACCCATGTTAAGCAACTGTTGAGGGCTTCCACCAGCGTATCTGTAACGCCCATGGAACATTTGTTAGAACGCACTTGAGCCATTATCAGAGATGAGGAGGACCTGAGGGAACCGGTTGTAATGATGGCGCAGGCAGCCAAGACTAATGCTGAAAAGAGTCCCACGACCAATGGGAGATGTTTCTGCTGCAGCCAGCGAGGCCATTTCGCAAGAAATTTTACTAACAAGGGGCGGGGGCGCCCGCGCTGTTTCCAATGTGGTAGTTATGGACATTTATCCCAAAATTGTGCGGAAAATGCATCAGGGGGCAGGACATCAGCGCCGCCCTGTTCCCCGGACAAGATTTAATTGAGGCGCAACCGACAATAAATGTGTACGTGGACCAAGTGCCTTGTTCAGCTCTTCTCGACTCCGGGTGCTCACACACCATCATGAGTGCCAAGTTGTGTCGAAACTGGACAAAGCAGAACATCAAAGTAACCACAATAGGTGGCAATACGCAAGCTTGCTGTGGAGCCGGAACTGTCAAAGTCCACACAGACTCATTAATGTGCTGATGATGCGAGGGGATTTGCTGGGATTCGATGTACTGTTGGGATATGATGCTATTAAGACACTGGGGGGAGTGGTTATCGGAAGAGATGGGACTGTGCGATTTTTGGAAACCCCAGTGTGTGCTGCAGTTCACATTGATCGGCCTGATTTTAAGGTGGACTACGACCCTCACCAAAAAGCATGGACTGCATCGTGGAAGTGGACAGAAGGAAGGGCGCCAACCGAACTCAAGAATAGCATTACAGAGTACTCGATACCCGACAAGGCCCGTAATGAATACGAGAAGGAACTTGAGGCATGGATCCAGGATGGATGGCTGATCCCCTACCCCAACAAGCTGGGACCACCCAAGGGTCTGATTCCCTTAATGGCGGTAGTCCAGCATAACAAATCAAAAGTTCGTCCGGTGCTGGACTATCATGGACTCAATAGATACATTGAGACGTACACTGCCGATGCTGACGTGTGCGCCAGCAAGCTGAGAGAATGGCGCCAGAAGGGCTCCAATGTGTCTATAGTAGACTTGCGGAAGGCTTATTTGCAGGTGCGAGTGGATGAGCCATTGTGGCCGTTCCAGACAGTGTGGTTCCGGGGTCAGAGATACTGCCTTACTTAACTTGGCTTTGGCCTGAATGTGGCACCGCAAATCATGAAGACCATCGTAAATGCAGTGTTGTCCCAGGAAAAGACAACTGAGGACGCAACATTGGCCTATATTGACGATGTGTACGTCAATGAAGACGTACAATCTGCGTCGCACGTCAGAGAAAAGTTAGCTCAATTCGGGTTGGAGTGCAAGGATCCCGAACGTCTGAGGGATAGAGCACGGGTATTAGGATTGGACGTTTGCGGGAAAGATGGTACCTTACGATGGAGGCGTGGCAGTGACATTCCAAACATCCCTGATGTTATTACGCGGCGGACTATTTTTTCCTTGTGTGGGAAACTTATTGGTCACTTACCAGTGTGTGGCTGGCTCCGAGCAGCTGTGGGCATCATCAAACGCAGGGCAAGTTTAGTAACTACAGGTTGGGATGATGTATCTGATGATGCTCTTCTAACTCTGATGACGACAGAAACCCTAAAGAGAGTTAACAAGGAGGACTCTGCTCTTGGAGAATGGTGTGTCGATGGGGACACCGTGAATGTGTGGGTTGACGCTAGTTCTTTGGCATTGGGAGTGTTATTGGAGCAACGTGGAAATGTAATTGAAGACGCGTGCTGGCTGCGATCCGTGAATGATGCTCAACACATCAACCTGGCGGAACTGGATGCTGTTGTGAAGGGTTTAAATCTGGCACTGCAATGGCAGTCAAAGAAGTTACACTTGTACACGGATTCTCTCTGCGTCTACCACTGGGTGTCCGACACTCTTTCGGGACGAACGAGAGTCCGCACTAAGGCAGCCATTGAGATGTTAATCCGGCGGAGGCTAAACACCCTGAAGAGTCTGGTATCAGAGTATGACCTGTCGGTGAGTGTAACGCTCGTGGCATCACACTGTAATCATGCAGACCAACTAACCCGTGTGTCTCACAAATGGTATGAAGCTGTGAAGACAAGCATGGAGTTCGCTGCTCGATCTTGCGCAGTTGGCGCGATTAGCTCATGCCAAATACAAAGAATTCACGTGCAGAGTGGACATCCAGGTATCAAAAGAACTCTGTATTTTGTGAGGCGTGTGAACCCGGCAATGACAAGGGCGGATGTCAGGCAGATCATCAAGCACTGTGAGGCATGCCAGTCTATTGATCCTGCACCTGAGCAATGGCAGAAGGGGCGATTGGAAGTTGAGCATGTGTGGCAACGATTAGCGATGGATATTAGCCATTACAGTGGTAAGCCCTTTCTAACCCTTATCAACTGTGGACCCACTCGTTTTGCGGTGTGGCGGCAAATGACCAGGCATGACTCAGCGAATGTTGTCCGCCAACTGTCATCTATCTTTTCTGAGCTTCAAAAGATTACAGAAGTAATCAAACATCTCAACAAAAATAACCTTCTTAGTGACACTCAATATGGTTTCCGTTCTGCTAGATCTACAGCAGATGTCCTTACAGTTATATCGCATAGGATTAGCAAATCTCTCGACGGTGGCAATCTTTCTAGAGCAATTGCTCTTGACATATCTAAAGCCTTTGATAGGGTATGGCATAAAGGTTTACTTCATAAGATCGCTAGCTATGGTATAGCTGGAAAAGTCTTCTCAATTATTAAATCATTTCTTTCTGATAGGTTCATAAGAGTAGTAGTTGAGGGGCAAAAATCAGAAGCTCACAGTATTAATGCCGGTGTCCCTCAGGGATCCATCCTGGGCCCAACTCTTTTCCTGATCTACATTAATGATCTTCCAAATCATATCCTTACATCATTTGTAGACATTTATGCTGACGACACTACCATTTATGGTACCACATCTAAGACAGTAAACGACCAAGTTCTCTCCAATTCTCTCTCCTCTGATCTTGAGCACGTAGTAAAATGGGGAAAGGAGTGGCTGGTTACTTTTAATGCATCTAAAACCAAGCTTCTCTCTTTACATCATCAACATTCTAATCCACATTTGTCATCAATTGAAATGAATGGCTCTCGTCTTCAGGAGGCCTCAAGTTTTGACAAGCTTCTGGGCTTGACCATTACTCCTGATCTTAAATGGAACACGTATATCAAATCTGTTGCCAAGGCCGCTGGAAAAATGGTGGGATCTTTCTATCGATCCAGTAGATATCTCACTGCTGATGCTATTCTCTACCTATATAAGAGCCAGGTACGTCCAAGGATGGAATACTGTTGCCACATCTGGGCAGGAGCTGCTAGAAAGGACTTGTCCTGCCTTGATAGAGTTCAAAATAGACTTCGTAGCCTCGTAGGAGATGTCCTTTTCTCCTCCTTGCAACCTCTATCTCACAGAAGAGATGTTGCGAGTTTGTCTCTGATGTATCGTTATTTTCATGGAAAGTGTTCAACTGAGCTTCAATCTTTGGTCCCCCCTCGCCAAACTTTCACAAGAAACACTCGTCTAGCTGTAAACACTATCAATAATTTCCCCCACTCTTTATCTGTGCCTAAACCTAAACGTAGATTCCATGAACAAAGCTTCTTTCTTAGAACTGCACGCCTGTGGAATTGTCTTCCGTTTTCCTGCTTTCCGGCTGACTACAATATGGTTGTGTTCAAGTCTAAAGTAAATAAGTTCTTGATGAGCCGTTCCATATAAGTTATTAAATTTACCAAATTTTCATTACTAATGATTACTATATTGACCAATTTCTACTGTACACTCTTTAACCCTTATCCTTGAGTGGCCTCTGGGCCTTGATAATGTGGTGATGCCTTTGTAAAAAAAAAAAAAAAAAAAAAAGGTGCGCCGGAAGAGATATTGACGGACAACGATGCTGCTTTTTGTAGCCACCAAGTTCGGCAGTTGTTGAATGAGTGGGGTGTCCGACTACGACTGCGATGTGCTCATGTGCCATCAGGGAATGGCATTGCTGAGAGGAGCCATCGCAACATCAAGAGAATTGCTGCCAGAAAGCAATGCACCATTACGGAGGCCACGTATTGGTATAACATCACACCAAAGGATGGGAAGACACTAACAACAGCACCGGCCAATTCCATACACAAATACCGTGTTAGGATAAAGGGCATTGACACTGTCCAACCAATCGACGAGGAGAGTCATGACAAATACAAGGTAGGGGATCCAGTTTGGGTTAAACCCCCTGGAAACTGGTGCACCACCAAGTTCAAGCGAGGACGAATATCTGGAGTGGTCAGCCAGCAGTCGGTCTCTGTTGATGGAACCCCACGCCATGTGCGCGATCTTCGCCCAGCTAGTGAAGTACATCCCACAACTACAGAGAGCGATGAATCATCAGATGATGAGCTGCTGATAAGTGAGGTCACCGAGCAAGAGAGTGGTAGTTGTAGTTCGTCTGATCACCCAGAATCAGAACCAGAACCAGAACCTGAATCCGAGATTGTAAATACCACCCTTCGCAGAAGCCAACGAACTAAGAGGCCACGTGGCCCCCGGAGTGCACTCTATGTGATCATCAGATCAGGGGGGGAGTGTAGTACTTACCAGCAAAACAAACACCCACGTGTTTGTGCCTTGTGTAGGCATGCGCGACAACAAAACTTGGGTTTTTATAAGCGGAAGTCTCGAGGTTGTCAGGAATCTACAGGCGCATACGCAAGAGAAGGGATTGAAATAGCGGTATAAAAGGCAGGTCGAGTGAGACGGTTGTTGTTGTTGTCATTGGACGTTACAGGTGATTAAGAGGCTGTTTTTTTTTTGTGTGTCAAGTCGCGCACCTTGGTGAAGATCATATAAGTCGTGCACCTCGGTGAAGGTGAAGGTCATAAATCTTTCACGAAAAACACCCGTCTAGCTGAATCCACTGTGGAAAATTTCCCCCACTCTTTATCTGTGCCTAGATCAAAACGTGGATTCCATGAACAAAGCTTCTTTCTTAGAACTGCATGCCTGTGGAACTCTGTTCCGTCTGTCTGCTTCCCACCTGACTACAACTTGGATGTCTTCAAATCCAACGTTAACAAATTCCTAATGAACCGCCCCCTTAAGTAAACACTTTCAAATCTCCACACTAACGTACTGTACTTGCAATAACACTTATCCCTGAGTGGCTTCCGGGCCTTGATAAGTGGTGACCACCGTGTAAAAAAAAACAAAAAACATTCATACTTATTAAGGGTTTTAGGCAAATAAAATGATAAAACTGTGAACATCATAAAATGGTGTTTTCGGTAAGGTTTTGTAATGACCCTCCCTGATTTCTAAAGGCGCGTACCGTGATTGTATGAAGAATTTTGTTATGAAATTCGAGAACCAATCAGAAGAGGTGTTAATCTTAATAATGTCAAGTGTCCGAAATATTTTTGACCATTTCTTTTTTTTTTTTTGTCGTGTTAAAAATAAGACTTTAATATGACGAGTATCGAACATTTTGAAAAGAAATTTCTTCGGACACCCACTAGTAAGTAAATCAATCTTTTTACTATCTTTATCAATTAAAAGTATTATTGTATGTTAAGTAGGACCGCGGTAATTGATAATAATTTAAAAAGACCTACCCGAAAAAAAAAAGTTTCTATTTTTCGAGTTTGGACAAATGTAGTATTATTAGCAGCAGCAGCTGAGGTATTAGCGATAGCACAGTGTAAACGTAAACAACATGCGTTCTTTAATTTTTCTTCAAGAACGAATTAAGAAAAACATGAAAATATGAATATAAATGTTCTCATATGTTTAATTAGAGCTATTTTGTTATCAGAATAACATTAGTTTTTCGGTTTTCAGAATGTATAATAACAATTATATATTTGCTTTTTTTACAACTTTTTTGAATCCCTCAAATCAATATTCTTGCAATTTTAAAAGCAGTTAGAAAACACATCAAACTACAATTAGGAAGCTTTTTATTTCGTTACTTTTTTTTTCTTCTTATTAAGCGAAAGGTATTTTTTACGACCTGCTCCAGCGTAGTATAAACAGCCCATGGAATAAACATAGGCACCGCCAAAAATGGCCGAAAAATCAAGTTGTTGTTGTTTTTTAAAACGAAATTACATTTATTAAAATCCATTATTTCTGAGTAACTTTTTTTTTTCCAGAAAGATAAAACCCTGAATTTTAGAAAGCAGAATAATGTAAAACTTTTTCTACTATTTTTAATTAAATTTTAAATGTTAAATTTTCCCCAAAAGTTAACAATTGGCGTTTTTTGTTTTGCACAAAAAACGTGGTACTGGTCGCGATTTGAGTTTCCTGCCGAACACCATAAAAAAACACTGACTTCTCCCTACGCATGAGCAAAGGAAGGACATGTTTTAGTTGCCATAGTAACTAAACGATTATGAATTTTTATCGACTTTTTATAAGTTTTACTGTTTATGAATATTGAAATAAAAGAAATTACTACACATTTATTAATAATATCTCACTTTTATCGCCTTTGTTTATAATTACTTTTATCGACTTTTTTTTACTGTTTATGTGTCACTTTTATCGACTTTTTCTTTTCTTTTTTAAATAGCATTTTCTTTTTAAATGACGACGTTTTTACTGTTTATGAATATTAAAAGAAAAATAATTACTAAACATTTATTAATAAAAAAAAAATGGGTGCTAGTGCAGTGCAGTGCACTGCACTATGATCCGCGCTATATTTTAAATCGTATTTCTAAGTTTAATTAAAGTTTAATGTTTTTTTTTTATTCAATTGTAAGGTTAAACTAGAGAATAGGTACAAAACACCCTCCCCATGTTAAGAATGGCTTTTTAAATAATAACGCTATTTCAGCACGGATCAATAAGTGCACTAGTACCACAAAATAGTGTTTTGTACTTATTCTCTAGTTTAACCTTACAATTGAATAAAAAACAACAACATTAAACTTTAATTAAACTTAGAAATACGATTTAAAATATAGCGCGGATCATACGTGCACTAGCACCCATTTTTTTTTTTTTATTAATAAATGTTTAGTAATTATTTTTCTTTTAATATTCATAAACAGTAAAAACGTCGTCATTTAAAAAGAAAATGCTATTTAAAAGAAAAAGTCGATAAAAGTGATAAAAAACAAAGGCGATAAAAGTGAGATATTATTAATGTGTAGTAATTTCTAAAACATGTCCTTTGCTCATGCGTCGGGAGAAGTCAGTGTTTTTTTTATGGTGTTCGGCAGGGAACTCAAATCGCGACCAGTACCAAAAACGTATATAGTTAAAAAAAAGAAAAAAAAAAAGAAAGAAAAGAAAGTTTTTGAACGAATTAATTTGTTTATTTCTTGTCTAACTAAGATTTAGGGTGATTTTCTATGAGAATATGCAAAAATATTATAATATAAGTACCTGGATTTCAAATAATTCCACTTATTCATATAGGCAACCAGTTACTTCGAGTCGATTTGATTACTGTTTACATTTGTGCTTGATAAAAAGCAAACTACGGAAGACCAAAAAGCCAAAAAAAAACTTATTTTTTCAGTGACGAAAATTTCAATGTATTATTAACGCTGAGGCTGGCCAGTACCAGATGGGTGACCATTTGTATGAGTTTGGCTTTTAATGTGTATGTGTGTGGGGGCCAGGCTCTCCAAAATGGGGAGGGGGGGCAATTTAATGCAGAATAAAAAAAATTATTTCAGCGCGTTTGGTCCATCGTAGTCAAAAGGCGGCAAACGTTTCCAAACTTGATCGAAAAAATAATGATATTTTTAACACAAAGGGCACAATATTTATCGCATTTTTTTTTTTTTGTATCGATTCTTCAAAGCATGCCCTGTTTAATAATGGTCATGCATTATTCGGCTCGCTAAAAAGAAATTGTTAATTTATTTATCAAAGATTTAAAAAAAAAATTTTTTTTGTATAAATATTTAAAAAAAAATTTTTTTGTTTTGCTTAACTTAAATTAATTATTTTACTTAACATATTCACCGAATTTCACACTTCAAAACTCAAAAGCGGGATAATTAAACACAATCGAAGTTTTGATATTCAGACATCAAAATAAGGTATGCAAACAATTTTTTGTTTTGTTTTGTTTTGTTTTTTTATCTATAATCCCGTCCCTTACAACAACATAATGTTTTATTCAGTTTCAGATGATTATTTTAAGCATATTTGGAACCGCCTCAAAACAAGGGGGGGGGGGTTAGCAAAAAAATATATATATATAAATATTGTTTATTAAAAATAAGTGCACTGTTATAAAGTTCATTCTTCTCTTAATAATCGCTGAAAATTTCGTATTGATTGGATAATTACCTGATTTTTTGGTAGATTTTTAAAAAGACGGTCCGTCAAAAAGTACTGACCTGCCCCTCCCCCCCCCCCAGTTTTGGCGGTGCCTAAATAAACACCTTCAAGTTTCAACCTCGAAAATAGAAATCAACAAATTTTTCGAATTTGGTGCTTGCGCGTTATTTTTAAATGGTATTTTCAAGTTAAATTAAAGTTTTACAATATTTTTATTTTATTAATTTGTTAACTGAAAGTACAGAATAGTTACAAAACAAGCTCCTCTCCCCATGTTAAGAATGGCTTTCGAAATAATAGCGTTATTATTTCAGCACGGTTCAATACGTGCACAAGTACTTGGAATTTTCTTCGAAATTTCGAAACGCAGCTTCTTATTAAATTAAAACTAAATATAACATTTACCTGTCGAATACACACACACACACACACACTCTCTCTCTCTCTCTCTCTCTCTCTCTCTCTCTATATATATATATATATATATATATATATATATATATATATATATATATATATATATATATATATATATATATATATATATAACTTTCTGTAAGATATTTATTTGAAATGGAAATGGCATTTTGCAGTTAAAACAGCAAAACAAAAATGAAGTAATGGTTCGTATTCCAATCCACAGAGGTACGAAAAAGTTGTCAAAAACAAATGTTATCAAAGGCAAGATAAGTTATTTTTCTACCATAAGTGAATACTTTTTTTTTTTAAATGTAAAATGTTTATTCGGTTCGAAAAACAAGTAGTGTTGAGCGAGCGCTACCGAAGAACAAGAAAAATGGCCGCAATGTCTCTTTACATTTTTGAAGTCTCAACAAAAATTTAAAAATAAGAAATGAAACAAAATGGTGAATGAAACCCACCCAATAAATGTTACCGTGACATTTATTGGGTGGATTTCATTCACCATTTTGCTTTAACACTAAATATTACCTACTTTTCGAACCGAATAAATATTTTACATTAAATAAAAACACTAAAAAACTTATTCAGTTAGGTAGAAAAGTAACTTATCTTGCTTTGCATAACATTTGTTATATATATATATATAAGCTGCATGTGTGTGTGTGTGGTCACGAATAGGCGTCTATATGGTTAACTATTTTAAAAAACTGATTACATATAATAATAGAAGATGTATCGAGACACAGGAATGGGTATGTTTGAGTTGGCAGAACGGTGGTTCATTAAAATTGTGGGGTCTGCGTTCGCGCCTTGTCCACAAAGTATGGAAATAAAAAATAAAAAATTAAAAAAAAAACGTTTACAAGTATTTTTGATATAGATGTATGGTATTATTACCATACATTAACATGGGTACTAATTAGAGGTCACCATTTCGGTAGGCTCCCACTTCGGGGCGCCTCCGATAACAGGGAGAACTGGAGCGCTGAAATAGAAAGAAATACTGGTAAAAGAAGACATTGTCTTCTTATAAAAATGAGGACGTGTAACGCGACTTTGTTATGAATTCATGAGGTTTTATATATCCAATATATATGTGTGTTTTCCCGAAACTCGGGTTACAAAGAAAGACAGTGCCTTTTGTAAAGTCTGTATTAATGTTCAATGCTCCTCTTGGCTACCTAAGGGGAGCTGAGGAGTGAGGCGTGTGTTCTGTCTCTAGTTGCCGTGGAAGTAAGAACGTTTCCTTCACTCGAATGTCCCACGTAAACCGCTCTCGCTTTTCATTGGCTGGAACATCTGATGACGTATAAGAAGAAAGGAAGGAAAAGAGAAAAGAGTAGGGAGAAAGAGAGAACTAAGGTGAGAATACAGCCTAGTCTCGTAGTAGTAGCAGCTCGCTACAAGAGTCCCCCTCCAATTAACGGAGTTAAGTAACTTATACCCAATTATTAAATCTGTTCTTTGTTTAAAAATAAAAGTATTCGTTTTTCTTCTTCCATGTCACCTTCCTTCCTGCTCTAGACTTATATGTGTCAGTAGCAATTCCATCTTTGACTTTGTCGGTATCGTCTGTCCTAATAATCTTATCACTAGTATTAACTTTATCTGTCTGTGACTTCTCCGTCTGTCTAATTTTATTACTAATAGTTGGTTCTATATACGGTTTTAATCTATCTATCGATACGTGTGTGTGAATACCGTTGTTCTTGTCGATCTGGAAATGCTTGTCTGATCGAGTCAAGACTTTATAAGGACCTGAGTAAGGTGCTTCTAACGGTTTTCTAACTCGATCGACCCTGAGCCATACTTTTTCACAGGACCGTAAGGTTTTTGGTATGAAAGTTTTTGAATTGTCGTGGATATGTCCTTTTCCATTGTCAAGTACATCAATTTGGGACATCCATTCACACAAATTACGTATGTACTTATTATTAACTGGAGTCTCTCCTGCTCTCCGTTTGTGTATTAACTGCTGAGGAATCAATATCGGAGGTCCAGTAACAGATGTAAAAGGGGAAAAACCTGATTCGTTAGGGGTGCTACGTATACCAAGTAGAATCACTGGTATGGCTTTCATCCATGATTCTTTGCGAGCTATTATAGCTGCTTTAAGAGTACGGTGTGCTCTTTCAATCATCCTGTTACTTTGATGGTGATACGAAGTTGTCCTCAATCAGTAAAAACCTACTACCTTGGCTAATTCCTGGAACAACTCACTCTCAAACTGACTACCTCTGTCAGTTACCACATGCAGTGGGACTCCAAATCTGGATATCCATGCATTGATAAATGCCTCTGCTACCGACTGTGCAGTTATTTCAGTCATAGGCTTCAATCCAGCGAGTTGCACGGTCGATGCAGTAAGCAAGTATTTGTAAGGGCTTAGGTAAGGGTCAGACTCATTGCGCGTTAAGGGCAAGGGACCGTCTGGAAACGTGCAGATGGTAACTCGAATTCTTGGACCACAGACTTTGTGTGTCTGTGAACTTTTGCTTGCTGACACTCTACACATTCTGCGCAGAATTGCTTAATTGTTCTATCTAAGCTGGGCCAAAAGTATCTGAACTTAGCCAGTTTAATAGACGCTCCTGTACCAGGATGCGCTAACCTATGTAAACTGTTGAAAATAGCCTGATGAAGTTCTTTTGGGATAAACGGTCTGGGATACTTCGTCGAAATATCGCACAGGACTGAGCCGATTTCCTTCGACACACAATATTATTTTAAATCAGTGTATGACTTTATCTCGTCATCACGTCTTTGTGCCTCTGCTATTTCAGCCAAATCGCATGCATCTATCTGCACAGCTAATGCAGGCCGAGACATACAGTCTGCAACTATATTCTCAGCTCCTTTAATATACTCCACGTCAGCAATATATTCGGCAAGTACTGACAAGTGTCGTTGTTGTCGATCTGTCTTTGCCGGTGTCTGACTGTAATATGCTCTGCACAGAGGCTTATGATCAGTGAATAATGTCACGTGGCGACCTTCTATGAGGTGGCGGAAATGTATCACTGAAAAATAAGCTGCCAGTAGCTCTCTGTCAAACGTGGAATACTTAGTTTGGGCTTGGGAAAATTTTTTGGAAAAGAAACCTATAGGTACTGGTTTCTTATCTACCAACTGGTGCAATGCAGTACCCGCGGCAAATTGGCTAGCATCCGTAACTAGGTGGTACTCCATAGTTGAAGACTGTGGATGAGCTAACACCGTTAATTCAGACAACTTGCTTACTATTGCTTTGAAAGCGTGAGTTTCTTCCTCATTAAGCTCGGTCTTTGCTTCCGGATCCAACCTCATTCGTTCAGTTAACGGTAAAACTACGGATGCATAATTAGGGACTAACTTACGGTAAAAACCTGTCATCACCAGAAATCTGCGTAAGCTTTTTCAGTCCTTAGGGACTGGAAAATTTTCCAACTCTTTAATTTTCCTTGAAGTAGGCAATAAACCTTCTTTGTTTACGTGGAAGCCTAAAAAGTCTAACTCTGGTACTCCAAATATACACTTATCTAAGGAAATCTCTAAATTGTTATTGCTAAGGATTCTAAATACTCTATCTAAGTCTTCCTTGTGTTGTTGTTGTTTGCTATCGTTAAAGACTAATATGTCATCTAGGTATATAAATACGCAGTCTAACTTTAAAAATATCTTGTCCATAAAACGCTGAAATGTAGCCGCAGCATTCTTTAAACCAAATGGCATGTAATTAAACTCAAACAAGCCAAAAGGTGTCACGACTGCTGTTTTAGGCACATCGTCAGGGTGTACCTTAATTTGATGATACGCTGAGGTTAAATCTATTTTAGAAAAATACTGTTTGCTAGCTAACTGCGTGCAGAACGAATTTATATTTGGCATCAGATAGCGGTCTGTTTTCGTAATGCTATTTAGTGCGCAGAAATCACTGCAAGCTTGATACGAACCATCCGCCTTCTTTACTAAATGCAACGGGGTTGCCCACTCGCTACTGGAAGGCTGGATAACTCCAGTATTTAATAACTTTTTAAATTCCGCCTGCACTGCGTCTAATTTAGGGCCGGAAAGTTGTCTGGCTTTAGCAAAGACTGGTACCCGGCTGCCTGTATCAATCCTGTGATACACTCCACCATAGTCTTTGTTTGTGCCGCTATGTGGTGAAAGTACATTATCATATTTACTTATTACCTCGGTAATATAATCCGCTAGGTCGATTTTATTAATTATTACCGCATCGGTTCCTGTTACTGCATTCACTGTAATCTCATGCTCTGTTACGTTATCACGGATGGATCGATTTTTGCAATCCACTATGATGTGAAATTTGTTCAAGAAATCGAATCCTAGCAAAGGGTTAGTGACATCTGCGATCACAAAACTCCATTGGAAAGATCTTCTCAAACGTGGAATTTTTATTTCTAAGTTCGTTTGATCATAGCATTTTATACTCTCCCCGTTAGCGGTTGAGATATGCACAGGGGTTGGCTCCAGGGTAACTCCATTTACTACGGAATGTGGCAAAATGGAAACACTGGCCCCTGTATCTATAATAAAACTAACTTTAGCTGCTCCTATCTTGGCAGAGACTTGTAATAACGGTGGGACCACTGGAGCAAACGCAGTCTGCCTGTCTAGTTTTCTAAGTCACTTGGGGCAGGGGAGGAGGGGGCGCGAATTAGGTAGCATTTGTATACTGCTCTTCTTCTTTGGCCACTTACACTAGGGCTTACATGTGCGAGCTTCTTCTGCAAAATAAATATGTGCTCTACACATCTTCGGTCGCTGTTTCCGTCGATATGGACGTAAACCGGCCGGGATGTTTTCAAAAGCGTGTCTGGTGGTACTATAATCGTTTGCCTGAGTATGACTTCTAACCGCCTGGAATACTGACGTATTCTCTATCAACGGCATCAAATTGTCGGACAGTCGACCCAATTCCGTTAACGGCATCTCGGTGTAGGCTGCTACTGCTGGTGCTATTTGCTTCAGAAGCGCACGTATAAACTTGTGGCGCACTATCTCTTCGCTCGCTCCTATCCTATTCGCGATCGTCACCATCTCCTGGAGGTATAACGATGGACAACCAGATAATGTAGTGGTCTTCATCAACTTTTCCAGGAGTTTGGGTCTGGTCTTTTCATAGGCAGATAACACCGACTCCTTTAATTTAGCGTAATTAAGTGACTGTAAGATTGCTGGGGGAATATTTGTCACTACGTCTGGTGGCAACGCGCTAATGACTGTGTAAAACTTTGTATCGTCGGTCGTCACGTGTCGGAGATGGAACTGCGCTTCTAATATAGAAAACCAACCGTTTACACTAGTCTCCATGAATTGTGGAGGTTTAATACTAACTTGCTGTGCATCCATTATTATTAATGTTATTATTATTATTATTATTATTATTATTATTATTATTAATATTATTACTACTACTATGGTTATTAGCTACTATCAGTTAATATTATTTCTTCTTTTTTATTTACTTGTAATGGCGACTAAAGGAAATTGCTGGGGAAAAGGAGAAAAGGTGTGATAGAAAGAAGAGAGAGAGAGAGAAAAACGTACTCACCAGAGGTTAAATTCAGCCGTTACTGGGATTGATTATTATTAGTTTTTTGTTATATATATATACGTATATGTATATATATATATATATATATATATATATATATATATATATATATTAGTAAATGTTCTTCGGGGGGGGGGGAAGAGTTCGTCTGGTGAAATTTACCACCTGTGTTCCAAAGATGGCGTATGTTGTCACGCACGTGCGTTTCAAAGAAAGTTTTTGTATGTGTGTGTGTGTGTGTCAGCACGCCGTTTGTGAATCTGTTTTAACTGCTCGGGTCGCTTTCGTCGGAGAATAGTTTTTAGACCTGGTTCTAATTTAGCAATTTATCTGATGAAAATCACGTAAAATGACTTCTTTTTTTTTCTTTAGTGTAAAACTGTTTCACAAAAATAGCAATATATATATATATGCATATATATGACTGGCATTTCTTAGGAAGCGGATTCATATATATCTTATTTTTGTATGGTTTTACTGTTGTCCTCGAAAGTTCGTTTTTTTTTTTGTTTTGTTTTTTTAATTTCTTTTTTCACTCCGTCCCGTTCTCCTGGGTTTTTCGTGAAGATTGCGTATATATACGCGCACGGGGTTCACCATATTATGGTATTATTACCATACATTAACAGGGGTACTAATTAGAGGTCACCATTTCGGTAGGCTCCCACTTCGCGGCGCCTCCGATAACAGGGAGAACTGGAGCTCTGAAATAGAAAGAAATACTGGTAAAAGAAGACATTGTCTTCTTATAAAAATGAGGACATGTAACGCGACTTTGTTATGAATTCATGAGGTTTTATATATCCAATATATATGTGTGTTTTCCCGAAACTCGGGTTACAAAGAAAGACAGTGTATTTTGTAAAATCTGTATTAATGTTCAATGCTCCTCTTGGCTACCTAACGGGAGCTGAGGAGTGAAGCGTGTGTTCTGTCTCTAGTCGCCGTGGAAGTAAGGACGTTTCCTTCACTCGAATGTCCCACGTAAACCGTTCTCGCTTTTCATTGGCTGGAACCTCTGATGACATATAAGAAGAAAGGAAGGAAAAGAGAAAAGAGTAGGGAGAAAGAGAGAACTAAGGTGAGAATACAGCCTAGTCTCGTAGTATTAGCAGCTCGCTACAGATGTACATAAGAATACTTTGATAAGTATGTTTTAACTTAAATAGGGATGGTATAATAAAATTGTGGGGTCTGCGTTCGCGCCTGGCCTCCATGGAATGGAAATAGGCACAAACTTTAATAAAGACTTTTCATATCTATTTGCGTAAATATACTTTGATAATTATGTTTCAGTTTAAAGAAATATGGTATAATAAAATTATG